>NC_135502.1:83739674-84050924 GCF_052857255.1 Amblyomma americanum
AAAGGAAGCTTACGGAGGAAATGCTAGCAAAAGAAGAAGATTTTAAATTAGTGCCAATTCTCAAGAAATTATCCCAGGAGAGGAAGGCCAGGAGTAGGAGCAGATCCCCAAACCACTTCCCACCTCTGTCGCCCTCCCCTTCTCGTTCGACTTACAGGTCCAGATCACGGTCCGCGTCCAGGGAAAAGAAGATAGTGGGCCAGTCCAGTTCCACCCAGCCAGACAAGAACAAGAGAACGCCCGGAGACCCCTGGGGCCTCAAGAAGGACTCGGACGGAGAAAAAAAGGTGAGCTTCGATAGGAGAGACTCCCAGCCTAACCAGTACATACAAAAGATAGAGAAAGAAAACCACGAGCTCAGAGAAGCAGTAAAAGAACTTAATGATGTCATTATGACACTCAAACAGGAAGTACAAACACCTAAACAGGAAGTGCACACCCCCAAAAACACCGCGGCCACACTGCTCAAAGAGACACCGCTGTCACAAACTGCCCAACCTACAATAACACCGCTAACAGAAGGGGCAGGGAGCCGCAACGAAGCACAGTCCCCGCCTAGCAAGCGTAAACTCGCTGAAAAAATGGATGACATCTTCGTTACGAAGGTACAATTTGAAGCCGCCATGACAGGAATCAACAACAAGCTAGAAAGTATCGTGGCTGAAATGAGACCGGCCATGGAAGCAATGTATGCACAAATGCAGTGCACGGCAAGCGAAATCAAGGGACTCCAAGAAAAGCTCGGGTGTGGAGTGGCAGTACGTCTGGAAGGCCCATAATGGCTAGTCACGTAAACAACAATCTCCCACCACATTTCAGGATAAGCACTCGCAACCCCTCAACCATTCTACAATGGAACTGCAGGAGTTACAGCAAAAAAGAGCGCTGCTAGAAAACTACATTTCTTTACTTGCGAGGTTCCTTTAGCCATCGCACTTCAAGAAACAAATATAGAATGGCCAAAACAGAGGCACTTCAAGGCCTATGGAAGCAACAGAGGGGATGACACGAGGGTAGTTACACTAATTCGAAAGGACATCACGGCCATATGGCACGACACATCCTTCCAAGACATAGAATCGGTACTGGTGGAAATCGTCGCTCTTTAATAGAGCGATTCAAGCCGCTGGCACATGCCCACTAATTATTATGGGAGATTTTAACGCCAAGCATCAAGACTGGGGATACGACAAACTAGACGCTAAGGGAAGAAGGCTGTGGGAGGATGCACACGACCTCAATCTCACTCTCCACACAGACCCCAATTCCCCAACCAGGGACGACAACAGTGTCACTAAGGACACATCGCCGGACCTCACGTCCACAAGAAACTTAAAAGAGTTTATCTGGGGGAATACCTGATGTAACCTGGGCAGCGATCATTACGTACTCAGTCACACCCTCTCCCTCGCCAAAACACTCGGATCGAACAGGAAATGGTCACAGTGAATCACTGATTGGGATAAATTCAGGAACGAAGGAACCCAGTCACAACCAGAAGATGCGATCCAAGACATCGAGAAATGGACCAAAGAAATACGAACGAGAGTCAAGAATAATACGCGAACGATCGAGGACGAAGATGCCCCTGCCCCGATGGACTCGCGCCTACTACATATGTGGGAAGCCAAGAAGAGCATGGAAAAGAGACTGAAAGGACAGAGATGGAACAGGAACCTTAGGAGGCGACTACACAAACACAACAAGGAAATGGAGAAGCAGGCTTTCAAAGTATGCGAACAGAATTGGCTCCAGAGATGTGACGACATGGAGAAACAGATGAGCCTCCCCAAAACGTGGAACATACTTAGGCACTTGCTGTGCCCGGAGCAGACTAAAACGCAGGCAAAAGTAACTCAGCGAAAGATCAAACACATCTTCGAAGGCTCCGAAGAAGAGTTTTTCGAGAAACTCAGAAGGACATACATTGGCGACAGTGTGTACCAGGACCTCCCACCCTACATTGGAGCTAGCAATCCGAAACTGGACAGGCCTATAACGGAGGCGGAGGTCAGAGCGGAAATTCTCAGCCTAAAACGCAACACGGCTCCAGGACCAGATGGTATAACCAATAGGATTCTCAGAAATCTAGACGACAGTTCGATCACTAAACTCACGGACTACATGCAACTAGTCTGGGAACAAGGAAAACTCCCGTTGCCATGGAGAACAGCGGACGTCATATTCATCACCAAGCCTGGTAAACCGTACAAGCTCGAAAATCTGAGACCCATATCTCTCACCTCCTGCGTTGGAAAGCTCATGGAGAAGGTGATACATACGAGGCTTTATAACTACATGGAGTCCAAAGGGCTCTGGCCGTACGAAATGGTCGGCTTCAGGAAACACCTCAGCACGCAAGACGTAATGCTGCGACTGAGGCATGACATCGTCGATCAGTGGCACTCAGGTGACACGAAGGCTATTCTGGGGCTTGACCTCCGGAAAGCCTTCGACAATGTTCACCACGCGGCCATTCTTGAAAACCTCGGAGACATGGACGTTGGAACTAAAACCTTCGCCTACGTCAGCAGCTTCCTCTCGAAGAGAAGGGTCACCCTGACATTCTTGGAAGCAAAATCATCGAGTATAAAGATAGCTGGGAAGGGCGCACCTCAAGAATCCGTCTTGTCCCCCCTGCTCTTCAATATTGCGATGATCAAACTTCCGCAAAGACTTGGCACCATCACAAACATCAATTTCAGCCACTACGCCGACGACATTAATATCTAGACCAACCGAGGATCAGACGGAGAAATTCAAGAGAATCTCCAACTAGCGGCGGCCGCTGTGGTCGATTACGCGGCGAAAATCGGCCTCAGTTGCTCTCCTCAAAAATCTGAGCTATTGATTTACACCAAGAGCAGACAGAAACCCGACATCGAAGTTACAGTGGAAGGCCTAAGGATCCCAGCAGTCAGCCAGATCAGGGTCCTCGGACTCATCATCCAGGCCGACGGGAGGAACACGACCATGATAAACAAACTGCAAGGATCCGTAGCGCAAGTAACAGGGCTCATCAGAAGAATCTCTCTCAAAAACAGAGGTCTGAAGGAAGGGAACTTAGCCAGAATAATGCAGGCTTTCATCACCAGCAGAATCTGCTATGTCATCCCCTACCTGCACCTAAATGCGAAGGAAAAAGAAAAGATCGAAGCATCCGTAATAAGAAGGAGTATCAAGAACGCACTCAGTCTCCCTCAATCAACCTCGACTACAAGATTACTGGCCATTGGAATGCACAACACAGTAGACCAGTTGGCGGAAGCCACACGAACCACACAGATAGAGCGCTCAGTCTGTCTGACACCGGGCGACAAATACTGAGATGGGTGGGGCTTCAACACGACAGGGGCACCACCCCGAAAGTTAGTCTCGACAACGGGTACAGAGAAAACCTCTACATCCCGCCGATGCCAAAAAACATGAGCCCAATTCACCACAAGGAAAGAAGGGAAAGTAGAGCCAAGGCCATAGCTAGAGAAATGGACTCGAAACCACCGGAAACAGTGGCATACACGGACGCAGCCACCGGAAAATCTGGGGCCGCGGTCGCCGCGGTGGTAGATGGGGCAGGCATCCCGTTAATTACAGCATCGATCAAAACAAGAAATGCTGACATCGCAGAGGAAGTGGCTATTGCACTCGCGTGTGTCGGTACGCAAGCCAACACCATAATTAGTGACAGCAAGACGGCCATCTGGAACCTCGCCAAAGGAAGGGTGGCGGCAGAAACGAAGAAAATACTTGAATCCAGGGAGATTTCAAGTAAGGTCAGAATTATTTGGACTCATGGCCACGAATCGGCACCGGGGAATGAAGCCGCACACGCGCTCGCTCGAGGCGTCTACTACCGGGCGAGCGCAGAGCGGCTCGACGACTCAGTACACGTGGCGCGGCTGACCACCTTCAGAGACATTTGCGACTACTATAAACTGGGTAGAATATCCTTTGCCACACCGCACACACAACTGGACAACGAACAAGCCAGGTGTCTGAGAAGACTCCAGGCGGGCAACTATCCGAACCCACACTGGCTATACCTCCTTAACATAGACGCAAGAGAGCACGACAGATGTAAACAATGCGACCAGAGAGGGACATTAAACCACATAATCTGGCAATGCCCCTAATCACCTGGGGCTGCCGTAAACATTCCTAATGAGGAAGCTTGGGAGTCTCTCCTTCGAAGCTCAAAACTCGAAGACCAACTCGAAGCCATCCGCCTGGCGACCGAGGCCTCGAAGAACCAAGAAGTTCACCACAAATGCCTCTGGTCGCGGAGCCCCCTACTCCCTCCCGTGTCTGCGTACCTGAGCTGGGAAGGTAGGCTTGTCTCCTATATCGGTGGGAAATAAAGTTTTTCTGACTGACTACACATTTTAAGGACGCGAAATTCGCCGTATGTAAAACATGCGGGTCAGTATGAGTGAAAGAATGTCGTTCGAGCGAAAATATCTAATTTCTAACCTTTGTCACATTGACCACCTGTCACGGTTTGCAATCCCAATATGACTCGACAAAATTCTAGAAACTCTCCTTCACAGCTTACGACTGGGAACGGCCTGCACGAATCTCTTTCTACATAGAATTGGGCGTGCAGACAACCCACATTGCGCATGTGGTCACGAGAATGACGATGTACTAGATTGCGTAGAGCATGAGAGTTTTAAGACCCGACTGAAGAGGGACTTGACCACGCTTGCCTTTCAGTATTTGGAATGCATTAGGTCCGTGGCCGACGTATGCGCCAAAGAAATGGGCGATCATAGCACTGCAATCTTTCCTCGAGGACTGTGACAACCTCGGGAGGTGCTAGATATTGCTTCTGTAAATTTTGGTATTGTTCTCATCAGCACGTGCTATTCAGTGTGCGGGAAATCATTTATATGCGTTTTTATTATGTATCGATGTATGCGACATAGCTATTGTTACTGCTTATTGTTGGTGCTTTCTAGTGTCATGATACTCATTTATATGTGTTTATAATATGTATTTGCTGCAGCTCATTGTGTCGTTTTCATTTCTTGGAATTGTTGTTTTGATACCATTTACTGTGATTAGTACATAAGCTTGCTTATAGTATATGTTCATTTTATGTCATTAGGTAATATACTTACTTCTAGTTTATTTTTATATTTTATGTTAGCATTTCTGACGTGTCTATTGTCTTGTGGATTGTGTGCGTTGTAGCTGTGCTTCTTGAGCGCTAAGTCGCCAGTTGAACTGTCCTCCCGTTATGTGCAAAAGTAGTAGCCGGCGCCGCAATCAGGCACCAAGATCTCCTTTTACATCTATAGAAAAAAAAAGAAAGAAGGGGTGTGGGCGCAAGAGTTTCATTGGAGGGCTATGAAAACACTGTTCAAGGTGATAATTTTCTTAGCTCCAACATGAATTGAATTAAATGTTTATTTTTTCCCGTGAAATACAGAAAATGGGCTTCGGACGAAAAGCTACGGGGGTAGTCTCAGAGCTGACCGAGGCCCAGTTTTAAAAGTTAAGAAAGTAAAAAAGCAGAGGAACAGAGCATGCATGTGCACACTCACAGGAGAACGTTCACATGAAGCACGTCGTGAAAGAGTACAGAAGAGCGAAAAAACTAAGAAAGCTGGGCTAGTCGGTTCTGAGATACTGGCTGCGACGGCAAAGCAGTGAAATATGGCTCAACAAAGAAGGAAATCAAAATGAAAATAACAGCAATAAACCACCAAAGACCGTCGAAGAGTATGACACACTGCGTTGTTTAAACCTTAAGAAATGAAGTGCTCAAAATAATGCTCCCCTAGTCAAAGAAAAGAACGACGGAGCTGCATGAAAAAATGGAATGTAAAATGCTTATTGGGTGCTGTTAAAATGACTGGGTTGTTAATACTATGATGATTTAAGTGTATGGCAAAGAGTATGGCAAAGTGAACCGAAGGTTTTGGTTGCCGTATGATTTTCCTCCTTCGAAGAACGTTCCGTTCATATTTGTCACTGGTGAAGAAGTGTTCTTCTTTAGGATCAAGTCCAGCAAGAATCGTCAGAAAGTCGGGTAAGCATTGCGGCGAGAATCTAAGGCAATGCAGTAGGCGGTACTAAAACTTGACTTGCACGCGAAGAATCCCACACTGTGGACATAAACTTCCCGTTTCAGCAGCAATGTAGCACACACTAGCGATAAATCTAATTGTCTTCTTTTGGATGGCGTCTATTATGTATAGGTTTGTTTTACATGAAACGTCCCAAAGAAAGTTACAGTAATTTAGATACGATTCAAATAATGCACGGTATAGTGTAAGCTTATGCTTTTGGCAAAACACATTTCGACATCTAGAGAGGAAACCTAAAGATTTCGAAAGCTTGATTTCTATATGCATTACATATTCAGACCATCTTATGCGAGACTCGGAAACGACGCCTAATTATTTAAAATTTCCATAATTTCAACAATATTATATTCTAGCTGTAGTTCATTTCTTACAGTAATATCCAAGGTCAACGGCTGAAAAAAGACAGCCTTAGTCTTGCAGGAGTTAACTACAAACCATTAGCTCTTGACCATTTGTGCAGAGGTATACTTTCCTTATCTGTGTAGAGAACTTGTTAGCATACGTAGAAGCCTTAGCGTATGTCGAAGAGAAAACCTGAACCTAATACTAGAAAATCTATTGGATTGGAAAACATTTAATTCGTCAGAAAAGGCACAATGCAGACGATCCGTGCTAGGTGGCTATCAGTCCACGGCTGACAACGACCTGGGTAGCCCATTCAATGACCCGGGTTTGAACTCCCAAGTCTGAGCTGACCAACACGGCCTCCCACTGCTCGAGAGTAGGAACCTGTATTAGAGATTTCGGGGGCGGCTCCTCTTTACAATTCCACAATAGGTGATCATAAGTGGGTAAATCACCACATAATGTACATTCAGGGTCGTATTCACCGGGGTAGAATTTTGACAACAGGTAAGGCGTCATGAAGGATCGCGTCTGGAGTCGCCTCCAAGTGGTCTCCTGCTCCTTAATAAAGGCTTTGTCTGGAGGAGGGAATATCCTCCTTTCAAGTTTAAAATGATTAAAATGGTTAGAAAATCTAACCCATGTCGACATCGGCATTTTAAATTTCTCGCGCGCTTGATGATTATTTCAGTTCCTTCAAGATTCACCAATCGCAAACGCGAGCTTCTAAAAATTAGAGGAATCGCTGCAGTACGGCTCGGAAAAATTTAATTAGGTTGTTCACCGCTTCCACCTCACTTCCACTTTCCGCTCAGTTCTGCACGTTTTCCTAGCGTACGTTTTGCAAGCGCCCGTAAAACCCTGCAAATGCGGGGTAAGAAACGCGGCTGAACGAGGTCCATAATAACGCTCTGGCGTCTCACGCTCTGCAGTTTAAAGCGTTGTGAGTGCAAGAAAAAAAATAAAAGAAGCGATAGTTAGAAGCAACTCAAAATAAAACTCAAAGCTTAAGGAGCCATAACACGCGTTCAGGCCGATCGCGTAATAGTTTCTTGATGTCCACTTTGCGAGCTAGCGTAAAATTCCTCTTAGATTCGATTATGACAGCACACTGGCATGAGGCTTCCTCGTGGCACTTCTGAAACTCCGGCTCAAATGCTGAGTATGCGCATAATACGACGCACTGGGAATAGCGCGAAGAAAAGCAAAAGAGACGACTCCGGACCAGGCTGTGTTTGCTCACCTTCCTGCGCTACTCCGGAGGCGAGCGATTGGATGTTCTTAGAACCTTTCAAGCATCGCCGCAAACACTGAGGCTATAAAGCTGCTTCCAGAAGCTCGTAGCTGGAGTGCGAGTTGGGTAAGAGAGCATGCGAACATTAGAGGGCGGCGCCTTCAGTGTTCTGTTTCGCATAAATTTTCAGTCTATGCTTTGTGTGCCATATGCAGGATTTCTGTTGGAGACGAACCCAGGTGAATGAATAGTAATGATTAGTATCGTTGTTTGGGCGAATACAGAAGGCATCAGTTTTCACTCGTGTGACTTTTTTGTAGTTATGCGGAGTCGACTATGCTGGCAAGGTACTTACTGCACTCCCGGACGGAGAAGTCTCTTTGCGTCATTGGATTGAACTTTCTGATAAGGCCAAAAATTGTGAATCACCCAAAACTTCCGAAGACATCTATAGCCTCCGAACACACGGTTAAAATTTATGTGAGGGCAAGCAACGACATCTGTAGTTGAGTACAAACACAGCTGTTTGTTTGACATGAATGAGAGTCAAAACGCTACAATCTTCCTTTCGATTTCTCGCGAATTTCTGCATAATGTATTAACCGAAGTCAGTTAAAAGAACCTCAAGTAACAAGAGTGGCGTCGGTTAGAAGAGCGGAGGAGGAGTTACGGCAGCCCTAACTGTGCCGGGCCTCACGCGATCGTTGGACAAGATCTTTTTACAGCGAAAGCTATTTGTGTAACGGTTTATGAGGGGTCTCCGGGCGCAAAGCTTCAGGGAAGCCGGTCCGCGGCGCCTAGCTGTAGACGTTGTCTGTCACCTGACGTTGAAGTCATAGCGCGGTGCAGAGGAGGCACAATGACTATCCCTCAAGACTTATCCGCACATCTCGGCTGGTAATGCTGAACCTGCTGCCGTCATGTATTACAGATGAAGCTCGCGCCATAAGGATTGCGGAACGCCAATAGCGTTTGGACTGCGACCCACTGATTAATTAAGGAGGTATGTATGTTGTAGGAGATTTCATTCTTTTATTTCTATTCTTTAAGATTTTTCTTGGTTGGCTATGCATTTTTTTCCGCGAGCTGTTTTCATAAGATTGTGCAATAATACCTGAGCCCCTGGCGCTTTATTAAGTTTTCGGTTTAGAGCTTCCTAAGCGCACAGAGAAGAAATCAAGCGGGCAACAATTTCCGAAATAACTTGCTCTAAACGCAAGCCAATACAATGAAGAAGTGTCTACTCAGCAAGTAAAAAGAAAAGGACACAATATATTGTTAATGCTTATGTTTCTATTCATGTCTTTCATTCTAGCTTGCTTTTATTAGAGGCGCCAGCCTTTTAGACGTTTCTCGCAAACCACTGCTTCAACTCTGAGCCTGAAAACCGCAGGAATTCGGAGATAATGGGCGGAGCAGAGGATCAACCGACGTGCAAAACTGCGCAGTCAGGCGACCGTGAAATGAGAAAAGGAGGCACTTGGAGGAAAAATAAATACCATTAAAAGAAGCAGCGCCATTCATGGTAACGAGCCCGTCTGGCAATTCGTATGTGGCGAGAATCATCTTTTGAAAGAAGCCGCGCCAACAAGCATGTACTGCAAGACCGAGCTTGCCTAGTGGCAAATGAATGCGGGCTCTTTCCGCCCCGAAGAAAGCAACCGACGCCCATTGATCTCCCAGCAGCCCGCATTCCAAGCTCCCGGCCATCCACCATAATCTGAAACAGACAACAACGGTTCGGCAGTGCTAACGAACGTTGTTTTTTATGGTATATTGTTGTCATTTATGTCTGTCTCGCAATGCTATTCCATGCAAATATTTACTTTGGTAGAGGATGAATCTAAGAACTGCATCGATTGTACGAGATCGTCACTGTCTCTTCCCATATTTCTGGTCTAATCGCTTGGCCGCACTTTTTCGAAGTATTGCCTAGACGCAGATGTTTTTTTTTGTGTTCTGATCATACTATGGTAGCCTCCGAGGCTTGTTATTTCCAGGACATTGTCATGAATCGTTTATAAGGAGCAGTCTACATTTCGATGCTCGTCAAAACAGGATGCCAAAGCGAGTTGTTTATAACTGGCAGGCTCATAACTAGTTAACGAGAGAGCGTTCTTCTCGCCCTAATTTCTTTTTCTACTTGTTTATATTTATCCGAATTGAAGATGAATAGTGACGTGCACTTCTTTCGAACATTGTCCGTAAAAATAATCTCACGGATCAAGAACTGAAAAGACTAGAAGAATCGAAGGGCCAGAAGCGGCCCCTAGGAACCCCAACATAATCTGATCATTTGAGTCCGGTGCACAATACTCTGTTTCTATGTAAGCCTAACGAGTGTCGAGTGTTCTCTTTGATTCGTGATGCCTTATGCTTGCTACGAAAATATTAAACAAAGGAAAAGATAAAGAACACTGCCAGTGTTTGCGCTCTTCTTCGTAACTCGTAGACTCGGCGAAAGCCGGAGCTGTGATGCTGCCTTTTTAACGCGATAGCGTTAAGGAGCTCGTGTGGCAGAAAAGCCGGTGTCGTCGGCGTCGGCGTCTTTGGCCGTGAGCGAAAAATGGCGCATCTTTGTGGACACCTGAACCGCGCCGTAAGAGAAGTGATTTTAACGGGACATCGTTAAGGATTAATTTATTGATGGATTGACGGATTAATTGAAGGATCGATTGATGGATTGATTGATTGATCGATTGATCGTCTATAGATTGCTTGATTATTTAAATAAATACATAAATAATTGTTTGATCGAGCGATCGATTTTTCTTCCCTTAAGGAGCGATCCGGGTGTCCAGCGAGAAATGTGAGAATAGGCGTCATTTCCTTTCCTTAAAAGCAACTGTTAATTTCATTAATTTCATTTTCCTTCCATTACGGTCCAGTTCGGGTGTCCGCGGAGATATGTGAGACAGGCGTCCTTTCCTTAAATTGTCCAACGGGCCACGCGTCGCGCCGAACGGGCGATGGCGTTCCGTGTACTCCTCGGCAACGCTGCGACACGCTGTCGCGTCTCACTCTTAAAGACGAAGCTTAAGCGTCCTCCAATTTTTTTACTTTCTTTGCGAATTTCTGCATACCTTAACTGAAATACAGGCAATATCCAGAGAAGCCTACCACAGCCGCCTTGGATCTTCATTTGCAGCGGCAGCTTTTCTCGAACCCACTTCGGGACACTACAACTAGTGGAAGCAAAAGATTACAGTCACTGACCAAGTCAAAGTAATAACAAATTGACGTTTCGGAACCCGTACGAGTTCCTTGTTCACAATGAGGCTAAAATGGCAGTGGTCGAAACTTAAATACCCAGAATATGACGTAATGACTGTATGTACACGGGTGGCATCGTCCCTTCCTTCCGGTTCATAGTATCAGGTGTCGTCTGGATGAATGATGACTCAAGCAAAAGCCGTGCCGTCATGTTTCGCTCTTTGGAAAGAATTGCGGCGTTGTCCCAGGCGATATCATGCGTTTTTTCGTGCGCGTGCTCGGCAATCGCATTGGAAGCCACTTTGTGGTTATCAACACCGCGCTGATGCTCTTTCAATCTTCTGGGGAACTTTCCCGTTTCGCCTATGTAAACGTGGTTACAATCACCGCATGGGATTCGGTAGACAACGCTACAACTAGTGGCGGCGACGCGTTCTGCAGCGCGCGTGACAGGTTCTCGATGGAGCCGACATTGGTTCTCTTTCGCTCGAGCGTGGCAGCTTGCAAGTGCTCCTGCTGCTGGAAATGATTATGTACTCTGACTGATGATGACAGTGATTTCTGTGGCGCAAGAACATCTGTGGGGAAAAAGCGCTATGGCACAAGGTAGGGTCACAGACCAATTTCCCAAGCATTTCACCCTGATTAAGCCGAGCACCAGGCCACGGGAAGATCGTACCCACTGTATCACCGGTGGGTACCCGGAGGGCACTGGGGAACGAGCCCCGCACCTGCCGCATGCGAGGCGAGTGCTCAACCACTAGGCCACCGCTGCGGTCTTACGTACTCCGACTGTGTGAGAGACGAATTATTTTTCATTCTTTGTAAAGTTGGAGAACAATTTTTGGCGTGCAACTTTTACGCGAGAATGTATACAGCTCATTCTGTCGAAAAGCCGGCGTCATCGTAGTAGCTGTTGTTGTGCGCACCGCGTGTCGGAAATATCGAGGGCTGCGTAAAAATCCGCGCGCACTCAATGAACACTCAATGAACACTCAATGGACGTGCACGCGACGTTACTGGACGCAGTCACTAGACGGTATGGAGCCATCTTAGAACACCAACGAGCCCTCCGGAGGACCTACCCGCCTCCCCACAAAGACCTTAGTAAACAGCAGTCGGTTGCCAGGAGACTACAGACTAATACATACCCCATTCTGAGTTTACTCAGCAAAATCTATCCATCCACTTATGAAAACAAATGCCCGCTATGCGGTGAACACGCAACGCTTTACCACGTTACATGGGCCTGTCAGAAAATGCAGGCAGCGCCGATAAACAACACACCTACACCGGAGCAGTGGGAGGCTGCGCTGTCCAGCTCGAAGCCTGAAGAGCAGCTCAAGCTGATCGACAGGGCTCGCAAGACTGCAAAGGCCGCTGGGGCCCTGGACTGAGGGCTCCACCTACGCTGCGAGAAATAACCCTTATACAATAAAGTTTTTCATTCATTCATTCATTCTGCGTCGGAGTAGAATCGTTCGTTTCTGGGCAGGTGTGATGGAACCACAGCCGTGTACGAGTAATAGCATGTAGCAGCAGCGTCTGTGTTGTTTTCAGAGGCTTCCTAGGGACTCCGAGCGAGTTGTTCAACGGGAAAGGCGATGGCGTTCCGTGTACTCCTTGGCAGCGCTGCAACACGCTGTCGCGTTCTACTCTTAAAGGCGAAGCTTTAGCGTCCTCCAATTTTTAATCCCATCTTTCCAAATTCGACTCAGGTTCGCAATGCCTCTCCTCCAGTGTCACATATACAGGTTGTTGCACCAAAGGTGAAGAATTTTTCAAAATAAGCTTTTCGAGTTACTGAGATGGTCTCGCGCACCATTGTAATATCACGTTTGGTGTGCATCCAAAAACAATCTATGTTGAATAGTGAGCTGGATAACTAGTCCCTACTAGTTAACTTTTAACTTTTGAAGCTGGGTGACTAATATCATTTAGAGATTTTTAGATGTCATTTAGTAATACTAATACAGCATTTTTGGAGAAGCATACCATTCGGCGCTGTGGTATAAAAAGTTTTGTCCTTTCCTGGCATGCTTCAAACATCGCGCATCTTTGTCAGACGTTGTGACACTCACCACTACACGTTACTACATGGCGCAAGTGTCTTTCCCCATGGAGCACCGGGGTGCTCGCCACTGCTCGCCGCACCAGAGAACACAGAAGAGCGGAAGGCACATGATACATGCACCACATAGAGACATGAAATACTGGGCGTTGCTGCATGGTTGCCAAAGACGCGCAATGTTAGAAACTTCCACGGGAAGCACTAGCGTCGTACAGCACTGCGCCGAAATTGCTCGTTTTTAGAAATTGTAAAAAAAATATTCTTGCTGTTTGCAACGGTAAGCTGCATATCTGATAGCAACTAGGCACATAACAGTGATAGCTAAAAGTTAGATATTAGAAAATTAGTTAACCGGCTTACTATTTAAAATTATCCACCTGCTTTCTTATATCCGCCAAAGTTTTTATTACAATACCGCAGAAGCATTGTCTACACTTTCAAATGTTTACACTTACAAATTTTGGTTCACCTGCACTGATTATCCGAGTTGAGAAGTTTCTGACTTTACTGCAGTCTTTTACTGCAGTTTTAGTTGCTTGGAGTAAACGCTAGCAATATAGACTTAGTCGCAAATTAGCTTTATGTTTTACGGCTTTGTACGTTACAGCAACTAATTCTACATTTTAAATCGCATCTCTCACAGGCGTCCGACGTGCTCTGAAGAGTGCAGCTCATTGTTTGTTCATAGTTCGAGTGACCAGTCGATTTGTAATGATGCCTTTTTGTACCTAACAAAACTCATTTATGAAAAAAAGTTGTCCAAATGAGACGGCTGCTGTAATAATTAAAGCACTGTTCGGAAAGGGTGAACATTTTTAAGTGATAGCAGAGTGCAGTATTCTCTGTACGCAGTTAAATAACTGCTTGTTTACGCACGTCCAGCTGTCGTGGTTAAAATTGGTGCGTGCACTGAAAATGTCTTTTCGTACTTCTGAACGTCCAATTGTATGCAAACATACAAGCGTATTCGTTTAAAATTACGCACTTGTGTACAAGCTATCTCTAGTGTTTGGTTGTTATTCAGATTTCCAAGAGTCAATATTTCACCAAAATAAACCAAGCTCTTTCCCGGGCCAAAACCCGCTGCCGTTGCCAGTCACACATACCCATTCCTTGTGGGATGGCTTTGCTTCAATCCTACATAGCACGCATAGTGGGTCACAGCCTTCTGGGAGATTGGTGAAGTCCGGTGAACTAGGATAGGCACGACCTACTTATGTATGGGGTAATAAAAGATGGTAGAACGTTTTTTATATTGTGCCGATCCGGTAGCTGGTGAAGGAACTTGTTCCTTCGGTGGACCTATGAAAAGTACATTCGTTTTCGCACGTTTTTATATAAGATCTTGTAAGAATATGCGAATATGTACATATCTACAGCTGTAGCTCAATGGCATTGGTGTTCTGCTTCTTATTGGAAAGTCACGGGTCTGCGCTCTGCGAAAAGTGCGCAGAAATGTGGGATTTCGATGAATGGCTCAAATGGGAGAAGAGCGTTTCTGCTGTCGAAGAAAGCCACATTGCCGAGTCAAAAATAATAAGCAATCCGAATGGCTTCAAAATGTGTTTAAGGTGATGCAGTCTGCGGTTGAAGAGCATTGCGAATACAAGGTGAACTAATATAAAAAAGTTAGAGAACATCTGTACAAAAAAATAATAAGGTGAAGGCCTCTTAGTCGTCAAATCTTAGTTTCTGCTGTAGACGAACAATTTCTTTCAATTCAAGAATTATAGCGCGAATTGCACTCTTGGCAGTGCTATCAGCCACACCATAGGGCAAAGCTCATCAGTCCTGGATTTCATGGCATATTAATACTGGAAACCGAACTTGACCACACTGAAGCCCGATCCATTTTTTATGACATTCTGAGACTATGATGTGATGTACATCAAACATTTTACTGTGGTTGTTTCCTTAAAGTAGAGCATCTTTTGCTTTGAACGGTTCACCGGTAGTATAACCTCGTAACGTGGAAAAACATTTGTTTGTGAAGAGATTAAAATCCTATAACAATTCTGTCACGGGCATCGAAACGCAAAAGTACTTTGACGAAATAATTAGAAAAGTACTTACCTATTTCGTTTGCTTCATTTACATATGAGCACCAAATTCTCTCCTAATTGATGTAGATTAGGAGGCCTTGATTTATAAGGGAAAGGAACTTGAACGACGTCCCCGTAAAGAAACCCGGCAACGGGGAGATATCATTCCATGCTCCGTGCATTGCTGCATGCGCCGAATAGTGCGGATTAGCAACAAAAGAAAACAGTTGAAGTCTCGGTGACCTGGAAAATTGGAATATATAAAAAAGAATACACAAGAGCTAAGTAGAAAGAGATATATGCCGAGATCTGTATAACTCCAGACAAGCTATCTAAAACCGGAGCTTTACGTCCGGCAGTAGCAAGGAAAAAAGTGATATAATGCGTTTCTTTTTTCATCGTTTTCGAAAGCCTCGGTGATATACCAGCCTTCACCGCTGGAGCGACTCACACAAAGAGCGCTTCCCAAATAGGCAAATAAAGCAAGTGCGCGAGGTTTCTCGAAACAGGGCAATAGGGATGTCATCATTTTGTAGCGGATACAAAGCGAAAAAAAATAACTTGCCAATAAGAAGAGACGAGGGCAGGACGGGTTGAGCGGGATATAAATGGAATCGGAAGAAGAAGCCGCAGAAACCGGACGCAGTGTAGCACGAAGGAATAAGGGTCTACGCGCGCCGCTTCCGCGTTCAGCCCAGAGGCCTACCTTGACCGGTCTATAGTTTCGCAGCAGGCTGGGTCTGTTATTTCCTCCTGTGATAAGTTACGAAACCAGAATTCTGTCCACGTACTGGAGTTTTTTTTTAAGCATTTGCCTTATTTAACATCGACAAGGATGAAGATGCGAGAGAATAGCTCCAAGATGCACTGCGGTGACATTCACCGAGCTTGGCTGTAGGGGAAGGCCTACCTTGGACCTACCTTGGCCGGTCTATAGTTTCGCAGCAGGCTGGGTCTGTTATTTCCTCCTTTCATAAGTTCCGAAACCACAATGCCGTCCACGTACTGGAGTTTTTTTTTTAAGCATTTGCCTTATTTAACATCGAGAAGGATTAAGATGCGAGAGAATAGCCCCAAGATGCACTGCGGTGGCATTCATCGAGCTTGGCTGTAGGGGAAGGCAGCACATACGCGGCTGAGAAAAAAAGGCCCAGATTTCCGCAAGGTATGTGGCAGAAAGAGAGTGAGGCAGAAATAAACAAATGTCTTGCCATATCAAGGCGACTTGCTGAGCCTTCTCCTGCTGAGGAGATCGGGGAACAAACGGGGCCTTAATATATAGATCACGCACTGAGCTGCAGTATGACGCGGTGGACAGTATAAAGGGGAAGGGGAGAAAGAGAAACCTGCATCTTATGGGGCGGCGCTCCACGAATGCCCATGTCGAGGCAGTATGCGTTGAAGCGCACATACATATTACTTAAAATTGCCATTCGGAAAGAGAATGCACCAGCGGGGGTAAAAATACGAAGCGATGAACGCGTCACATTATTCGGCATATTTTGCACGAAGAGCGCATGATTTCAAGAAAAACAGCTTACGTCACAGCGACTGCTACTGGCCAGTTGATAACTGACTAACCTGAGCTATTGACTGATTTTATAACTCAGTCATTTCCTGAAACTCTACGGTGATTAAGTTTAATTGAGACATCAGTCGCGGCTGAATTAGCGGGGAGTAACTTTCACTGGGCGTACCAGTATGAGCGCCACTAGGCGAAAGTGCCGGTGTGTGTGTGTGTGTGTGTGTCATTTTTTTTATTTATGCACATATATGATGCAGCAAGGTGTCGACAAGTGCCTTTCTTACTGAAAATATATGTGATAGCCTTCGATGAGGAGATTTTTTATAATGTCCAGCTGATCGAGCACGATATTGGATATCAGTGCAAATCTACATACCAGCTCAGAACAACTTATTGCACGCATGCGTTCAATGTTTAATAAAGTTCTGTCTGGGCCTCACAAATATCGGTAGCTTGCATTAATCAGTGAAACATAAGAGCAGATTCCAGATCGAGAAAATATCGATATTCTCTCAGAGTGGTGTAGGACTCTGGATCAGACAAGGAACAAACTCCAGCCCGTCGTTCGCATCACGGTCGATTAGAAAAAAAAAGGCCAGGAACTAGAGGCGGTAGAAGAATAAGAAGTTCAAATGACAGTCCTCATAGATGCATCCCAGCGCCACTGCACAGTTGAGATCCAACTGCGCTTCTTCCAACGGGCGTTTAAGTCACGTGTATATCCCGCTGATGTGAGCAGTAGTCCAGTTTCCGTGGTCTCAGGCAGGACAAAATGGCGGCGCCTTCCCTCCTCAGTAGCCGTGGGAAGACTCAGTCCAGGAAGGCACATACACGCCTGGCCGCTGCTTGGGCCAAGCAGTGGCCTGCAGTATTCTGAAACAATAATAAAAAAATAAGGCATAGGCCCCAAACGCAACCACAGCCTTGTAAAAGCAAAGCAAGTAGCAAGATGTCTTGCAAGGCAAGCAGCAACAAGTGCACAAAAATTCAAGAAGACACCGAGCCCCCTTATGCGTTGGCAATGCGATACTGTTAGCAGTTATCGTCTTCACCTGAAGTGATGGCACTTCCAGTCTGATGACCTCATGTCCCGTCTTGTAACGTCGGTTGCTTCCAGGCAATGAGCGAACGTTGTCCTCACGGAGCTTCAAATGCTAACAAACTAACAAATACTGAGCGTAAACGTGACGGCCAAAAAAAGCTTCATGAAGGATTCAGAAGGCTTACGGTCGAATTTAGAATTAAGGATTCATGAACAATTCTATCCTGGCTTCTTTTCCTATCCACTTATTTCTTTTTTTTTCTCTCTCTCTGCTCATTGCACCGCCGGCGTTTGCCTTAATTTTATTCTGCTGATGTGTGAAGGCTATTTCACTTTGTTGTTTAATCGAAGGCTCTCGATACACATACAAGGGCTTCTAAACGATGGGCGATGTTCAACTATCGCCAACTGCATTGCCACGCGCTATTCGTGGATACATTCAAACGATCGGAAAAGACAGTCTTTATAACCTCGGTCAACTACTTTGCTTTGCTCGTGCCATAGAATCATTTTGCGTTTGAGCTCTTTAGATTCGGTCCATAATGCTGCAAACGCATACTGCGTTTACTTTAACAAGACGATGTAGGAGTGAGTACCGCGGCCGCTCTTTTCTGATTGGCGAGTGGGCGAGTAGAGATGGAGCAACAGAAGCCGAGTGGATTTTTTTTTTATGAGCCCGGCAGCTGGCCTCAGCGCGTCTGCTACAGGACAGTTTCGTCTCTTATGGTGCTTGGACGCAGGAAACGCATTATCGGTCACTTTTAGACCTCGTTAACTGATGAAATTAATTGTAGGAACTGCTAATGGGTCTCTGTATTCATATTTACTAGCCAGCTTGCAGACGCCGGCACGACAGGAGACAATACAAGACGTATGCTGGTGGATTTCATGTCTTCTTCTGTGCAGTGTCTGCGTCTGCAAGTTCACTAGCAAATATGAATTTATGATTCTGAGACTGCATTCGCTCCGCCAACCGCTTTTGATTTATATAGCCACCAATTTTGCTCTATTTTTATAACAATTTACATTTTATGCCCTAACGAAATAAACACCTCTAAAAAATTGCTCGACAAAGCGCACGTGCTACCTGCTGCGCCATGTGCTAGGCAGACACCTGAGGCCTGTGCTGTTCCAGGAGAATGGAAGGTTGGGCTAGTTGGAAGCTGTTCATGATCAAAATGGGGCCGCAAAAAAAACGGAGACACAGAAAGACAACAGGACGAGCGACAACAGGAAAGGTGCTCGTCCTGATGTTGTCTTTCTGAGTCTCCATTTTGTTTGCTCCCCCATTTTCATCTGTTGCAGGAGGTCGTAGACTTCGTGTCTGATCTCTCCAGGACCCTTGGCGACAATGACGCCGCGGGGGTCTCAGACTCTAAAGAGAAAGGAGTAAAAATGAAGTAAAATGTCCTCTATAGCACACCCCTTTAATGGGCGTGTGCTAGGGGGCAGGTTCCTCCGTTTTTACTCCCATATAGGCGTATTATTCTTTGGGGTGCTGTGCCGCGGAAAACACTGCCGCACTCTGTGCAAGTGTAACACATTACGCGAGTTTTCTCGAAGTCATAGCCCAGCATTCACCGGCAACGAAAGGAGGCGGTCCAGGCGCAAAGTGCGGAAATCAGAAAGCACGGATAGTCAAAGCAGTTCGGGCTTTTCTTTCACTTCGATAAACGCGCAAGGCGCAATGACTCTCAGTGCTTTGGATACCTGTTTAACAGGACGATTTCTTAGACGCCCCTCATGCATGCGGTTGTAGTTTCTTCTTTCGTATTTTCAAGCAGGCGCGTAAGCGAACATGCGAATAAACAAACATACAAACATAACAAGTAAAGTCACCACGAATGAAAGTGAGCAGCAAAATACAAAAAAGTTTGAAAGAAGAAAGTAGAAAATCTGTTTATTTATCGGCTTCTTTCAAGGTATCTCTCGAGCTTGATTGGACTCGAGCCACCTTGTCAGTCGTAGACGCTTTTCACAAAATTTAGGAGCCAGGAAGCATAGTGCAGCGGAGTAGATACTACTGTTGGTGAAAGGCGACAAGTAGTGAAGAAAAAGGGTGGCCATACATTAAAAAAAGTGTAGGCGTTCAGTGGCGAAGAATAACGAATGTTGCTAGTAAGAGTGCTTCGTCGTCCTCCATCAGCATCGTCTCAACCAGAACTGCATCGGAGACACTGCAAGTTCAGTTTGTATACGAGGAGCCGCCTCTATTTTGTTCGCTTTGTCTGCTGGTTTTTATGCATATAATTTTTGGCGTTCGTTTATGTGCTTCTTTAAACGTGTGTGAATAACTGTCAGCTCCTTGAAGCGGGAATGTGCGCAGTCCTGGATGCTGCCATTTCTCCTTTTTTTCGGCCGTCTTTTTATTTATTTCTTCATTTCCCAACAATGGCAACAACCGTTGGAGAGCACGGTTCACTGGGCGCCTTCCCGAAGTTTTCTCCTCTTACTTCTCATATTAAGTTCGTGCTGCTAGGCCGATAACTGCTCGGGAACGAAAGCTCTCGGGTTCGAGGCCTGATTTTCTAGGTTCGGCTTCTCGTTGGGCGGTAGGAATTTGAAGTTGTGTTGCATAAAACCACAGAGTAATTCCACAGTTCTTCCGCACCACGAGCAGTATTAATTTGATATCTTACGAAGATGGGACCATGGTGCACAAAGAATACAGGGAGAGAGTTCCAGGGATCGTTCCGATCTGCGTCACATCAATTTTCCGATGAGCCCGAAGTGCTGCAGTTGAGTTAATCGGCCTAGAACGTCCACATGAATGGACGCTGGACGCTGTGGTACCAAAGGAATCCATAATGTTTTACTACCTGAGAGCGACTGGCTTAAAAGACAAATTTTGACTTTGCTCCGAGCCCCTTCTCTCTTTTCCTTTTCAATCCCCTCATCCCTCTTTCCCAGTGCAGGTTAGCCAACCGGAACACCATTCTAGTTAACATCCCTGCCTCCCACGCTGTTTTTATCTCTCTCTTTCCCGCTACAAATAAAGCCCCGGCCACATGTGGGCGTTGAAAGGCCAGGCAGGGCGACTCATACGGACAACGTATTAACGCTGAGGGGGGAGGGGGGGGGGGGGGGCTGCAGCAGAAGCGACTGATTATGACCGATTTATTTTCTTAAGCAATAGGCAACGGCTCTGTATCTTGAAGTCAGTCGAACCACTGTCACTGCTAAGGCTGCCTCCTCCACGTGATGCAAGATGCGCGGCTTATGTATTACAGAAAAAAGCACGAATGAAGCAACGGAAAGATGTATTGGCTAAATTGAGAAAAATTGAGAACCATAAAGCAGGTGTGACGAAACTTCTACTGAGCTCGCTCATCCCCTCATCACTCTTAGATTTTTCTTGTTTGTTTTACATCTATTGATATGATGACGCTAAGCTTTCCTCTTTGCAGCGGAGGAGTCCTTCCCGCATAGCGCGCGTGATCGTAGACGGCTTGCGCTACTTAGGCGTGAGTGAAACAAGCGAAGATAATTTATCCTGACATCAGGTACACTACGAACAGTGGCGGCAGGTGTTGCCCTTCATCCCTGCTCCGCAGTATTTCTTGATGTTGCAGCAACGCATCGGCGTCGGGAAATCAGACAGTAACATTGTCTCCAACGCCAAAAAAATAAAGATCAATGCGACAGCTGGAAGAGTCCCTACAGCCCCTTGCACATATGGCCTGAAGCAAGGATTTTAATGTTTTTCGGGTCGTAAATGTATGCTTCAAAATTTATGCTAACTGGGGCGCGTCTGCTTTTAAGCAAGAGGTGTTCATAACAAATAATCTGCTGTTTAAGCCTATATTTTACCATAAAATTGTATGTGTCCGTGCATTTCTGGCTTCTTGTGACTTGCTAATGCAGTCGTAATTAATGAGGACAGGAGGCCACACAATAAACTGCGAACCTCATGCTTATTGTACGTAGATGCACTTAAGGCGCTCGCAGTTCAGTGGCCAAAATATGAACCGCAGGAGCCAAATTTACTTCTCTATGGATGAAAGAAAACCATTTTCTGCACTTAGATAAGGAATACAACAAGCAGTGGATGTTGGTCCCTGCTTACGGGTGACTTGTTACAAACGTTGGGGGGAGTTCTGGCATTCCTACCCTACTTGCAGAATGCACTTCGTCCGCAAATTTTCCTTTGTTGCAGCCCCACCCACTCCATCAAAGTTTTCTGAGTTTTATTGCATGCGCAGTTACAAAGTTACACCAGAGATGCGTAGGCTGCCTACAGTTTCTGTGTATAACATATTTTTGCTTAGAAACTGTAGATTCGTAGTCGCATGTCACTGGTCAGTTTTACAGTATATGTTCGAGGCTATTGTTTGCAGTGAAGGATGCTAATTGTACAGTGCAGCCTATCTTGAACAGCTGAGGGCTACAATTTCACATAAAGGCTTCAGTTCTAGCGATTTCCCACGAATTTACGACTATTGTAACGTTTTCTTAAGCAAAAGCAGAATGAAAACATAATGTATATATCATGTGAGCAACAATTGCTAAAAAGCCGCATCGCGAGACAGCCCGCGCCCACCTATCGACATCAAACAACTCATTCACATATCTAGCCCTTTCCTCTTGACCTCGGCTCACAAATAAAATATTTAAGAAAAAGCCAGCGTCATGAACAGCCGTGCAAGTAGTGCTTGATTGTACCACAGCCTGCGAACCAGAAGCAGTTGCAGCACCGCAGTGACCGAACCCCGAGTACAGATGTTACATTGTTACACTGACTAACTGACTGCCTGACTTACTCTGTTAAAGTGGTTGCGGAGGAGTTTATTTTGACTCCATAGCTATATTCTGGCCCCATCTATTTTATTTTCGCTCCAACGCAGCGCGTAACTGTTGCCTAAGACCTCCATCAGCCAGCCGCATAACGATCCTCGCGGCGCTCTTCTCCGCCGCGCTCATAGCTGCATCAAAGTTGGAGGAGGCTGTGGAGCGATCCGAAGCATGCAGATCAGAGGGTGATTAACGGTCAACCACGGGCCCTCATTACGAGGCCATTAGAATGAGCCGCTGCAGCCTTGCTCCGCTAGTTGCCGCTGTGGAGATTCCGCTCTACCTCGGAAGTGGGGCGTCTTGGTGAGGCGGTGTGTCAATAGAGATTTTGCAAGTGAATTGACATAAGGAATTCTCCCTGAATTGTGGTTTTACAATCGCAGCATACGCTCAACTGAGGCACGTAGTGCGCTCCGACCACCTCAGTCATCGAGGCAGTGATCGTTGCTCGCAGAGGAAAAAGGCATGCATGTGGAGTGTAAATAGGTGCATACAGAAAAGGGAGAGACAGGCCTCCCTGCGTTAAGGAGCGCAATGGAGAACGCGTGCGTCTTTATGAGACACCGTGTGCACGTCACGGTACCTGCACGGGCGGCTTCGGCATGCCAAAGTCTGAGCTTTCATATTTTATACTACTTTTTGCACGAATGGAGGGCGGTATTGTCAGGTGCTTGTGGGTACGATTGTCTTGTTTTACTTGTGAGTGACATTTTACTCTGAAAACTTTTTTTCTTTATTGCAATTAAAGATCTTTTTGTAGACCTCAAGCGCTGTTGCTGTTGCAGAGGCGGGAGAATGAATGAATGATGGGGGATGAATTGATATGAAAGCTAAAGGCGAGCAGGAGATCGGGCAGAGAACGAACAGGATCAAGCTTGGCGAAGGCCATGTTCTTAAGAACGAAGAGCCACTATGTGTACTGTGAATTAGGTCAGTCAGGCTGGCAGGATTTCGTAGGGACGAGCTCTGGCCTGATGCTTCCGATCATTCTGGGTGTTAGCAACCGTCCCGTTCTATGTGTAAAAATCTGTTGACAATCCACAAATATAAACCGAGTTGTACTTTATGCAATAAAGAATGCCACGCCGCCTCCCTCCTGCAACTTGTGCGCCCATACGGACTCCCGTCTCTACCAAGAACCGTTATTGCGGCGCAACAATAAGAACACAGCTCTACCTAAAAAGAGACAATTAAACAATTACTGTTGGCAACTAACACATCAGGTTATTCATGCACCCTGCCGGTATCATTTCCTTCAAGTTTACTTTTTCAAGTTACTCTTTGCTGATCTGTTGTAGCTGCGTTAAATTCATCCACAAATTTCTTGATTCGTAGTATCACCAACGCACACGAAAAGCTTTCATTCAATATGTGAAAGCGTTTGCCTAAACGCAGTTTCTATTTCGTCGAACTCGTCGAGTACAAAACTGTTGGGATGCATGCACACCTATCAAAACAATCATGCGTAGCAATTGTAATTGCAGCATATGTGAGTAGTGTCCCCCTGGAAAGTAGCTAGGGTGCTGAGGCTTGACTATTTAACCGATCTAAATATTGCCTCCGCAGCCGCACGTTTTATGTACTAAACGACTCGGCAATCCCAACCCCCAACGGCAGGCCACGCTCAGAGTGGCCTTTGTTGTTTCGCTTTCTCCGTTGCAAACAGCAGACTTCTATGGCAGAGGGACGAGCGCAAAGACTGTGGCACTCGGGTGCGATGAAAGAACTACCGAACGGGAATCTCACTTCGAAATGGCTTCCGCATGGTAATATAAGAAAAGTGCTGCGATTTCTCCTTCTTTCTGATCACCCTCGCGTATCAGCTATCTCACAGCCTGAAGAGTTGGTGGGATAAAAAGCGATGACTTTAGAAAAACATAATGGCTAGCTACGATGGCTGAGAGACACGTGCACTCACACGCGCGTGTTCGGAGCCACACATTGCCCTCCAATCGAATATGAGGTTGGTGCGGAAGCACAACGCGGAAAGGTAAAGAGATGAGCACCACACGATGCGTCGCATGTAGATGGACACCTATTAAAATACTAGAAGATGATTCGTTTTTTGGCTGTGCCGTTTACATGCCAAAGGCGGATAGGAGAAAGCAAATATAGAGACAGCGGCAAATAGAAAAAAAATCGAAAAGCACGCGCCCCGAAACGCAGCGAGAACTCTGGCGCACGTGGTCGAAAAGAGGATGAGGAGAAGGAGCGAGGGTTATAAAGTGAGCGCCGGCCATAGCCATCGTTAAGCTGTGGACACAAAACCACAGCAGTTGATTAATCTCGCCTCAACTCTATACTCAAACTCCAGCGCGGGGAATCCGAATCACGAATCCTCGTCGCATGCGGCGCACGAATCTACACCATGGAGATGCTCAGTTTAGCCCGCTCGTGCCGTCCTCACCAATTCCTCTTTAACTACCCCTTTCCTTACTTCATCTCATTCTCTCAGTCTGTTGAAACGAGGGCCAAGACTTTATTTGTAATGCACGACGAAGAGCCTGGGACAACAGGGTGACGGTTGTCTTAATATCGACCTCGAACTCTGGCATGCTCTGCGACGAGGTACATAAGATAGAAAACAGAAGCAGTGCGATCCTGATAGCGGATGAGTGGAGTGAACAATGAAAATAATAAAGAAAAAAGGATGCGGTGCGCGAGCGACAAGCTTTCGTTAGGTGTGCCTCTATGAAAGTGACGACAGCAACGATCGTCCTAGCGGCAAAATTGGACGAGAAAGACACGAAGGAAAAATTCATGGCTTGGGTTGGGCTGGCGCGTAGAAGGTAAACAGTGTTTTCCTTTCTTTCTTCCTCCTACTCCTACTTGCATGCCATCTTTCTGGCGGAAAGTTGGTTTTCACAATAAGGTCCCGTTTAAGACAACGGCGTCCAAAGAGTGGATCAACGTCGTCGATTCTAACGCCGGAAGTAAGTTCGTATGGGGACAGTCAAATGCGCGGTTTCCTTTATCTCTCTGTTTCTTTTTCGAGGGCGTCGAGTGAGCGAAATTATTGAATATTGGACACAGTCGGGCAGGAAACGTAATTCTCGGTGCTCACGATATGACATGTTAACAAATGAACCGAAACGCCGCACTCCCCCCCCCCCCCCCCCCACCCCCTTCCCGCCTTGCTCTCGCGCGCACCGATAATGCTTGGGGCATATTATCGCGCAACTTTTCATTTATCTTTGCTATCCTATCCCTTAACTCTCCTACTTTCAGCAGGCGGCAGCGAGCGTGGCTCGTCTTGAGCCAGTAGGCTGGCCCATGCACTTCCTTTTCTTCCTATCAGCAACAGCAGTAGCAGTAGCAGTAGCAGTCTATGTATACATGTATAGCGGTCCCGTAACGGGACAGTTTTTCTACCGGTTTAGGATATTATTGGTGAGGGGGCGGGGTAAAGGCATGAGAGCGCACAATCAATTGTAATGGCCGTCATCTTGGATTCGAGAAACCGAAACTATGCCGTCATTTCGTCCCCTGACGTTATTCTCACATGGTTCCACCTCTATACACCATATTGGACGGTGACGTCATCATTGGCATGCGGCAGGTAGTTTTTTCTACAATGCTATTGTAGATGGCGCTACAACTCTCAATGCGAGATGCGCTGCTTTCTAGTTGCAGCCACAAGTGGTGCTTTGATCTCGGTGTGGTAGGAGACCTCACGAAATCTCGAAACGTTATGAGTAGTTGCTGCCACAGATAGCGCTGTGAACAAGGGTGGAAGCAGACCCAACGGAATCTCGAAACGTGATGAGTAAGAGCTAACGCTCTTGAAACTGACGTAGCGAATACTGTATTCGAGACGACAGTCAGGAATGCCACCAGAAAGTTTTATGCAATCCGAAAAGATGGATACGCAAAGCAGGTGTTGTTAATTAAGAAGAATCGAGAGAATTTTTCTCGTGTATCTATCTTCATTTCATTAAAATGCAGTCTGATATAACAAGCCAGCGCCGCTGAGAGAATGAAAAAACATGCGTAATCAGTGAAGGCAATCGCAATTTTTGTTCTAATAATACTTTCGTCAAAAAGCAGTGACTTAAAAAGTGCAAATTACTTTCATTTTTTTCAAGTGTTTATCTTTTTTCTTTCAGATGCTAGGTGGTTTTTTTGATGCGCACTTTCTATTCGGTCCAGCTGAGCACCTCGCCACAGCCGACGCCTCTACCATTCTCTTCTGATTCAGTCGATAGTGACTCAGGCTAAAGATTAATATTCAGATTGTTGTCGCAAGCCTCCGCTAACATGCCAATAAAATTGAAACTTGTGCTCATATTTCGTGATGTAACATCGCAAAGTACGCCGTGTGTGCTCGGAAGGTCGCTGTTTCTCTTTGGTTTTCTTTAAACAGATTTACTAGGAATTATAAGGGATACTAGTAAATGGCAGGGTGACGCAAAGAGCTTACAATTTTCGGACACAGCTCTCATTGGCGACGTTCATATCTTAATAAATTGCCCATACAGCTACAGAACACCAGAGGAGGCCACTGTGAACCGCGGGCTACCGAAAGGGCTGGAAGCCACTAGGGACCGCGGGCTACCGAAAGGGCTGGCTAATTAGGATCTCTGACTCGTAAGAAGCTCACTGGGGGACCCTATTTTGATCTGTTCCTATTGTCTACAGAAAATAGAGAGGTCACATTCCTAGTTCGTGGCCTCTGCGGAGTATCAAACCGCGCTCAGTCTGAATCGGAGCGCGGTCGCCAACAAAGGGCGAGTAGTCAGGGCAGTTCAATCGCTGTACGCGCTTGGATGACGGAGTGGCGGACCCGATAACAGGCGTTTGTTGCCACGGTGTCAATAAAAACCAGGGTACACAACGCACCTTACCCCCGCGCCCCGTCTGCACGGCGTTGACTAGAGCCTGCAGCTACCGACGTGGTGTGTGTGCGGAGCTGTGAGGACATGTCTAACCTCTCACGCCTCTCTCCTTTTCTACGGGATGAGGAGACAACGTTGGCAGCAAGGGAGATGAATGCACGTGCCTTTCTGCTGCAACGTCCTCAGGGCGCCCCGTAGTCCTCACGGCTCCCCACCGAGCAAGGGCCCGAAGCTCGCATTTGTGATGCTACCTCGACAGCATCGTCGAGCAGGTACTCGGGTCGACGACGTGAGGAGTTTTTCTCTTTCCTCTTTGGCGCGTGCTGACGACGCGCTATCAAAGTGAAGGAAGCCGAGCAGCTTATGAGCGCTCGATATTCTTTCTATAGATGAGTATCACGAAGAAGATACAATGCAGTACATGCTATGAGCACCTCTACAACCCTGACCGCCTGCGCCTTGTTCGGAGAAGTTTTAGAGAGCTAATCGAGCCTCCTCCTCTCTATAGAGCACATCTGGTTATGCAGCCCAGCGTACACTCCGAGCGGTGTGTTTGCTAACATGGAGGCTTGTGCAACATTAGCTATCCACGGTTTCCTGGTCGCAGGTGTATGGCGCTGCATTAACGTCGTCCGACGAGTGCTTAGAGAGGTACTTGGAGGTCCTCGGCTGCTTCGCGAAGGTAAACCAAGGCGCCTTTAGAACGAAATCACTCGGGCACGCAAAGCGCATAGCCGCGAAGCACCAAAACATACTGAAACTAAGCTGGCCGCCTGCTGCGCCAGCTAATCAAAACAGGAAATGATGTCAGCTACTTTTTTAATGGAAACCAATAGCAGGCAGAAACTACGCAATAGCGAGGGTATGCTTCTTCTTGTGCTTTTCCGTTCAGTGAGACACGCGCACATCTCAAGAATAAAGTAGACGGTAAATGAGTGTAACCAGGTTTTCTGAAAAAGTGCTCACTGTCACCCCGTTCAAAGAGATCCTGCTTGCACGTTAGTGGAGCTATAAAAATGCAAATCATTCCCGTCCTTTCACCAGTGCATCAAATGTGGCCTGCATTTACGAGAGAGGTTTAGCGCTGCTGGGTAATTAATGAGCCCTGTTCGCATCGACTAACTGAAACCATGGGCCCCGAGTACGGTGTTGTGCCCTCGGTAAAAAAAGAAAAATCGGTTCTTGTTGAGATTTTAGATTTTGCGTTGTCTCAAAAAACTTACGTATCATGAAAGCGCAGTGTATCTTTCCCGGGATTGAAAAACTATTAGGCGCTTTTGAACGGAAACGAAAGGTTGAGAAACTTACTCGGGAGGGGCGGCAGTTTACATTGCTGATGTTGACACCGCTGGCAATAATCGCAGTTCAAATATTGCCGTTTTATTACCTTACTGGCAACACCTTCCCAGAAACTTCTGCACAGTTCACCAACGAACCCCTTTCCCATAGCAGAGCGTCCATATTCCGGTAGTATTTTAGGTCAGAAAAACATCCCTTGACGTCCTAGGAACCAGAAGCCCAGGATCACATTCAGGATTGAGATAGTAACACAGGGACATCGGGTCACATTTTTTATCTTCTCACAAATACATAGTTACAAAATTTTGTAGGCTGAACACTAGCCACAGGATAGAGATATAGAGCTGCTTATCTGCAAAAAAATAAATAAAAATAAAGTTATGCGGTGTACTGTTTCAACACAAAAGAATTATACTGGTATTTAACTGACGTCTTGTTCCAGCCAATAAAGACTTCAGAGGGATCTAACGGTTTCAGTGGGAAATATATTTTCCTGGAAGCTTCCCTACCGCCTGAGATCAGATTAAGCTGTTTCACTTTTTGGCTCTTTCTCTCTCTCGCACTCCGCGCAATAAGCCCACCAACACTTGTAAAGTTTAGGGTGTTTATGAAACGTGTTTGATCAGCAAGAGTTGCGACTTCGGAGTCTAATTTATTTCATGAAAAACTGCCAAAGCACGGACTATTTGAAGATTTCTACCAATAAGGCATATAGTTTGACAGCAGTAACTACAATTTCAACTATAATTTCCTTCAAGTATAATTTCACGGCAGGGGTTCAAGAGTTCACCCTTAGTCAGAAATTTATCGCGTATCGTTTTCTCAAGACGCACCGCCCCCCCCCCCCCCCCCCCCTCGCCCGTTTCATCGCGTCCCAATTCCCGTTTACTGAGAAATTTTCCAATTGTTAAAAGGCACCAAACATTTCTGCTTTCAACTTTTACTGCGCGTAAATTTCTAAAACTGTTAGCAAGTGTCTGACAAAATAGGTTCCATTCGTAATCCGCAGCGGTTCTTCAGCTTAATTCTTTGTGAAGCCTGCAGTGTGGCCGAACCCTAAGATTGGCGTAAACTTGCCGACACGTCCGTCCTTTGAACTAGGACTTCAGGGGATGGTCGCTGAGGTAAGGACGTACCAAGGATGAAATTTTTTTTAAAGTAGTTTTTCATCTGCCTCCTCCCATCACCATCGTCCCCCATCGTGACCTTCTTTTATCTCCTCTTCCCGTCCCCCAGAGCAGAGTAGCAGGCCAGATATTTATTTTTCAGGCCAACCTCTCTGCCTTTCCTATCAATAA
Organism: Amblyomma americanum; assembly: GCF_052857255.1. NCBI lineage: Eukaryota > Metazoa > Arthropoda > Arachnida > Ixodida > Ixodidae > Amblyomma > Amblyomma americanum. The sequence continues at coordinate 83,769,462 of NC_135502.1, forward strand.
ACCCTCTCTCTCTTTATGGCAGAAATGAAACTCAAAAGCTCTCTATACACGACAAAACAAGCGCTTTCAAAGGTCACGTCGCCGAGGTAAGTCCCCCGTTCCTTTGGGGGAGAAAAGTTATATATTTCAAAAGGTCACGAGATACTCCTGAAAGTCACGCAGGGCCCCGCCCCTTCAAACTCTGACCCCTTGAGAGAAGGTGTACATCCGCTTCCTTGGGCGTCCCTTGAACATCCACCATGGTGACTCTGACGCATTGCTTGCAAACCCACGCTTGTCCGGCCATAACCTGCAAAGGCTTCTGGCTAGGCGATAGAGTCTTTTTTGGGAAAGCCAGAATTCGCCGAGAGAATCCGGGTCTTTCATGATCCTCTAGCTGATAATCTGTGCCGATCCGCCTTTTCCGCTACCGGATGCCTCGAGGACGCCGTTATTAAACAAACCGAACGAAGGCCTAGCAGGTGACAGCGCGCATCGCGCTACGGGCTATCGCGTGATTGGTAGGAAGAAAGTAATTGTGCAACATACAGTGGAATACGACCACGTATCAACTGACTAACGCACGGTTTGCGCAAGTACGTGATGATGATAGACCTAAAAGGAAAGAAGAAATAATCACCGAAAAATACAGACCACGTTGTTGGTGCGAATAGAGTCGTGAACAATCGACGAGGCATCAGAGGGTTGAAGGCAGATGTCTGCTTGAGTTGCATGCTCAGTGACGGCGTCGCATAGAAACGGCCTGAATCGCAGCGCTCATTTTTGATAGCGTAAGCACGCTACAAAGTCACGACGCTGATAAGCGGACAAAACACCGGTGTCGTCGATCAGCGGTACGTCGGCAGACTTCCCCAACGACGGTACCAGTTCGACCGGCACCTGAATGTCACTGCACTGTGACAGAAGTTCAGGCGTGCGATGCCAAAAACGCCTGGGAAGTAAGAAACAAGCGTCGATGTTTCAGGTTTGCATTTTGATAATCGCCAGCAGTAAGCATTTCTTCTACTTGAAGGTGGTCGGATTTTTGTGGCGAGTATAGGCCTAATAAAACTGCGTAGCTATTAAATATGGCTGTTGTGCACAGCGGAATGTATAATTTTACTCTCCAAAAATGGTGCACTGGGGCCATATCCTATAAGTTGTTCATTTTAAATGGCCTTTTTCGCGTACACCTTGCCCTTTTCCATTGGTCACTGAGGTATACCCGCGCCTTTCAAGCGTCTGTGAAAAGCAACCTGCCCATTGGGTAAAAGGCGTTGGCTGCATATCGAAGCAAATGGCAGCCACTTGCGAGCTACGGTGGACTGCTGTTGACAAAGCGCTGCGATGCACCTCATCAGCGGCTGCATATCGCAGTCAATGCCAGGCCGTGGTGAGGTCCGGTCGTCCACCACCCAATGGCCTGGTCGCTTTCCTCAAATGCTCGAAAGCCGCAAGTATATCTGAGCGACCAATGACAGAGGACCAGACGGACGCGAAATGGCCATTTTAAATGGACGGCTTAAAGAATACGGCCTCTGGTGCCGTTTTATGAAAGTTGACCTAAGTCGACGATATTTTACATTGAGTACCCGCTTGCTATGCGCAGGAAGCCCCAATACTATGCGAGGCTAACAAGGGCGACTGACGAGCGTCGCTGAACACGCGGCCGAGAGCACTCGTTGACGTGCTTTGTGAAAATCAAATTGGCCCTTTTGCTTAATGCAAATGACCGTCGAAGATATTTTTTTGGTAAACAGATTCAAAATCAACGCAGCATCGCAAAAGAAAAATGCATTGAGCGAGAACACCCCAACATGTCTTAAAAACTGCACGGGCTCTGAAGTATTTCTTACCAGCGCGATCGTACGATCGGCGTTTTGGTCTCTTCCTATGAGTTTCCTCTGGGAGCGGTGCGGAGCCACGTTGTAGCTATCGTTTGACCACGCGCCGCTAGGGTTCTCAGTGCGCGCAGGTCATTTGCCAGAATGCCGATTTCCGGAATGGCAGCGGACGAGCTTACGGACCGTGGCACAAAGAATGCGAGAGTTTTAAATTACTGCCTCCTCGTGTTTGATCTGTGGTCGCCTCGTGGGGACTACTTGGCGTGGCAGCTGCAATTCTAACTGTTGATGGTAGCGAGTAGTTCATCCAGTTTTCGCCTTTTACTAATTACTGTAAGAACCTCTACTTTACATGCCTATTTTTTAGACACACATTTCATGTGAATATGACGATGTGATCTTCAATTGCGCCACAAGCAACCCACAATACATCTGGAAAGAGAAGTACCTCTATTCTAACGCATCACGTGCTCTGAAAGTATGCTCGATAATCCGTCAACACATCAACGCATTCGCGCCTTTTGAGAAAGAGAACAAAAGGAACGCAACTTACACCATCGCACTCTCTCTTTAAGACGGTATGCTCGTGATTCATGCGGCGGAATGAGGCAGGTCGCATGTGTCCCTGTCCTTCTTCATCCTACTGCTATGGGTAGAGGCAAAGAATACCTCATTCCAGCGCTGTATGAATGAGTACTCCAGATCATTGTCGCCCGCAAAAAGAAAACGGTGCGTGCGTCACAGCATCTCAAAGATGGAGCCGACGGGGAACTCACTGTCCAGGCCATCAACTCCCGCGCCTTTCATATCAAGCCGCAGCTATCTTCCGTAAGCGCCGTTACTCCTAGGATGATCAGCGCATCATTGCGACAAGGGATGAGAATCGATGCTCTCCCGCTTGTCCCGTCGAGCAGTGGCCCTGTCTCAGTAGGTAGGTGTATAGGTTTTCACCTATTTCCCTTTCACACCCTTCCAACCCTGCTCCTTCCGGCATTATATCGCCCACCTTGAGTGGTTCAGTCGGCTTACAATTCAGACGACGAGGAGTGCAGGACGATGGCGATTTGGCGGAGCTCCTTACGGCGGGACAGGGGCGCCATTCGCTGAAAGAGCTTCTTCTTCGCACTGTCTTTCTATCGCCTTCTTTCAGCGTCCGAAAGCAACAAAGGCAACAAGCTAATTCATCATATCAAATCACTATGGAGCAACGGCTCGGCGACTTCCCCGGAGATAGCGGCCATTTTTACGCACTCTTTAATACATACTCTGTCTCCTTCCGCGTTTCTTACTCTCCCGCGCCCTCTGTATATATCCTGCCTACGCCGGCCAGTGCTGCTCTATGGCCTTCACCTTATAGGACTGAAGCGATGTTTTGGTTAGCCGCGGCCGGATTAGGTGGAGTGAAACCATATACTTCACCAGTTCCATTTTCCCAAAAACTCTGTCGGTAAACACGCCCCTTTGACAATCTTCCTTCTTCATACTTTTTAATTGCAATTGAAGTGCCATAAACGTTTCTCCCGAATGACTCACCCTTCGTTTCTAAACGACAAAAAAAATCGGCGAAATGACTCCGATGACCACCACAATGTTACTTTTAAAATTTAATGCTTGATACCGACTACAATATCCATATCCTGTAGAAACAACGTATCTGTTATGAATAGGATATTTTTAACCTTTTAAAGCGAAGCTTTTCAAGTGCACGTTATTTGCCCACAAAGCGATGACGTATTTGAAACAGGACTGCGCCAACACAATGTGACCTCAATCGCGGCCAACGAGGAGGCCGATTGTAATGTCGGCGAATAGGGCGCTCTTGTGGGTCGTAGAACGAAATTTCACGTACTTTTCTCCTTTTCAGGCTAGTCATACAAACCTGTCGCCACAAGGAAAACCAGTAAAATATGTCATAAAATATATCATAAAGACCGATCGTGGTAACAAATGACTCCACAGAAAACATTTGGCTGCCGTCCGGACCAAACAGCCGCATGATGACAACCATTCGCAGTAGCTTTCTGTTACAGAGCAGTCTGACATCAAATAAAATCATTTAAGGTTTCCGTCAAGGAGACAGAAAGCTTTTGTGGCATCTAATCGTATAGCTGTTTAAAAAGATTTACACGCATATACAAGGAGTGAGACAGTGAGAAGCAAAATGCAGGGAGCATCACCATGCCGCGTTGGTCAGCAGCACAGTTGGTGCTGCTGTTAAGTCAGCGAATGATTGTTCAAGTGCCAGTCGTTTGTACTGGGGCACCGAGAGCATATCTTCCTCTTAATCTCAGAACCATGATTGCTGTGTTGATGACTGAAAGTTTCAGGCTTGCGCAACGAGCCGCGTTAGGTCGTCTAGCTTTCGTGGTCTCTTCATTAGGCGCGTCAAGCTGAGCTGTTCTTCCGTGAGCCAGTGAACATCTTTCCGCACTGGCTTCACGTCTTCATGCACGCGCCAATGTAACGTGGTTCGGAAAAGACTCTCATATATGCCGTGCGGTAGACGCCAAATTAATCGCCATATGCTTCCATAACGCTGCTGTTTCTCAAGATGAAAATGCGCCCATATGGAGCATTTACGGGTTGAACCTTCTTGCAACCACTTCGGTTCTCGTCCCCGTTAGAACCACTAAATATTATTGAAATGACACTACGAGGAACAGGTAGATTTCGCACAATCATATTAAAAAGAAACAACGGTGTTAGCTTTCTCCTTCAGTTTCTTCTTCAGGCTTAGAGGTATTCAGTGCTCCACATCAGGAACGATAATCTCCTCTTCAACACGCACAGCACTTTCCCTACCTGAGCACTTTCATATTTTACAGCCATCTCTAAACGTTACCAGTGCCTGGTTTGTATTTCCTATTACTAGACATTGATGGAAAAAGGACCCGGAATCAGAGAGACACGTCAAATTACCAAGTGACTCATACAGATAAGCGAGTATAGTTTGACGTTAGGTAGTCCCCGGAAGACTAAAGAAAACTTGAAGTCTCTAATGCTGATCCCGTAAAAGGTAAGACAGCAATGTTTCTCATGGATATAACCTCGGGGCTGCCATTATTGGCATTGTGCTCCAGCGACTAACCCTAACCACTACCCTGTTAAAACACTCACACTTTCTTTTATTAAGGTGTATTTGACAGCAGAATAGTGTCCTAACAGCTAAAGATGTGAATATTTAAACTTTCAATTGGACTCAAGCGTGAGGCTCCTGCTTAGAAGTGCAACTAAAAACTTATGTTACTGCCAATAAATATATGTTTTCCGCAGCAGTAATAAAAAAAACTACAGCAGTTCGACCTAATAAAATTTTCAATCGGCAAAAAATTTATATGCGAGTTGCCGAAGAGAGGAGGAGGGGCGGAACGTGAATAACGACTAGTAAAACCACAATGTATGCCAAAATAGCTGGGAAATGCACAGATCAGTAGATAATATGCGCATAATAAAAGTCACACTTCGTGGTGAAGAATTCCGGGTACATATTCGCCCATTCAGAGAATTTTTTCCACGAAGGAAAATTAAGTGCCGCCCCCTTCTTTTATGACCGCTCCCTGCTTTACGAGACAGCTTGATTTAGGCAGTAAGCAACGCACAAAGTAGGCGAATTGCGGCAGTATTTCATAAGAAAGTTGGCGCATTTTCGTTATAGGGGGCCGAACGCCTGGAGTCATATTTATAGGAAGCAATAGCGGCCGTTGGAGCTCATAACTTCCCTTTCAGGTACCGAAGAGCTCGTGCGGCACCATAATTGCTGTGGCCGAGATCATTAGCATTTTACAACTCCTTCCGCATTACCCTGATAGGAGGGAAAATCCCGCCATCTAGAGTTCGCCCACCCAGCGCTCGTACTGCAAATGCCAGCTTGTGTGCAATGGGGGCAATCGGTTATAGGCATTGCCTACATGGAAGAAGCTGCCACGCCCGGGCATAATACGTTCCAGATGAAAAAGAGTATGAGAGCGGCAGTTTGTTGCTTTCACTTTATCTTACGGTACTACACGCCATCAATTGGCGGTAAAGTTAGGTGTGTTGCAAAATACTGATGCCAACAAGTACATGAGAGGCAGTTTGAGTAAAGCTGTACTGTAAAAAAAATGTGAACAGATTACATGGAAAGCAATACTTGTACAGAGTTTTACAAATGCTTACGCATTGACAGCGAAATAAGAAGTTTCACGCGCCAAGAACCATAGAGCATCTTATGCTACAAGTACAAAGCAGTGCAGAATGAAATGATTTCGCTGATGCTTAATTAGCCACATCATACGACAATCCCTTCCTCCAGAATGCGGTTCTTGGAAAATATCGACATTGCGTTCGTTACTGAGAAGAATCAGATTTGTTTTATTGTTTTTCCATCGGGCCTGCAGTGAAGCAGTGAACTGGATGAATTTGATTTTTTAATTCAGTTTGGTTGCATCTAATTATATTAAGGAACATTTCCTCGCCGCATGACTTCCGACAGGGCTCAAGAGAAAGAAAGCCCGATGGTGACAATGAACTGTGCTCCATTGGCGTTGCAGTTGGATTCAAGAAATCCCTCGGTATGTTGAGCCTGTGTCTTAGTACGCGGATCTTAGACAACGTCGGTGAACTCAAGCAATGCGTGCACGAGAGCTGAGTGGGCCACTAGTTTTGCTTTTGAGGCGCAGTGCCTTTTTAATATTTAGATTCGTGTATACAGTGTCACCAAAAACAGGACAGTGAGCATTGTGCAGGTGGGTTATACGACATTGCGGACATTACGACCACGGCAGTTGGTAATTAAGGACTGAATAGGTACCTAATAATAAGACATTAACTTCTGAATTATCGGTTCCGGGGCAGAATGTTACACTGCTGATTTGGAGGCTTTGAACATTGTAAGCGGATGTGTTTTTTGAAACTCTAAAGCGCGAAAGAAGGCGCGCAAAAAGACCCTATACCAATACAGAGCGTGATAAGCACTGTAAGCGGTATAGCCTCACTTCAAGCCGGATGCTTTTATGGGGCAAGAGCATCCGTGGCCAAAGAGCTCGATGACACAAGGTCCTTGCCGTCTACTCAAGGATAGGTCAGGGACTGATTCCCCGAGCATTTCACCGCAAGTAAGCCGAGCACCAGGCTAGAGGAAAGCTTGTACCTATTGTATCGTTGGTGGGTGCGAGGTGGCGCTGGGAATCGAACCCTGCACCTCCACAATTCCACCACTGCGGCACCGTAAGCACGATATAATGGCTCAACCGCGAATTACTTCGCAAATGAAACATAATACTATATGAAGCACACGTTTTGGTGTTTTTTCTTATGCAGTCGCCTATTGCAGTTTTATTGTTCTCTGGAATAATTGCTCACTGCCACCCCTAAAGGCCAATAGACCATGCCGGTCTTTTCCTCGCTTCGTTCCCAAACAGTTTTTGTTCCCAAAATGTTCAGTTTTTTTTTTCGCAGCCTTCCCATCACTTGCTGCGACCTTAGCTCTCCACCAGACGGCACATGATCTTTTTTTCTAATATTCGAATCTTTAGATTTTACCACCTGAGCTTTTAGGAAAAGATGCCCATTACACTGCGGAGATTCTTTGCTCCAAGTAGCACGGATGAGCTGTGTTGAGCAATAATTGCTCACGATGATGAAATCCTGGGCCGTAATAATTTGAACCTACCCTCATTGCAGGATAGAAAAAAAAAGTCTTCTTTAAATGGCGCACGTGTTATCAGCGTTATTGCAAGAAACTATCATTATTGAAGCTACAGCAGCTGAATCATTAAGAGGCCGATGTCGCAATAAGACTCCTGCTAGAAAAGAACCTCAAAATTTAAATTTTATTACAACGCATCCGGCTGCTACATCTAAGAACGCGGCTCTAAAAATCGCATCGCCTTGTAAGCAACGCGAGCGTAGCCTTCATCTCGCGATTCCAAGAGCGAAATGCTCGAATACAACTTTCTTTGCTTTTCTTCAGAAGTACCGAAGTAGGTATCATATGAAGGTCATCTGCATTAAAACGATCCGCACGCCACCTCCTCAGCAGAATTTCTATCACGGAAGGTTGCTCCGATCCCTCGATGATGAAGAAATAAGGTGACCCACATTGGGGGAGAAATGTTCTCTCATTTAATTATATCTTGGGTGAAAAAGCCTACTACGAACGATATCGTAATTTTTACGCAAGTGCTCGGTTAAGTCCGTAGTGTAGATTCATATTATTAGAGATATAACATTATAAAAAAAAAGAGTAAGCGAGTTTTCGAAAGAGTGCAGCATCCGAAATGTAAGCTCAGATTGGGAGCAAACTTTGCAAGGGAAGGTTTCTTTAAGACTGAACCCTTTCAGGAAGCGAGCGCTTTTAGTTTTAGGGGTACATGGAATTAGCCTAGTTCCTTTAAATACCCTGACAATACATGAAAACAGCTACGCCTTTATTAAAACGACAGTTTTAACGTAAATGCGCAACGTATTAAGTACAGTCCACTATGTTATTTTGTTACGGCGTCGGCTCCTAAGTGTCACAAACAATAGGTAATCAAGAAATATGAGCAGAATTACGGCAGAGAGCTATTGAGTGTCTCAATTCATGGAGCTGTCCTAACCTATGGATAGAAAGCTAGGGAAAGGAGATAAATTATTGTGGATTGGTTTTGACGTTTTGTCCAGCGCATAAGGTGCGGTATTTAGGTGAATCTGTGCCGCTGAAAATATTTCTCTTCTTGTGTTTGAAGACCATAGCTACGTGAGAAATTAAGCGTCGATTTTGCTTACATCACAGACGTAAGCTTTGGTGAAATTTTGTCGGCAAATAGTGGACAAGTTTGGTGCATTTTATTCGATCATTAAATGCCAGGGCATACTGTTACATAAAAATTCAAAACACATATCTTAGTTCTCTACCGGAGTCCTCGGCTTTGAGCAAGGTTTGCTACGACAAAAATTTATTCAAATAGCATGTTCTAGGAATTACTTAAAACAGCAATCAGTGAAAACACTGTCAAAACAAGTGATGTTTCATGCGCAAAGTGCTCTTAAATTGCGACTTGTGCCCTTTTCGTTACGAGATGAGGTGGAGAAATAGTACTCTAGATATTGAAACTCAAGCTTTCTGCCTTGAAAATTGATAAAAAAAAGACCGCTGGAGAACAAAGAGCCTTTTAGTATTTGCCGCTAATAACTGCCAGTGCCGAGAAAAAATAGTTAAAAAATGGCCACAGTGGCAAGAGAAAAGAAAATACTCAATTTCGTAATGTGCTCTAGATGAAGCCGGTCTAAACATACAGTAAGTACATCGTGCTGGTAAAAAGGCAGCGAATTCCTGGACACTACCTCCAACTGCTTTTCCTCACTCGAGAAGGGCTCTCTCTCTCTCTCTCTCTCTCTCTCTCTCTATATATATATATATATATATATATATATATATATATATATATACGAATCCGGGATTTCTGCCTAAATACCCCTTGGAACAGAACGAAACAAAATATACAGAATGAGAGGGCGAGGACGGAGAGGAAGCTTTTAGAGCGCGGCCTGTTTGATGTCTTGGCTGCGCTGCCAATGCCGCGGCTGATTTAAGTGTACCCTGCTTACGTCGTGTGCAGTGCTGTGCTGGAGGCTTTCGACTTGACTCGGCGCAAATGACGGCGGCTCTCAAAAAATAAATAAAAATCATAGCAAGGTGGAACGCTGGTGCACCGGAGAGCGGAAATGCGTAACAATTGAACATCAAGTATTTTCTCGGGCAAACTGTACGTCCAGAAAACAGCAAGCCAGTTCTGCAAAAAACAAACTTTTTACTTCATGATTGATTCTAGAGACGTGATTAAATCAAATTAAAAAAAAGGACCTTACAATGTTCTGCAGCAAAATCATTAATTATGTGTGCCTTTTCAAACGAACATCTTTCGAATAAAGCTTCAAGAAATGGACCAGGACAACTCTAGTCTGGGCTAGTTCGTTCATGATTCACAAAGAAAAGGGCGCGAAATACGGGGACAAAAGAGAAACAAACACGAAAAAGAAAAAAAAGGCGCCTGTCCTGTCGTGTTTATTTCTCTTTTGTCCCCATATTTCGCGCCATTTTTTTTGTGAAATAGACCAGAATGGAAAGTAATATTATAATGCGCATTATGTGAGTGTGTTAAATGTAATCCTTTGTCTGATTATCGGGGAAACACCGAAAATCCTCCTGATGAGCAAAGAAAACTCAAACTGTACTCTTGGCTAAAATCTGTGGGCTAAGTGGTACCTAAACAGTGTGGTCAATGTCACGAGGGTAAGCATGTTTTCCCACCCTAGAATTTTGTGTTTTGGTTCATTTATTTTGACAAACCTCAGTAAACATTGGCCACCACTGCACGCACTCGAAAAACAAAACTTTGAATGAAGTTCAATTTTTATTGTAGTTTTTCTGCTTATAACGGTGGCTGTTAGAACAGTTACACTCGGAATCTCTAGTTTCGTTTGAGCATTCTCTTTATCACACTGCGCTGCTTTTGCCAACATGAAGTGCTTTAGGCTTTCTTCTCATGCGCCTTTTCTGCGTTCTACAGAAAAGAGAAAAATAATTCGGCGCGGTCCTTCCACAAGTGTGAACCAGTTGAATGCAATGAGAAAGAACATTAAAAACAAATCATATCTCTTACAGGATGTTCACCTTGAGGCTTCTACGGAGAGTGTACTGGAAAACTCGTAACGTCCGAAGCACAAAAAATTCTCTAAGCTCTCTCTGAGCCAGGATGGCCCGTGACCGAACGTATTTGCGTCGGCTGAAGAGCGGCCAGCAGGCTATTACGGGGCACTCAGCACTGAGCCACTCCACGACCTCTGCCAGGGAGCACTTACACGGGTCGAGTGAGAGCCGAGCATTAGTGCCGCACCGGCGGTCTCTTCCAGAGCTAAACCGTTCCAGTGGATAATGTCACCCCGACATTCTTTGCGAAGAAAAGATGCGTGAGGGTCAGAGCTACGTCAAGCATGGTTAGGATCAGGACAAGAAAGCATCTCAGTGTGAGGGAATGATAGTGGAACTCCTCTGAGATGGTCAATCGCGTATTTTTTCCATCGAGGACATGGCAGGTGCTTTCACGCGACGGGGACATGATTTGAAGAGAGTGCACTATGCCCCATCTCGTCTTGCTATGTTCTCAACTGCACAATTGTATTTTCAAACTTGAGCAGGAAAAACACGCGTGCTGGACCCGAGATCATATGGCACATTCAAGCCACCTTCACCCACGTCCTTTATAAACCCTATAAATGAAACCGCCGCACTTGTGGCCCAACTGGGTTGGACCACCAACCTAGCTTCTAAACACGTAACAAGAAGCTCCGGTTGAACAAGTACGAGCCGCCTCAGCGTCATAGCACTGTGCTTAGCGTTATTTTAATGACACTCTCTTTTCGCTCATGCCTATATGCGTATTAGTGCACGAAGATGCGTGTTTATTTAGAAACTTTAGTAATAGGAAGAGTCGAGTGCGACAAAAAGTAAGCTCCTGCCATGAGAGTCACAACATCGCCAAACTCCACCACCGTTGTAGATCCTTGGCGTGAAATAGAAAACAGAAGTGAAGTATACTGAGGTTTACAGTAGTATAACATTAGAGTGCAGTGCATGGCTTGTATATCTGTATCAGTAGAACCAGAAATAGCTGGCTACGTGAAAGTTTGCAGACTGGAGGTACGAAACGAACCCTGACAACTCGAGAGCGTTAAACAGCGAAAAATAGCGGCACTTAATTATCAAGTACATAATGTATAACATCGCACGCTGAGATCATGCTTAAATAAACAAGCTGACGTGCGCGGCTTCGATTTACATCCTCATTTGCTTCACGTCTCTGATGGCGAGGCATAATTTAGCACTCTACTTGTTAAGAAAAACGAAATGCAGGACAGAAAAAACTGAATCCGCTGAGGTTGACGACTGTGCCGTAGCGCCTTGCTGTGGACGGTAATCGGCGACTTTTTGTTCCCGTCTCGAGGATTAATTACCGTTCCAGGCGTTTGGCAAGCCCTATGGCAGCGAATTGAGTGGTAAGGGCCATCAGAATCGACCCATTCTTCACAACTGTCAGCTGCCGTCGAGACAGATCTCCGGATTACGACGACTGGGAGACAACACGAATGATGTGCGCGATTGACCAGAGTACCGATTATGCGCTGGTGGCTCGCCTATAAAGCACGAAAAGAAAAGGGATTCGTTTGCGGACCGTCCTGACCTTACTCAGCTTTGCGCCATATCCATGAGACAGCATGCGCCTTACAAAATTTTTCTTGTGCTGATGTAAAATGATTTGAGCAGATTGCCTCACTGAATCTCAGTATACTTGTGGAAAGCGCCATCGCGCTGCCATGTCACTATTTTCTTTTTCGTGCAAGCCAGTAGAAGGGCTTTAATTTTCCGCTTCATCCACTCATTTTGGAAATTATTTTAGACACATATTATACGATTATTAACATCCGCTGCTCAGCGTCTTTGAGATTCCGGAATCTAAAGTGACGCGGGGCTCAGTGGGTGACACTGCGCATCTAGTTTTGTTCAGATTGTTTCAAACACGCTTGTATGGCCAAAAATGTAATGGCTTTCGCTTAGTCATATAGCCCTCATTCTACCGTCAAACCTACCGCGAAAACAGTAAGTTCATTGCTTAAGAGAGCGAGAACTGGGCCTAGTTGGTTTACCGTGATCTTTAAATACTTAGTGAATTGCCCGCTGATTTTTATTAAACAGGACATGGCCGCCACGTGTAGAAGTGTAGAGAGAAAAAGTCGTCCTCTCCAATTTTAAGCTAGAGGAGAAAGAGAGAAAAGAGAAAAAGTAATTTAATGAAAGGAAAGGTGGAGAAGTCGGCCGCCGGTAAGGGGAGCCTAGCCAGCTACTCCACACTGGGAAAGGGGAAAAGAAAAAGTAAAAGGAGAGCGGGGGTGCAAATGGCGGACGATGATATAATAATACAATGAATTGCTGAGAGTGGTCTGGGTGAGAGGAGACTACGCACACAGTGGGTGGCGCTCATTTCGCGAGACCACATGTAGCGCATGGTGGTGGTGGTAAACTTTTAATGGAATATGTACAGAGAGGACTTTAGGTCAGACCTTAAGAGCCTCATCGTTACAAGCTCAAGGAGGGGTCCCTAGGAAAGGACCCCCACGGCTTCCGTGGTGGCCTGGGCTCGAGCCGCCAGGGCTTGTTGAGCCTGGAGGTCGAAGCAACAGAACAGGGCAGCCTCCTAGTCCTCTCGGGTAGGGTGGGGATGGGGTGAGAAAGAAGGATTTGAGGGGCAAGCCCACAATATGTGGTAGGTGTTGGCAAACACCTCCCCACAATGTGGGCACCCCCAGAGAATGCCAGATTGAATTGATTTAGTGCTGCCGGGCTCAGTACCGTGTTGCTGTATAGACGAAGAATCCAGCGCTCCTCCGCCTTTTTGAGACCTTTACAAGAGGGGGGGGGGGGGGAGTGGCCGTGCAAATTTTGTTATAGGAGAAAAATCTCCCGGAAAGTAATAGCAGGCTTGAGTTCCTCGTCCTGCGCTGGGTATAGATGAGGCTATGCTCGGTGAGTGAGTGTGCGGGTGGCAGAATCAGCTGCCTCATTCCCCTCAATGTTTGCATGCGCTGGGGTCCATAGAATAGTGCAGTGGGTTGGAAAACCCTGGTACTCGCAAGTTTTTGAAATTTTGAAGGCCCTGTATTGGATGCGGCCTTGTTCAATATTGCGGCAGGTGCTCCGAGAGATAGTGATGGTGACTCGAGACTCTGGATCCGTGGCAGCTAACGCGATGACGATTTCCTCCGAATGAGAAATGTTTGGGGCATGAAAGTTGAGGCCCTGAGTAGGTTTGTCTTGGTGGACAACGACTTCGGTGTACCAGGCCCCGTGGTGTGCGCCAGCCGCGTCCACATAGAACACTCTCGGCTTAGTGTCACATTTTTGTGAGATTGCCTGTCATGGGTGTCATGGACTCGTGGGTGTCCTTTCTCATATTGCTAGGGAAGGGGCGCACCTAAAAAAAGAGAAGCGTCAGGCTTCGGGGATGTCCACCCGCTCTTCCGTACGTGCTTTGTATGAGATATATGTAGGCCGGCCAGGAGGTGGCAGCCAGAGGCTGTTTTGCTGAGTCGCAAGAATTGATTGTTAAGATGGGCCTTTCTTAGCTCTCCAAAGGTGGTGGTCATTCCCAAGTTGAGGAGACACTGGATTGACGTGGCAATGAGGAAATCGAAGGCCCTCTTATAAACTTTGCGGAGAATTACATCGAGGGCATCCTCATCGCATTATCGTAGGTGGAGTTATAGGGCCGAGTTGATAATCGGACCATTACGAATGCATTCGACAGTCGCAGAGCGTCTTTCCATTGTTTCCTCTCCCCCCCCCCCCCTTTTTTTTGGACAATGGGTGGAACATGGGGCCCACCTGGTCCTCCACCTTGCGTAGTTTCTGCAGAGCGGTATTTATCTTGAGTAGCCTGTGTATACGAAGTCTCAATACGTGTATTTCTTCGTGTTCAGGTATTAGGCCACTGCCTACGGAGAGGGAAACATTGGACGTGCACTTGGGATTGGGGCGGATATTCACGAATTAAGATTTGCTTTGGGTGCACTCGAGACCACAACGACGTGCGTATTTGTCCACAATAGCCGCCGATTGCTGCAGGTTAGTCTCTAGGTCTCCACAGAGCCGTGTGTCGTCCAGATGGTGATGTCTGCATACAACGAGTGTTGTATGCCTAGGACCGCAATCAACTGGGCAGGGAGCTTCATCATATGGCCAGGTTTAAAAGGAGGGGCGAGAGGACTGCTCCCTGTGGAGTCCCGCGCATGCCTAGTGAGTAGTGGCCATGTTCTAAGTCTTGAATCCGAATGAAGGCTTCTCTATGGAGCGCATGTCTTCCTCATGCAGCATATGTCTTGCACACACGCCGCGCAGACACACGCCGCGCAAAGTTGCAGAGAAGGTCTCTGCACACTCTCACAACCCGTTTCTGCCGGAATGTGAGAAAGAGGGAAAATGCGGCTATTCTTAAAAAAAGAGAGAGAGGTTGGGAGGAGACGGGTGGCCTACTGGCTTGGATGGGTATTGCGAAAGTGGAGAAATGCGCAAACAGAAAGTGGATGCCACTAGAAGAGCCCACAAGGTAGCTAATGTGGAAGGAGGAGGTTATGACGAAGCTGGGTGGTTTTGATTTATGGGGTTTTACGTCCCGAAACGACTCAGGCTATGATGGACGCCATAGTGGAAAGCTCAGAATAATTTCGACCACCTCAGATTTTTTAATGTGCACTGACATGGCACAGCGCACGGGCCTCCAGCATTTCGCCGCCGCCGCAATGCGACAGCCGCGGCTGGGATCAAACCCGCATCTTTCGAGCCAGCAGCCGAACACCATTACTACTGAGCCCGCCGCCGTGGCTATGACAAGGGTGGAGAAATGCGTAACCTGAGGGTGTTGTCAAGGCAGAATTCAGGGCTATATGGCAGATTCAAAAACAGCTTCCACTGATTCGTTCGCTAAGCACAGAAATACATATTTTAAAAATATTTTTTAACTCCCTGCTGCAAACTGTAAAGAACAAAGAGACCGCTGCTTCTAAAATAATTGCCCTGACTAAATATTCGGTGTGCTAATCTTTTTAGACATTAATCTAAACACAAACTAAGCGAACCGAAGGCAAAGCAAACCACATTAGCCGAGAGCGCAACTCGCAAATAAAACAGACGCTACCCGATCTGCAACTCTAGCCTAGCGACGAGAAAACGCGACAAGAAACTTGCTCAGCCTCCAGGGACCTATCGTACACAGCTCTTTATTCCCTATTTTTTGTGTACGTCAAGGGTATATCTGGAATCACATAAAAGCAGCACACTATTCGTGGGCGTTTTTATTTTATTTTTTTTTGCTGCAGAAGTGCCACCCACGATCAACAGACCTACTTCCACTATACAAAATGCCTCCGCCCACGAGAAGCCCACGCAGTAGGAGAAGAAGAAAGCGACGGTGAAATCAAATTCTAAGACACAGTGCAAAAGCCAGCTGCACTTCAGGAGCGCCTTGCACCAGCCACTGCCCCCCCCCCCCCCCTTCCCCAAGCCTCGACATGCCCTCCACCCACTATGTGATGTCATTCATAACAATAAAAGCATCGACGCAATTATCGAAGGTAAGTCCAACTTCTAAACCAAATTGTCGTTTCAGGTTTCGAAATCGTGCTGTCAATTTTCTTTTTTTCCCCGCGTTCAACAAGGAGCTCTTCTGCAGACGTGGCTAACGCTTCCGCGTGGGATTCTTATTAGTCAGTGGCAGTGGAGGCTGAAACTGTAATACGGCTTAAGGTCTGTGTTGCAGCTTGCCATTTTTTAGGTTGTCTGTCTGGATTGAGTATTAGGATTTAATCGGGGGAGGATACCGCGTCTCTGACGCACCTGATATAAGGGGAAACTTGAGTTGGCCAATGCTGCGCAACTTTCACTGCTCGGGAAACTTCTTGCGTAGGATTGTTTACAGATTGAATCTCGCTTCTATTTCTCATCTGCTCTCTGAAAAAAAAAACTGTGTCAGAGAAATCGACGGCCTACAGGATTTACGCAGTTCATTTTTCAAGCAGCATTATTGGGTTCACTAACTAGTTAAGGGTGAGTTTACTACAATCTGAGATGCACAAAACCGTACTATAAGTTTTTCATGTGCTGTGCGTGGAATAGCGCATTGCTTGGCGCTATACAGTTCCGAAAGTTTAAGAAAGCGTGTTATTGGGCGAGGCAGTTTTTCATTATCACATGGATAACTGTGCTAGCGTAAACAAGGACGGCAAAGGTACAAAACAAGCGCACACACTCGACACTGAATCTCATACGAATGTGTTGAAGCAATGAGCCTCTTAATCTCCTTTTATTCATACATATGAAAAGCGCCTCGGCAAGTCGTGTGCCATCTGGTCACGGCTTCTCCTCAAAACTTTTTTTTTCAGCAAAATGCAAATATGGCTTGTTGAGTGTAGTCTTCGAGGATTCGCCGAATTGAGGAGGAAAATTTGACCCTGTTTTAAGGTGAAAGCATTAAATGACGTATCGGCAACAAAATCCGATGTCTAGAAAAAGCGGCGTCCTAAAACCCCCTTGACAATGCAAAGAAAAATAAAATTTCTTTCAAAGGTGCGGGAATTGAACCCGGACTTTCACGCAGCCCATAGGCCATGAAATCGCAAGCAAGTTAGCAACTGGGGCTATTTGGTTGGGCATTTTTGGAGGAAATAACGCGTTACACTAGCAATTGGGCGCGACAAGGAGGGACGAGACCACAGCGCGCTTGACATGTACACCCCGTTTGTGTCATTGAATTCCTAATGTAGCGCATGATTTTGCATTACAAAATAAAATAAAACCACGTTGCTTCTTGGCCAAGAAACGTGGACCTAGAATATGCGTTGCCTAACGACCGTATTTTAATGAGTAGGTTTGTCATGCGAAAGCAAGACAAACCTGTTAAAAATATAAAAATAAAATAAATGGAGAAAGAAAATATGTATAAAACAATGCCTTCGCAGTCAAAGCAAGTACGCAGTCTTGAGTGCCATCGATATTTTTGATCCTCATTGAAAGCATGTGCAAGCTGAATCAATCATTGATAAACTGCCTGTCTTGCCGATGTATACCATCCCGCACGTTAGGGATATTTCATAAATTACCCCCCAATGAAAAGAACTGCTTCACTCAGTTCGACGCACTCTTCCCTTCTGGGATGAACCGAGGGTGCAATCAGGCCAAATTCCACGGTGCACGAAACACAACCATCGCACCGCAGGTATTCTCCACATTCTTTAAATTACGGGACACTTTGTAAATAAAGTGTAGCATCACTGTGTCATTTCTTTAGAGCCGCCAACTTCCTGGCATGGCCTTGCTATCCATTTCTCTACGAGCTCCTCCGCGACAACGTTATGGCCGTAATAGGATATCTAACTTTTATCAGACTGTTGCCCTGATTACTGATGTTGGCAACCCCCAGGGCCAGGTGTACGCAAGATTTAGTCAAGACGCCCTACAAGCAGCACGTCATTATGGCCAGCTTCACTGTCTTTGCACTTTCCAGTACAGAACTGAACTAGTATTTCCTGGCTCGTGGTGAGTACATCCAGCATATATGTTCTGCTGCTGGAGTAATGTTAATATAAAAAAACTGCAACTTATATTCTGGTAACCGGTAGGTAAAGGTTAGACCCCTCACATGTTAATTAAACCCGATAGAACCTCTTAT
Organism: Amblyomma americanum; assembly: GCF_052857255.1. Taxonomy (NCBI): domain Eukaryota; kingdom Metazoa; phylum Arthropoda; class Arachnida; order Ixodida; family Ixodidae; genus Amblyomma; species Amblyomma americanum. The sequence continues at coordinate 83,787,523 of NC_135502.1, forward strand.
GCGAATACCGTGTGTGTCACATCAGGCTAGTATTTAGGAATCACCAAATATTTGTTCACATATCTAAACACTTTGAGAGCTATCTCGTCGTCCCAAAACAGCACCCTATCGCAATCTGTGGTGGAATAAGATGTCAGCCAGCACAGGTGCCACGCTCGAACCAATAAAAATACCTTTAAGCTAAACAAGGACCTGATTGTGCAACAGAACAAACGTTGAGCCAAAAAAAAATTCACGTTAATTCATAATAATGTTGAGAGGCAAACCACAGGCGCTCTGAAATGCTATCACGCCACTACCCTGAATTCAAAAGCTGACGGCACAAAACAGAGCATCATGAGGTGTAAAAAATAACGAGTTTGCTATATCAGTTGAGCAAGCAAACCCAGCATATCCCTATATGTACAAAACCACATTTTTTGAGCGCCTTGTCATGAAGGGACCTTCAAGAACTAGAAATCTTAAATACTTTTGAAGAAACCCTCCGACTACAAGTTTACGGGGGTCCTTTTCAGTTACAATGCAGCTACAGGGCTCGTCGTCTTTCTGGGTTTTTACATCAAAAACAATTCAAAGCTATCACGCTTTCCGACAATTGTTCTCGAAAGCATTTTTAATGCCATATCCTGGCAAAGCCCCATTGCTCTGGCTTTCACCTTGGCCGATTTCACCTTCTTGGAAGCATAGTTCTTTGCCACTGCTGGACTGCAGGCCTTGCTCCCGAGCGTCCGTAAAGGCCGGACGACGAAGCACTCCTCCTTAGTTTGTACAATGGCCACCTCGTTGTCTCTGATGAAGGAAACGATGTTCTTAACAGACAACTTAAAGCCCGATGGACCGCCGCTCGTAATATATTGAGGCTTGCTGGCAGTTCGTATGAAGGCAGTCAACACCACCGAGTACACGTCGTTCACGATCCTCGTCAGATGCCGTGCGTGCCAATTTGCGCTTTAAGGAGAGGAACTCGTGTGGCTGAACTTTTGGTTCAATGCTGAATTTCAGTTTTCATTTTAGCACATCCGTTGTCTTGCTCGGAACTTTGGCGTTGGCCAGTGTTAATACCGAACCGTCACAATCCTTGCATTCTGGCCTATTTTCGGGAAGACGCAGGAAACGGCACAACCAACAAAGTTCTACCGCCTGGAACACCTGTCGAGGCAAGCCCCGTAGGCGGAGTCTGTCCAGTAGGCGAATACAAACGGCCGGTAGCGGGCTGATAATAGTTGGATTTTCTTTTGCGTCATTGTCGATGTGGCGGAGAAGCTTCTACTGCAATAGAAGTCTTGGCCATGCCAAAGAGGTGTGTTACAAAAAAAAAGGAGGCCAGGAGGGCTAACCTATATTGATAAGGTGCCGCACAAGTTGAAGAGTGTGGCGAATCACTGTTTGTGAGCCTGTTACGTTTTCTGCTCCGTGCCCTCTAATTATGTTCGAATAAAAGAATGCACCAGACTGCTGGAAGCGTCATGCTACTACTTTCTGCAGGAGCGTGTACACATACTCCAGACGGGCCACTGTATAAATGTGTAGTTGAAGAAGCGCCAACTTTAAATGCGGAATGAAAGAGGGTAGAAATCGCCCCTACATTGCCGCAGATGATCGAAGGCTAAATGCAACAGCGATGCCGGCTTTTTTTCACAAGCACGAAAGTTTTTGTGAGAAGACATGCCGTCTTGCCGAGGCGTTTTTCATTTGAAAGAAAGGAGATGATTGTGGAAGTGGTTCATCAATAAGCTTGCATCGGAAGGAAACCAAGTTTGGGGACTGTACGTTTTCCATTATGTGGCAGTTTGACAGTTTGACAGTATGGCAGTTTAAAAAAATCTCTATTTAAAATAAAAGTCACTCAGGTGTCTGCGCTTGTTGGGCAATCTTCACGTCCTTGTTTGCGTTTACGCAGTTACCTACTTGATAATAGTTCCAAAAGTGTTAAGAGTCAAAGGCGGCAATGCGTAATGCACCAAATACAGAAAAATGATCCTAGCCGAAGTGAAAAACAAGAAAACAGCTTGAGCAGGGCATGTAATGGGAAGGCAAGATAACCGTTCGTCGTTACTGGTAACGGACTGCGTATCACGGGAACGCAAGTGTAGCAGTGGCCGCTGTATGCAAAACATGCGGTAAAGAACGCTCGCAATACTTTTGTTTGTTTCTTTAGTGTTTATTGCTGTTTTTCTTCGTACAACGCTTTAACGCACGAAAGTAACCACTGGAGATACGAACGACTTGTAAACCCACGTCCGTCGCTATTCATCAAAAAACATCATATCGTGAACAACATCTCAGTTAGGGCAAGAATCAATTAAATGAACAGTTCCTTCTTCAACTTTTTTTTTTGCCGCTGGTATTAACACAAACATCCTTTACTCCCGCAAGGCTTGACCTCTCACGTCACGTTACCTCTCTGGCCTGACGCTTCTTTGATGTCGCCGCAAAGGAAACTTCGGAACACTCCCGCGATTGCCCAAGAAGAGAAATAGATAATTACTTTGAAAATACCTCCGACAGAGATGCAAGGCTCTAAATACTTCTGGCAATTAGAAGTTGGGCGAAGGTGAAAAACTAGAATTTTAATTGCGCCATCTTATAACCTCGGTCACTTTTTCTTCTAGTTTTTTTTTATTGGCATCAGTATCTCGTTTCCTGTTATCTTTTGGCCGTCTCTCTCCGCAATATAAACTGGTTTTACAATGCACACTCAGCCCGGAGTGAAAGGCAAGCAGCGTCTGTGAACTGTGCCAAATAATTTACCTGTGTTCTCAGCTACAGCAGACAAATACCTTGATTTATGTTCTAAATTACCATCTCGATGCGAAATAGGAAAGTGCGTCATATGCGCGTTCGCATTTCATTCTCGCCTGACCGTACACATTGCACAAGACATTAACGGTACACCTAACCAAAAACCAAAAATAAATATATCAAAACAGTAGGATACGCAAACTTTACATTCTGTTCTTGCTCTCTAAGCACTGAAAGGAACCTTGCGACGTAGAGTGAAGGCACCGAACTGCAGATAATGAAGGCTGCAGAGACAACTGCTCTTACTGTGGCAAAAGCTACTTCAATTAAACAGCTAAACATGCAAAGTGAGGTTCATAAGGAATGAAGGGCGCTTAACTGCATGCATAGTGGTTAAATGGCTATAGCTGGTTTGGGTTGGTTTATGAAGGTTTAACGTCCCAAAGCAACTAAGGCTATGAGAGACGCCGTAGTGAAGGACTCCGGAAATTTTGACCACCTGGGGTTCTTTTAACGTGCACTGACATCGCACAGTACACGGGCCTCTAGAATTTCGCCTCCATCGAAATTCGACTGCCGCGGCCGGGATCGAACCCGCGTCTTTCAGGCCAGCAGCCGAGCGCCATATCCACTCAGCCACCGCGGCGGCTAAATGGCTATAGCGTTCGGCCCATGTACGCTTTGCGCATCGCTTAAGTCATCGTTTTTTTTTTTGTGCAGAATTTTACATCAGTACAAATGTGTGTTATTTAAAAGCAAGACATTGCAGGAACGCATTTCTTCGGCTCCATGGCCTCAGAAGATTACGGATCGCCATCGCAACGCCATTATGGACCTAATAAAAAAGCCCAAACTCGTTGGTAGCATTGCCAGAGCGAATAGACTCAAACACGTGCGGCCAATTTACTGCGACATTCCGGTAGGCGACCAAGCGCGAGGTTCGAACATTATCTCAGAAGCCACGAATTCCGCCAACTCAACGATGTTAAAGTGCTTGTCGAATGGCGTCTACGCCCCTAGCTGCCTTTATTGCTCCCTAAGGGGTTCGCTAAGTACGAGCTGACACATACCTTAGGTCTGCGATTACCCTGATGACCTCTGAAAGGCTCCATTTCGCTTCAATATTTCGTCACTCAATTTGCCGAGTAATTTGGCGGCCCTGTGTTCAAATTCGCGCATACCACTGCGTCCCATCTAGTGCTGTATTTTATTTCAATTACATAGATTCAGCGAAACTTGAATGTAATTTCCAGTTTCTGAAACTGAGTAAGCGCTCAGGACCGGAGCTTCAATGTGGAGTGATGGGAAGTGCTGTCCTGATTACACTGGCCTTTCTGTCTTTGTAAGTATAAATATAAGGCAGCATAAAAAATACAGAAACTTGTAATGGTCGTAAAAGAACAATAGCCGACTGTTTGTAAACACAGCCAAAATGAATTGGGGGACAATTCTGTATCTGTGCAGCCAAGTTTGAAGAACGAACACAAGGTAATAGAGTCAATTTCTTAGTGGACTCTGACGAATACATTCACTGACGTTTGCACTCCAAGGCAATAGTCGCTGAGTACAATACCACTAAAAAAATTGCGGCCAATTTTCTTCAACAACATGTGCGGCCGCAAATTTTTTTCCAGCAACACGTAGAGACGTTTTCCATGCAACTGAGAAGGAGATACAGCAATTTATTTTTTCAAATCATGGCACTATGCTGAGTTGCTCTGTATTTTCTCTGCTTCCAAATTATTGAATATTTTAATCCATTTTGCAAGGAAGCAGCCCGCTTATGAGCCGACTCTAATGTTTCGACTCCTATATTACCTGCAACTAGAGAGAGCAAAATGCATTTCCGCATTTTTAGCGCATTCCAGTACGCTGACCGGTCACTAGAGTTGGTATCTAGGGCGCAAGATGGTAGTTACAAACCATTCTTGCGTGCTAGGTGGTTCGGTCGCACGGCCTATGATTTCCTTTTGTGAACTACATCCGCCTTTCTTGTGTTCTAAGCTTTTCAAAACATTTTGGTTCTATTTCTGTCTGAAGTACGTCTCTAGAAGACAGAAAACCTGCCTGAAATCCAATCTGAAACGCTACTATTTCACACGAGGACGAAGCGACAGAGAGAAACAGGACGCACGCTTCTTTTGCACTTCTAGCGTGCGTATCTTCTTTTTCTCTTCCTAGGTCCTCATGCGTTGCACTTGTCCTCCTAATGCGAAGGACCATCAATATGACCAGCTTTCCATCTCGGCAGCCTTAAATATTTAGCTCTCAGCAATGTAACCGACCTCCGTGCAAAAAGGAGGCCAGAGTGCTTGGACCACGGGGGATTAAACTTTGGAGGTAGAACTCGTCAAGGTAAAGAAATAAGTGTGCCGAATTGCAAACTAAGAATGCGCGCTCCCGTTCTCTTACCGTTTTTATAAGCAGAGTGATCCACCGCTGCGGTGGAGAAGAAAGAGGGATATAGAAGAAAATTGAGGCAAGGAGGTTGACTTGGCAATGCCCGCTGGGCTGCCCAGTACGTGAAGAGAGAAAGAGCAAAAGAGAAGAGAAAAAGAACAACCACTACAGTATGTTGTGTGAATGCAGCGTGTGAGTGTTATCCTTTGTGGTCTCTCTGTGTACAGACTTTACACGCCCACAGTCTGCGTAAAGTCTCGCGCTTTATTATGTCGCTATAAAATTGTTGAGCACCTAAATGACGTTCCTAGCATATTGGGGATGGATCCACGGTCCCACATTGAAGGCCTGCATTAGTGAAGAAATCTTGACAAGCTCCTCCTTGGCGCATACTTACTATAGTGAAGAAGTGCTGCTGAGAAGGAAAGGCACGTCCTAAAAATTTCAATGTGTTGTTCAGAAGTAGTCAGTAATGTCATATATTTTTATAGAAAGCATCTCGAGTACACGAATGCGCCTCAATGTAGCAGTTATCACATTTTGTTAATAAGACCTCTAGCTTTCACTCACAGTAAAGAACGCCACCAGATTTGCTAAAACCAACATGATTCTGCTGATATAAAATTCTCTGCGTGCAAAACAATGCAAGGAGTAAGATTTCTCAAGAAAAAAAAAAGGCAAGCACTTGTACAATTAGGCTGCAAGAAAAACTGAGCCACAGGTCACAATTCCGAGAACTGCAGGCGACAGGAGCTCCATTTCTGAGCGGCTTTCAAGAATACAGCCGCTTCCTTGTTCTCCGAGTGCAACCCACCAACCAAGTGCCCAGGGCAAACGACGGTCGGGGAACCTCTGGTCGCGAATGAATGGTCGAGCAGAATCGATGTGCAAACATGGAGAGACGAAAAAGCGGCAGGGAAACAGCACGCACTACGGCATTCCTCACCACTTAACAGGCTATACTGATAACAACACAGCGCCTGCGCAGCAGAATCTCGCTTCTTCATTTATGCTTAGTTTTAACTCTGCCACTACTCAGCTAGCACTCTTGCATTGGTTCCTTCGCACGCTTCTTTTCAACCTTACAACGTCCCGTATTCGGCCGTTCAGCTTCATTTTGCATTTTTGAGTAGCGTGCCTCATTTCAGCTTCGTGCTTTGCTCTTCGTACAGTTAGACTTCCTTCTGACGACGTTAACCTCACCGAGGCCAATGTTATTCCTGCTGCCTTGCTCGGACGGCAGGACGAAAGCGAGCGTACCCTTCCCTTCTTCCCTCTCTCTTCCGTAGCCCCCAAATCATTCGAGCTGTTCTATAAGAGCCCGTTTCCTACGGAGCAGGCTAAGACTCACCAGCATCCCGTCATCATGCGGTTTGTTTCTTTCACTGAATTCGTTGAGCTCTTCCTCTCATTCTCACTTTGGCGTGCTCCTCTTCCTCATTGCTTCTGCATCTCTTCCTCATTCTGCAGTTCTTGTATTAGGATTTGCGGGCACTGCCAAAGCCGTGGAATGAGAGGGCTCTCTTTGATGTGACAAAAGATTATAAAAATACACAAAAAGGAAGACAATGCTTCTCTTCCTACCGTTGGTGACAGAGCACGAAGAATGGCTGCTGCTGGTACTGGTGGAAGAGAGGAGAGGGTAAGATGTAGTGTGATTACCTTAGCTTCTTGGCCATCGCCGACCTATCGCGTCGTCTTTTTCAGCCTCATATTTCTTGTCGTCGACATGCGTATGCTTTTCGATGCCTTGCTTCGTTTGCCGTTTGTCTTTGCAGGTCTTTGTTGGTGCCATCATTCACTGCAGGCAGTTTTAAGTGTTTGCTTATCGACGCTAGAGATGCTGCTTTGCGAAAGACGAAACGACACACAACATTAGGCCTTTGCATCGTTACTGTATTTACGAGGTCTTCGCCTCATTTCGCGGTTAAGTATTGCACATATCCCTGCGCTTCACGCATTTTATTTTGAGCATTGAGCAGGCAAAAAATTAACAGAGCATTCGTTATTATTTTATGTTTGCTTTCCTCTGATATTTTTTCTTTTAGTACATTTTTCTGTTTGCCCCTTAGCATTGTATTGTGATGTTTGCGTGGTTTTCATTATTGTTCTTTTTATATGCTCTAATTGCTTTGCATCAAAACCACTGTAATTTTCATTTTCGAACAGGAGGTCCACAAGTCTGTTTTATTGCGGGAAATTCTTCTGTAACGCTATTAACGCCATGTATTGAATGTACCGCGTATTGAATAAAATAGGGTTTATGGGGGTTTAACGTCCCACAGCTACTCGGGCTATAGGGCCGCCGTACTGAAGGGCTCCGGAAATTTCGACCACCTAGGGTTCATTAACGTGTACTGGCATCGCACAGTACCCGGGCCTCTAGAATTTCGCCTCCATCGAAATTCGATCGCGGCGGCCAGGATCGAACCGCGTCTGTCGTATCAGCAGCCGACTGAGACACTGAGCCACCGCGGCGGAACTAAATAGGAATGAAATAAATATGAATAATATATATATATATATATATATATATATATATATATATATATATATATATATATATATATATATATATATATATATATATATATATATATATATATATATATATATATATATATACTTTCCTTATATACAGCTTCTCATCGCTTAAGAAAAACAACAACATAGGTGCTTGTCACGACCGAGCAGTAAAAACAGAAGCACTGACTTGACGTCTCACTGCTATCATTCGATCTTGCGTAACCGATGCAAATGTAGTCCTGTTCCAACGCTTTCATGTGCTTCAAATGACCAGTCTCAAATTTACTCCTTTTGTAACGAAAATGCAAAGACGAGGAGTAGCCTCAGATGCTTAGAAAAGGCGCATCGCTCACTGCATTCTTGGCCGATCCCTCAGTGTGGGTATGTATCATTTTTTTTGAAGACCAAAACAACAGCGACAATAACAACAACATTATTGTACTACTTTGTGATCCCACATCTCAGTGGATCGTGATGAGCTAGGCACTCCTGCTCCTTCTGTCACAACCACCTGACCTAAACCTGCGAGTATCAAGAATCGCTGGAGTTTTGCACGTCACCACTACTGCCATAGATAAATCCTCATCGACACGCCTGACACATGTGTAGTTGTAGCGGCACGAAAAAAGCGCTTTCCTGACGCCACTAGTGTACTCGCAGGCATGTCTCCGAATGTTTCATCCGATTATATTTGCTCACCCTGAGCTGTTTCTACACTGCTGCCCCTGTAACTTTCAAAGATGCGTAGTCCGAAGGACGATAGATGCTTCGAATGTGACAAATGTGTTGAACCCGAAGATGGTTTCATTATGTGTAATGAGATTTTTTGCTCATATTTTGGGTTCTTGTTCAAGCATTTCAGAAAATTCGAATCAAAGTTCGAATGCGATCGAAAACACCAGCGCTGACAAAAGTGTGAAGGAATAAATATTTCTGCCTTATCAGAACTTCAAATAACAATAAAGTTACTCTAAGCAATGATATTTCTATTTTGTTCAGGTAATATCTGAAAAGTTTGATGAAACACTGGCCAAGCTTAGAAAAGGAGCCTGGCAAAGATAATACAGCGTGAATTAAAAGCCTAGCGCATATAACAAAGACACAGACAAAGAAGTAGACAGGACGAGCGCTAAACATCAACTGAGTTGTTTACTGAACACAAAGGAACATATAAGCAATTCGGTGGCGCATGCGCACACTGGGTTAACAATACATAGACAATCGAATCAAGGTGTGGCAAACTGTTCTTTAGGTACATTTTTTTCTTTTTTGTTCAAGGTAAGTGAACTAGTGCTTACAGAGTTATCACCTTCTCTGTCAATGTGATAGGCCTCACAAATCTCACGACCTAACTTTGTGCCTCCCCTACCAAGCACACACGTGGCACATGTGGCACACAGCGGATTGAACAGACTGAAGTCAACCAAAGCTGCGGAGAGATTGAGGACATCAAAAGAGAAAGTAACGAACTTGAAAGACATGGCAGAAAGACTAATGCGGAAATTCACAACATACAAGAACAGAGCACGAAGATATTGTGAAAGTGGCCGCGTGTGCCGCATCTCTTGAGCTTCCACAGCTAATGGTTGGTGACGTAACTGCAATTTGCTGGTTGCCATCGGAAGCTAACACGCCTGGGATCAGTCTACGCTGCTCTTGGCAGTGTGGGCGTGAAAACTGGCAAAAAAAACCGAAAGAAAAGGAAGGTCACAGCTGAAAATGAGTAGATCGATGAAAATTTGATTACACGAACACTGCTCTGGTAGGTTAAGCAATGGACACGTGACAAGATCTATGCCTTCGTTTGCCAGAGTGGCAGGAAAGTTCTCTCCAGGCCGAAAGAAGGCGACACAGTAGTGGTGTTGTCAAGTCTGAAAATCACGGCGGGAAGAGGGGCACATTTAATGCGCTTATTTCAAGCTAAGTTAGTTCATATAATGGTACCAAAGTTTTTAAACTTGCTAGCGCGTTCGATGATGATATTTTTTAAAAATATACGTAAAGAATAAAGTCGACCTACGTGTAATGAATATCATTACCTTGGCGTTGGTAACGTTAACCTGAATAAGCCGCACGTAAAGCCGTAATAATAATAGGTCCAATTCGTCCTGTAGAAGTGTATTACAAATAAATATAAAAAGTAATCGCTTTGCTTTTGAGGTCATTATTGTCTCAGAGATTCTGTCTACAGTGATGACAATTTTTCTTAAAAGCCCAGATATAATTATTCTTCCTTGAACCGCTCACTTTTTTGTGGCGGAAATGTTGCGACTAAAGAAATATGAATTTCCTTCATTTTTCTTCTTTTTCTCATGTGAGTATTAGCAGTGCGTGACAGGAGCTCTATGGGCGCATTTTTCGAATAAAGAAACAAATAATGCTTGCCAACCATCCCCCATTACTCCTTCGTTTAACTTTCCTCCCGAGCGAGATTTTCACATCAATAAATACTGCACAATCCAAGAAGTCAACTTTCGTTTTTTATACCCTTATATTGGTAGTAGATCTTATAGCAGCGCCTCGGCGAACCACATACACGACCACATACCCGAAAAGCCATTCACTCCGAAGAAATAAGCATGCTGCGACAAAAGACAAAAACTGCCATCAAAAAAGACTCCTTTCATATCGTATACTCCTTTCATATATGTTATCGCTTGCTCTTTTTCGAAGACATGTGTTGCGCCGTAGGCTGCTCTGGGAAATCGCCCAGTTAGAAAAGAGAAGAAAGAGAGGAATGGCTCCTCCCAGTGTAATTAGCCCACTTTCACCTCTTTACAAACCGCTGGGTTATCTGTCGTTCTCTATAGCAGCCAGGTGCATAACCTTACGATTGCTTTCTGTGAGGACAAATTTTCTTCTTTCTCATCTCTTCTTTCTCTCGATACGAAGCGGCGACTTTGGCTGCTGCATTGCCTTGCCGCTTGGCGCAAGGCGCATCGCTCGCTCCGTTTTCGCCAAATATGCTCAGCCACGCAAGGTCCGCAGCCCGCCCTAGGTACGTCTAGGCAGCACAGCCAGTATTATCACGCGAGGGAACCAGCCCATGTACGACAATCGAATGACAACCCCTTGATCTGCGAACAACGTGCGTCGAGAGGTCGTGAGCACTGTCGCGAGCCTTACCTCCAGTATGTAACACGGATCACAAGTACGCCTTAGTAATAGTCGAAAAATAAGTCACACCAAGAACATTGTCCTAACGCAGCTTTTTTACAAGTAGTTTCCCTCAGAACCCCGCCTCAGTATTATCTTTGAAATCCTACTCCTCACGCCACCTCTCCAAAGCACATCTTAACCGCTTATTCCAGCGCACTTCTCAAAAGATAAGGTCAGGGGATACCGGTCGCCGACATTCTCAGCAAGCATGGAGTCATCGTCTTGCGCAATTTTTAACTCGAGAGCACTAAAATCGTCACAACAAAAGAATGCATCGTCCATCATAAAGCTCGCCCATTTTCTGGAGGAAAGTGACGCCAGCTGTCCGGATAATTCTGATTGGCTGGAGGAAAAAGACGTCATTAGACTGAAAGTGACGTGACTTTCGGTAAAAGCATCAAAGGTTCTGTTGCTATAGCACTTCAAACACGTAATGCAATTTGGCGATCCCAGGAATCTTTCATATTTATCATACGTCACACATACTGTACCTCATTCCTGCTACATTTCCAGTCTTTTTCAAAAATAAACAGCCCAAGAGGTATACTTTCAAGCCGTGTAGCGAGGTTCTTTAACACATTGGATAGTCATAAGCTTGGGAGGGTTAAGCATATGAATTCCACCTGCTTTCGTGAGATTGGGGTCCCTGAGTATGCAAGAGGAGCTGCACTACAGGAGTCCTAAGCAGACCCCTTGGGCAGTATATTCTTGACAAACACTCTACGCACCCTACAGAACAGAGTTTCATACTTCAATTCGTGCGATCGCTTAAAAAGCCTGTTGGCGTCACGAGGAGCTCCAATTGTTTTCTAGAGTCATTATTTACACATATGAACACTGTACCTTCCTCAGGTGTCTGGTAATTAAAATAAACAACCTCAATTTCAACCAAAAAAGATTTGCCAGGCCTACAGAAATTTTTTCCAGGTCTTAGGGGAAACAATTCAGTCAGCGTTTCGTTCCACACACTCGGAGTGTGCCAGCGCCGGTGACTCAAAAAACGACACTCAACAGCGGACTCGGGAGAAACGCAGCACCTTACAAATTTGCTCCAGAAGGACTGCATTAGAGAAAAAAAAAGCTTGCTTCCATGATACACAAAAGACAACGCAGTTCCGTTTAGTCGCACGATTTTGCTTCCTTCATAAGAGTAAAAGCAGCGGTGAGAGGCACGAAATGTGTGGGCGGCTGTGCAGAAGAGATGAAAAAAAAAGACAGAAAGCTTTAGCGCAGTCGCCTCCCAGACGCCTACTTCTCCGGCGCATGCTTTGCCGGCACGTAGTGCCTGTTCATCTGCGCGCGATGTCTTACACCCAGAAACCACAAAATGCGGCCACCAATGGTGTGTTAATAGAAAAAACCACCAGCACGATGTTGACAAACTTTGTGCCATCGCCTGGAACTTTCAATCCTTTTTTTTCTTCCCTGTGGGGGAAAAGACCCCTCCCTTAATTCCCACTCCCACCCTCTTTATCCCATTTATTCTCAAAACCCAGGCTGGGGAAAGCAGCACAGTGCAGGCACGCACAACTCTGGAAGCATATTCGATCTGCGTCGACAGCAGTACGCTCAAAGAAACACCGCATGTTTATTTCCTTTCGCTCTTTATCGTATCTCTTTTTTTTTGACCCTTAAGGCTCGGTTACGAGCATCGAAGGACCGTTGGTGCGAGCTAGCTTGGTACCGCTTTTCTAGGGCGTTAAGCCCCTAGCGCCACAATTAGACACGCGGGACCCCTTTCTCGGTACGTGCGCAGATATTACAGCGGTACCCATTATTGCTCGCTAGAGCACGTCTCTCCCAGACTCAGCATTCGGAGGGACGCCGAGATCAAAGGGGCTGTCGCAGACACATACACTCTATCGACACGTGCCACTTGGTGAAACAGTTGCAGCCACTGTTGGTTACGCGATAGCTGCACGATGCAAAAGCCTGCACTTAAGCCTCTTCGTCCATAGATAGGAAGTAGAAAAAATTGCAAATCAAGTCGCTGTCTGAGTTTCAATGCTTATTTCGACAGAATCACTGACGCATTGCACGTGTAAGAGGCCTTGCAGGCCTCCCACTCCGGAGGCTTGTTGTAAATATCTTTTTACATTTCGGGACGCAAATGCGCATCCAGATATGCGTAGCTGGTTCTCTATTTTTAGGTCATGTAATCACGATATTTTAAAAGGAAATAATTGAAGTCATCAAATTGAGCACAGCTTTCAACTCAGAGAACAGGTGGCGATAAAATTTCACAACATTGTAGTTAATCATCAGAATTAGACCAATTCTTTTTGTTCCGTTGCCCTAGGAGCACTCAACTAACGTACGAGAGTTCGCTTCATATTGTCCGGCTAAGCCCATATGGGTGGTAGTTTTTTTTTTAAAGTTACTGTGCGTCTTCATGCACTTGCTTGTGCGAGTTATCAATATATTGCCATACATACATTTCTGGTTGAAAATGCGTGGCCTAATTGCTTCAAGTGGCGCAAGGCAAGCTGACAATCAGCAAATGAGAGAAAGAAAGGGACTCTGACTGACATCTTGAACTGAAAGTCAAACTTTTGCACAAGAATCGGATGCTATGCGCAAAGTTTTTCGAGTGTAATCTCTTTTTGGTTTCCAAAGAGGTAATACAAGGAATTACATCGCTCCCCAATTGGCTTCAAAGCTGGAATTGCGAGGTTAATAGGCTAATTATACTCCGCGTAAATCAATGCCAGCGTGTGATTTATAACTTCACAATTGACGTGGTGTTAACGAAAAACCACCTGTAGCCAGGTATTCTTGCCCACTTTGTCATTAATCACTGTTGACAAATCTTTGCTACGAGCAATTGCGGTACATGCTGCACATAATTACTGCGCGAGTGGTGTATACGTTGTTAGCACAAAAAAGAGGGCCAAACTATAGATGAGCCCTGTAATCCTCGGTTCCGTTCGTTTTCCCCAGTTTTCTCAATTCTTGCAGTGAGAAAAAATGCAATCGAATTGAAAAAAAAATCGCTTTAGGGTTCCTCGCATAAAGTTTCGAGGACTGCAGGTAATCATTTAGCGAAATAAATTCCTCTATCTAGAGAGAGATAGGTCGATAATATTCCTCACCCGGATCATTAATAAAGGCTGCTCCGGCACCGGCAAAACAAAACAAAACACGGCGCGCCCTTTTAGTCAATCACTTACTGTTTACTGGCCCAATTATTTAGCGCGAATAGAGCGATCCATCACTGTACTGGCCAGTTCTAATCCATACATGCCTTGGAAACAGCCCATTAAGAGAGCGTTAATAAAAGTTCATGGGACGTACAGAAGGGTGATGTAAAAATTTACATTATAAACCAGAATGTCCACAAGGCTTTAGGCGTCTTTGTGAGTTAAAAATGAAAATAAACCTATCCGTCGACTGCTTTTGAACCTTTCCTTTAGTATTTTACCCTCATTAAAAAATTTTGTCCCTTCACAACAGTAGGAACCACTTTAGAGATAGGGTATGGTAACATCTGTAGTTATTGCCTAATGCGTATCAAAGGGACAGGGCGTATAGACAGATATCAGTGCTAAATACCTTTGTTTGTCTATTTGATTTCTGCTTGTTTATCATGCATTTTTATTACATTTCCTGGAAGTTACAATATTACTACTGATGATACCAGTAGGTCATAAAAATTTAATTTCACTCACATGATTGCTGACTTGTCCGCACATAAGAAATGCTAAGAAAATCTTGGCATCAGCCCACGAGAGCTGTATGAAGAGATATGTATCTTAGCTTCAATATCGTGAGCTTAACAGCATAGCCCACAGGCAACCTACTTGGAAACTTATACTGTCGAGGGTGCGGGCGGACACAGGTGGTTTTGCCGAAATTGGACAAAAAAAAAAACAATGGACCAGTAACATTTGGATTGAGTGTATAAATTTCGCGCGGCATGCGCGATATCCTCACACCTAGAAATAAGCACATATGATTGCTGTGGTACAAGCGTGAATCAGCTCTCTCTAAGTATTAAACACCGGCCGCTTGTATTTGCTCATTCAATACCAAAATACACAGCGAGGGAACTGTGAAGTTCCCTTCAAATGGTTTTCATGAAATTCAGTCAGTCGTTGGTACACGAAAGTTGCTACTATGAAGTGCATACAGAATTAAAACGCATTAGAGACCTCCACTGCCTAGCAGCTGGTTCTAATAATATCTCAAAGCTCTATTCCTTGTTTTGTCGATGAAAAATGAAAATAAAAAACTGTGGCACAAGTAATTCTGACTATTTAAGAAGACACAGTACATGGCTTTCCGTTGCTATCAAAACATTTTGACGTTCTTCTTTTATTAATGGCAGCCAACCTCCGTTGCAGGCGCTAACGAAGTTAAAACGCTGCAACCCTCTGAACGAATTTATTCTCTGCGTGTAAAAAAAGACTAGGAGAATAAATCACTCGCAATAAATCACGACGGATGTTTTCTGCCGGCTACATGTTCGAAAGCTCACGCTTAGCTTTCGCGAAGCGTTGCGACATTACTCGGACGACACGCTCCGTCCTTACGCTTTGCGGCACGAAGATACATGACGGTGATTGCTTTTCGTTTAGGCCTGCTTCCAGATAAATATGCGGGTGTAAATTTTTTTATACAAGGAGAGAATTTGTTTTTTTTGGACGCCAAACGCCCAAGCGAGGAGCTAGCTTTCGAGGAACGTCAGCGCAGCCTCTGTGGCTTGTTCAAAAATAACCGCAAAACGAATATTGCGAAAAAGTATATAAAATACGAGCGAGCACGTAGTGCGGTGACCTTCTGTACCCAACATTTCGAAAGCATGGCACAAAGGTACTTCATATAGGGCAAAACGGCGCTTTCGCAACCCACTTTCGTACCGTCAGCTACGCAACCTCCACCCTCTGTCTTGGTTGTGCATTTAACGGAACGGGATATGGTATTGCCTTTTTGTCATGGCTGCCAAAATTCCCGCTGAATGGGCTCGATGAGAAAGGCAAGACGCGAAATAGTCGGCGTTTTTTCCAGTGCAAGAATATAGCTTCCATTTCCTCACACCCGTCTAGTGTTACCAAAGGGCCCTGCAACGGCAGCAATAAAATTAGGTTAGGACGTCTCTTCAAACTCTTCACCACCGCATATCATTACACAGATTCTCAGCAGCGCGCTGAACTAGCGCAGGTACTGTTAAAGGTGGCAGGTATGACCCAGGTTGGTCTCGCGACCGGCCTATTACGACTAAATGAGCTGCCGCCTGACACGGGGGAGAGGTTACTAATGTGGAGGAGCCCAACAGTCCCCGAAACCATGGTGCATAGAGGAACGTTTCTATTTTTTATTGGTAGAGCTCAACAATGGGAGAATAATACTTTGATCAATTTGTCACCTAAAGGAAATTAATTATAAAGCAGCAGAAAAAACAACCATGCCCCGGTGGGATCCGAACCCACGACCTCCCAATTTCGCGTCCGGTGCTCTACCAACTAAGCTACGGCGACGGCTGTCCAGTCTGCTGCTCTCGTGAGTATTTGTGTTTTGCGTGCAAGCGAACCGCGAGAGTGTTCACCAGCACCACCCTTGTCCATAGCAGCGGTCGTAGGACGTCCGGTATTACCGCGAGTGTTACCGCGAGTGAGACGTGGAACGTCATCTAACGGTGAGGGCGGAAACTGAGCGGGAACCCTCTTATGCTACCTGCGGCATCAAGACTGGCTAAACCGAGACCCTCGTTAGACAAACGTATAAAGGAAGCCAATAAAAGTGCATGTTATATATATATATATATATATATATATATATATATATATATATATATATATATATATATATATATATATATATATATATATATATATATAAACCAAAACCTTGCTTTCGGTGGCTGTTGGCTTCCTTTATAGTTTGTCAAACAAGCTCTTCATTTCCCTTCCCTGCGATTTATTTCCGATGTTTCGGCCGGGCTTTTCAATTTCTCAAGCACATTGTCCGCCTCGTTCGCACGAACCAGATTATGTCTGCAGTCCCAACTTTGCGTGCTCACTTGGCGCGCGCCTTCAAGTCACCACTTTTGCGTCCTCACCAGGCAGTTCTCAGTAGCAGTCCTGGTCAAAGATCATTTTTGTTCATAAAAAGGACGGCTTATCTTTTCTTAGGCGTACATTGCATAAATAATCACATAGGCGACAGATTAAGTTATCCATATCAATTAGGATGAGCTTGCTGGAGAAAGGAAATGACGAATAGCGAGAGTAAGCGGATGAAGAAGGATTTTCACGAATTGCGAGGTCTTCTGGTAACTTTCAGAGGGAAGGAATTTCAGCCGAAGTGCCACACACAGTTTTGTGTGTGATCTGAAGATTTGGCGCTCTATTCTAGGAAACAAATTAGCTGTATCTGTGGATTCACCACGCGTATACGTGGGAAAATGCTCGATTATTTCGATTTATGCTTGACCTATTGCATTTTCATGAAGAGATAAAATAATACGCAGAGTTTTATCATCTTCATTTTTTTTTGCATCCGTAGATAGATAATTCCGGAACCTGCGCAAAAATAAATTCCTTCGAAGACAAGAGAATTTCCCTAAAACAAAGCGTTTGCGCAGTGTTCTAGACTGGCGCGGCCAGTGATATGCGGTTAATAATAATAATAATTGTTTTTTTTGGAAAGGAAATGGCGCAGTATCTGTCATATATCGATAAACACCTGAACCGCCCCGTAAGGGAAGGGATAAAGGAGGCAGTGAAAGAAGAAAGGAATAGAGAGGTGCCGTAGTGGAGGGCTCCGGGATAATTTCGACCACCTGGGGATCTTTAACGTGCACTGACATCGCACAGCACACGGGCGCCTTAGCGTTTTTCCTCCATAAAAACGCAGCCGCCGCGGTCGGGTTCGAACCCGGGAACTCCGGATCAATAGTCGAGCGCACTAACCACTGAGCCACCGCGGCGGGTCATGATATGCGGTTGAGAACACTATTTTTGGGACGGAAAAGGACGCTGTCATTGCGACGTGAGCGTCAGAGCGGAAACTTCTCTTATGAACAAATACCAATATTCCTATATAATTCAGCTAATTCAGAAAAGTTGACCGACTTCCTGTGCCATTCAGGAAGGGGTCTAAATTGAACGACATTCGCTGTAATGTAAGGCAAGCATTGCACAATGGTTTTCTAAATGCAAGCATGTTTACTAGAGACTAGATTACGCGTGAAAAGGCTGAGATGATGTATAGCCGGCGTTTTCGTCATTGCTTTAATTTAATTTTTACTGCGTGCTCTTTCTTTCCCGCTGGCCTAAATAACAACAACCATACTATGTTCTGCTCTGACTCCTCATAAATTGAGCGAATAACACTATTCGCTTCGCATAATTGATTCTCCTGTAGAGAAAGATCACCTTTTCATTTTTTTCACGTTATTCGATCGCGGCAAAAATGCAGGGTCGAACGTCGCACGCAGTAAGGCAATGACACCGTCGTATCTCCACCAAAGTACAGCCATAAAAGCTGCCATGAAGATTGTCCTTCCGCGCTGTGAATGTTCAACTAAACACAAGCGTTTACTTGCGACTACACAAAGAACAAAACGTTCACAACCATCAATCAAAATAGGCACCTGAGGGGATCGGGGAATAGAAAGTCGCGGAAGACACCCTGATGCTATCTCTTGAACGACCCGTTCACGCCTGAGCTAATTACGGTGATCAATAACGCCGCGACTGTCACCAGTGCGCTTGCGCGTGCTGTCGAGGAGGCAGTCACGCATGACATCGAACGACAACTTTTCGAGCACGTCCCCGACGACGGCGTAAAGGCGTCCTTTTGGGAAATCAAAGAGAAAACAGGAGGGTCTACGTGTTTCGTGACAGCAGTCGTAGGGTTGATTTGCCAGGCGAGTCTCAGGCGGGAGGTGTGGTGAGTTTCTTCACCGTCTTCCTAATGAACCAACCAACGAGCAAAAGCGAGCGCGCGCATGTGAGCAACTTCATGCGTTCCGGTATGATGACCGAAATTTTAGAAGTAGCCATTGATTCTGCCTTTCTAGTATGTTGAGCAGCGTTGGCGTTTAAGTGACAGCGGTAAGGTCGCGCTTTTGGTAATGGGTATTGAAAGCACGTGAGTACTGTTTTATTGTCTTTGTAAAGAAAGGAATTAGTGGGTTTCACTTTAGGCTCTATTTTCGCGCGCCATAGGAAATAAACATAAATTAACATCCCTGATTCACGGGAGCGGAAAGCTATACTGTATTCACAGAAGGCTTCGAATCCAGATTTATTCAAGCCAGTGTGCCCCGCCGCGGTGGCTCAGTGGTTAGGGCGCTCGACTACTGATCTGGAGTTCCCGGGTTCGAACCCGACCGCGGCGGCTGCGTTCTTATGGAGGAAAAACGCCAAGGCGCCCGTGTGCTGTGCGATGTCAGTGCACGTTAAAGATCCCCAGGTGGTCGAAATTATTCCGGAGTCCTCCACTACGGCACCTCTTCCTCCCTTTCTTCTTTCACTCCCTCCTTTATCCCTTCGCCTACGGCGCGGTTCAGGTGTCCAACGATATATGAGACAGACACTGTACCATTTACTTCCCCCAAAACCAATTATTATTATTATTCAAGCCAGTGTTCTCAACCATGAACGTGTATTGTCATAAAGCCTAGCCATTGGGCACCATAACAATTCGAACAAATTATATTTCGAAAAAAAGACATTGTTCAAACCAGCTCGATTATATTGTGAGAGCATACAGAGCGTAAAGAATTTATTTCTACCCCTAAAAACTACTTAGTCAAAAGCGCGCTCCTCGAGCGCCTAGTACAGATCGGCATAACTCAAACACGTGGGTGTCATATGAGCACTGAACGGCCCAGAACGGCGTTCTGTTTTTTTTAAATGACATAGAATTTGTCACGCCCATTTAAACTTGATGAAACTAATTCTCGCACTTAAGTGGTGTATAGAGCCAAAATTATTTGCTTCAGCAGACTGAATAGGAAGAGGCTGTAGATAAAGCATTCATGAAGGGCAGTCCACACCTTGCCAGGCAACCGAACACGCGATTCTTTTAGTTATGGATAAAACGCGAGATATAATAAATAATGAGCTACACTTTTCTGCCGGGACGCACTACTTTCGGACATGGGAACACCATGTTTAGACTCCCAAACGCCGACTTATTTTCTCCAGCTGTGTTTCTCAGGGCAGGCCATTTTAATAATCCACCCGTGATTTCTCTCTGTATCTATTTCACTCTGTCTCCTTTCTTCCTCTCCGCTTTTCTTCTGAACCCCTTTCCGTGTTATGCTTGGACGCATCTCTTTAAGTCCGACGTCATGCTGATAATTAGTACTTCTTGATTCCACTCCCTCTGCTTGTCGCAAAGCCTGACATCCGGTAAGCAAAATTTTTAATAAAGGCGAGAACCAACTACTGATCTCAAATTTGTGGAGCGACATTTTGTCTGCTTTTTTATAAGTTTTTGAAGTTGATTACACTAAAAAGAAATCAAGGCACTAGGTCCATTCCCTCTGTCTAAAACACTCCCTTCCTGTCTTCCTCTGGTTGTGTTCGCCAGTTTATTTTTTACGCTTTCGCTACAAGACTTCTAATTCTTTGCGCGCCAACAGCGGGTCCTTGGTAAGCTTACTTAGGATATTCGCAAGCTGTTTTAAAATTCAATTTAGAATGACAGGTGATGCTGAAGCGACAGTTACTTAGGGAAGCAGTGACTGCTGGAACTGCGCTCCCTACCGCTTACATGATGACAAGTGAAACCCGGAAAGACAGTGGAATGAGGTGATTATTCCGGAAGTGTTAGAAATGCAGTAGCGGGCAAAGTTAAAATTAGAATCTGTGCTATGGGTACATGAATGCTGTATCGAGAAAAGGAAGATATTGTGCTATAACAAGAATAGTACTGCTTAACTCACTATAGGAGGGTGTCATCGCGTGTTGCGCAACTTTGATGGTATATGGTTGATCGCGTGCGGTACGTATAACCCAGTAGTGAGATCATTTAAGTAAGGCAGTTTGCTGCCCCCTTTTTATTCTTTTCTCCTTTATAAGCATCCATTTGATTTTGTAGGTTGTAATTGGGACGTTCGTGATCCGGCTTTTTTTTCTGTTTGCCTGCTAACTGCTTCCTTTACTTAGTTCTCAAAATTATACGTGAAATAGCCGTCACAAAGTTTTGGCTCTTTAGAAAAGAGGCCCCGAGATCGATTACTAGGCAATGTGTACCGCAATAAAGCCCGTCGGAAGCACTGCTTTCTCGGCAAGGGTATGGATTTGTTGCGCAACATTAGTGCAAGGCGTGCCAGCGGTAACCATGACTGCATAGGGGAAGAAGAGGAAGATAGCGTTGTAAAAAGAAATGTCAGAAGAAAGCGAAGAAGAAAAAGTCTCCGTGAAGAACAGCCGGCAGAAGGAAAAAGTGTGAATGCATTGAAGTCACAGATTAACGCCATGGGAAGGAACAGGCGGGCGGTAGGAGCAAGCAAGGGCTGACCAATTTAAAACTTTCGTCAACTTGCGTACATTCCTGCATGATTCATGTCCTCAACCGCAAAACTAGAAAATTGGATGAAAACAAGAACAATGAGAAGTGGTCCCTTCTTGTACCATTTCGAGTGGTCTCCCTCGCCATATTAAACGCAGCAAAACACTCGCCTGCTTGCTTCCCCAGCTTTTGGTGCGAGAGCGCTATTCCAGACGTACCATCCCCAAGCAAGAATCTTATCTTGTCGTGTGAGCCGAACTAAACTCGGGTTAGCTTGGGGTAAGCTCGGGTTATTTCAAAGCAGCGCCGCACAAGCCGCCGCCAATGGGAGGAAGGTAGGGTAAGTTGGGAGGAGCGTCGCGCCAGCTGTAGCCAATGGGAGGAGGGCGTCACGTCAACTGGGTCACGTAACCTTGTGGCGTCAACGCAACCTGCCTACTGGATTGTGAGCAAACTGACCACCTTGGCAGGTGGCAGTTAAATTATTGACTGGTCGCGAGAGGTTGCTCGGGAAGAGCAACATGTGTCGCACAATCCAGACGGGTGGCTGTGATAGAAACAGCCATCTGCCAGTGCAGTGGCGCATAGCTTAGCCGCTGCGCCACTGCGCTGGTAGTGCTACGAGGCTTAGCCGATATCTATGAATGTTAAGTAGAGAATGACCAATTCTGCTTATATCCCGGTCAGACCCCGCGTGTATAAAAAGGCACATTGTACTTTACGGAATTATCATAAAACGCATCGTTCCTGCAGCCTAAGTCCCATTGTAATACAGAGAGTGCTCACTGTGCTTCTGCGCAGTTAGCTTTGCAAACTAAACATTTCGACAGAGTTGCCTTTCTGGTTGGGTTGGAAGACTTATAAGAAACTGCACATATCCAACCAAAAAACTTTAATTTCAAAGCCAACGTTTCGAAGCTGGCTCGGCTCCTTCATGAGAACAACGTACGATATTCAAACAACTCATCATGAACGGCTACCCAAAACACGTTATTAAAAAAAAACATTCAACTTAAAAAACGCAACCAAATGCGGCAAAAAATCAACGCACAAAGACCAACGCCAGCACAAAAGTACGTCACTTTACCTTATGTCGGAGGTGTCAGCGAAACCACCGCCCGGATCTTGAAAAAATTGGGTCACCAGGTTGAGCACAAGCCCACAAACGCTGTTGCTCTTTGCCTGCCTGTTTCCAAAGACCGGCCGCAGAGAGAAAGTGCCCAAGGCATTGTCTACAAAATTACTTGCGCCGACTGCGACGCAAGCTGCATCGGCGAAACCAGAAATATCAAAGAAAGAATTTGGTAACATAAAAACGACGTCTGCAACTTCGCAAGACTGCGCAATCTTGTAGCCGAACATTCCGAAGACTCAGACCACATAATCAAGTTCGACGAAACCAGCATCCTCGGACACGAAACAAATTACCACAAAAGGCTCCTTCTCGAATCCTTGCACAACCAAACCACCCCGAATAATATCAACCACACAAAGGGAAACCTGCCCCAGTATATTCGAAATCATTTTTGCTAGCTCTTAGTGAACACACGAGACAAAGAACATAAATGTGTCTCGTGTGTTCACTAAGCGCTAACAAAAATGATTTTAAACGCTTTCCAATTTGCCCAAGTTTCCGCCTTAATAAGTCCCAGAATACGGCCCGGGACTTCGCTCCGCAACTTAGCGAAAAAAGTCCCCATTGACTACCTCCACACAGTGCGACAACGTGACTCACAGCCTTAACCCCCGCCCCTTCCTCCCCCTTCCTCCCCCTCCCCCACGCCTTTCGCATCACAGCTTTCGTTCCTTTGACCCCCTCCTCCCGTCCATAATTAAAGACGCTAGCTACTGCCCAGTCATCCCTGATGAAGGAACCGAGTCGGCTTCGACACTTTAGGTTTGAAATTAAAGTTTTTTGGTTGGAGATGTGCAGTTTCTTATAAGTAGTAAGCTTTTCAACAAGAGTGAAACGATAGGGGCGCCCTGAGCAGCCTCCAAAGCTGGTTGATTTGTGTGAACCAGTTTTCTGCTTCCAGGAGCCAAACAGCTCCTAGGTCTCTCGTGGTTTTCCATGAAATATCTTGTATTTTTGAATTAAATGCGCATTCTTGAGTGCATTTATTTAACTAAACATACGCCATAAAACGCTACTTCAGCTTTATGTACAGCGAAAGCCGCATAGCAGAGATCATGGAAAAAACTATTAAAGAAATAACTGTAGGACGCACGCCTGCCAGATTTTGTGCGTACATTCGTGGGACAACTACGGCTTGAGTTATGTATTTAGATTAACGCTGAAGGGCAGAACTTTTGCTCTGTTCTGACCAGGATATGGGCAATAACGCACTAAAGCCCATAAGGCGGAGCTTAAGTGTCCAATGCTTTCACACTTGTACTCTGGTTAGCTACGTTAAACCCCTACCACTTTTTTCCGTCGTCATACACACTGAAACACCATCCCTCCACCACACCAGCAAACCAAGAAGAAGGCAGGAGGAGGAGGCAGAGAAAGGAAACTCTCAGAAGTCTGCCTCTGGTAAGACCGAGAATATATCAGTTGCCTGACGTTCTTTACTGAATCTGAATATCTCTCTCCGCTTGACTCAAAACGGAAGGTTCTACCAGTGTGCCTGGCTGCGGAAGCGACCATTTTGTTGCTTCCGCGATAATGTGTCATGATTACCTTCAACTTCGTTTTCGTTGCGGCTGTTAAGCCTGTTGAGTTGTGTTTCTAGACCCGCGGAAAACATGGAGCCCCCCTAAATTATCCGCAAATCTAGAGCTTTTTGTTTTGCCCTCTCTTCAACCTGCTTTGCTGCTATTGAAACAGTGGCCTTCAACACAGAGCCCAACCGGGCAACATTGTGATCTCTTCCTTCTCTCTTCCGAGCACCATCTCCTCTTTTCTGTTCTCCTTTGCATCCCCTCCTCGCCAAGCCCAATAGCAAAGGACGAAAATTTAAACAGAACGGCCTCGGTCGTCGCTAGGAGCCTGTGCGCGCGGCGAGAGAGTAATTTTTGTTTCCCTTCCATTCATTAAATGCTATCGCGAAGCAGCCGTCGGAAGTGTCACTGAGGCAAGAAAGCGGCAGAACGCAAACTTTTCTCCCAAACGAACAAATAATATGCGAAACCGACGGGTAGAGCGGAAACCTTTTGTACGCCCGAGTCGCAAACTTTTCCCGCTGTATTCTGTTTTCATTCTCCCATACAAAGTCCGTTAAACTACAGGGGCTGCCTCTTAGCCCAGCCCGCTCACTCTTTCCTTTGGGCGGCTAGCGTTTTCTTGCCTTCCCGCTGGTAACACCACGACAAACAAAGCTACTGGCCTGGCAGCATTTATCAGAAGGGTAATAATCGCGCTGTAGTAGTCTGGGCTTCATTATCCTTTTACTCTTCTTCGTGTATAAATCATGCGGCTGGGTAACGAAGTAGGGAAGGGCCGGGGAATCGTTAAAAATGGAATAGTTTTGGAAGTGAGCCGAGATAGAGAACCCTTTGAGGCCCCGAATCTTATTTTACTAGGAATGCCATTACTCATTCTTATGGAGAAACGAGGCGAACGCACACGCGGACGAGCGCACGTCTTTGTGAGCCGACTTCCTTTTGTCGTTCGTCTTTATTGCGCTGTCCCATCAACAACGAAAGCAACCTGAAGCTTTGCTGGAACTGATTAGCCTTGGAACAAGTTTAACGAGCGCCCAGGAGGCAGACAGTATGTGTACATCTTCCGCACAATATAAAAAGCTTTTATCTCTGTTTTGTTTCCAAGTGCAACGAAGAAAGTTCGCGTCAGTCGGAAAACATTGTATGCACTGTCGAGTAAAAGTAGTGAAAAGTAATTAAGGTCCTATCGACCTTCAAACACAGGTACTGTAGCAGGACAGTACGACAAGAGTCTATCATTTTTACCCTGTACTATTAGCAATACGTGCGTTCTTTACTTCCTCGCGAAACTAGTGTCGAAGTGTTTGTCTTCACGAATAGGTAGTTAAAATAAAGGTTATTTAAATTAAAATTGAATTACACAGGACATTGCAGTTTTTTTTATTATTGTCTGCTGCAGGGTTCCGGTCATATCTTTTGTTCGGTCATGAGATTCTAAGCACGACCGAAACCCTAAGCTGGGAATATTTTAACTTATAGGTTATGCGCAAGGTGCCGGCCTTTCCACAGGTGGCGGGTATGCTACGTACACTGAAACGGGGAGCCAGGCTGATCTGTAATGCCAAATAAAAAGTTGCCCTTTCCTCGCTTCTGCAAAGGGAGTCATTGAACGAAACGAGGAGCTTCAAGCGCTCTATAAGTGTATTCAGTGCAGTGTGGTATTTGTTGACTATGTTTTCACTCGATGTTATGAAACGTCTACCCAACAAGTAACATTTTATATTCCATGGAAAATAGTGGAGGCCAAGAAGTGCCACAATTGCGATTCATCCGTTTGTTTGTTTATTTATTTATTTAAAATACCTGCAGCGCTTGAAGGCATTATTGCAGCGGTGAAATACATATTGTTTGCGAGAGGTCGTTCTGTGATGAAAAAAATACGAGAATAGAACAAAATGGCGCCACAATAACAAACAAAAAATTGAAACGAATGAACGAGCAAAATTAAAGGAAGGCACCGCGCAAGCAGCTACACATCTGACAACAAAGCCCGAAACAATGTTTCACTGTGACATTCAGCAATTCTCTGTGGAAGTCAATTCTATTTGCTTACTGTGTGTGGACAAAATGAATAACAAAAGACATTGGTCTGACAATTAAATTGTATTATTTTGAGTTGGAGATCACACCTCTTAGACACAGATGAGGAGGCAAAAAGAAATCTTCCCTGTCTACTCTAACTGTTCCGAAATACATTCAGTAGAGCATTTCTAACCGCGAGTTTTTTTCTTTCTTCGCCTGCTTAATAGTTCCCATTCCAACCCATCCCTAAGTAATGTAACGCTAGACGTGAAGTCGTAGTTATTGCAGAGAAATCGGACTGCACAGTTTTGTATCCTTTCAAGCATTTCGAAAAGAAGTTTAGTATGGGGATCCCAAACCGTACAGGCGTACTCCAGAATAGATCTTACGTTAGTAAAGTAAAGAATGCCTATAATTTTCGCAAGCGCTTTTCTGAAATTACGTTTGAAGAAACTCAGCATTTTGCAAGCCCTTGCTGATATGCATTCGACATTTTTATTCCAGGTCAGTTTAGACGAAAAATAAAGCCCCAAATATTTGCATTCGCTCACTCGGGATAGCTAGTTGTATAGCGTCTAAAGTATAATTAAACAAGGATTAGTTGTGTTTACGTGTAAAGGAGACAAATTGACACTTAGTGGGGTTAAGGGACATCTGCCACTTAATACACCAACGCTGTATACAGTTTAAATTTCTCTAGAGATAATGGTAGTCAGACGAACACTTGATCCTGTGATAGATGACGCAATCATAGGCATACAGATGTATTTTGGATGACAGGTCATGAACAATGTCATTGACATGTGCTGACTGTATATGCTGACGAATATGTAACTAGAACAAACGCACCAGTTGCCGTATGCGGAAGCGGCTGAATATGCCGTGAGATTTTTTCAGAACTGTGCATTTCAAAAGAAAAGCTCAGATAATTCTTTTTATGAGGCTGTACAAGCCCACGACATCTAGAGAAACGCTTGTAGCTGGCACGTCTACCAACACGTGCCTCATGGAGCTGAGCACTCGAAATCACAGCGGGACTTTTGAATTTACAAATATAATTTTATAGGTCATATTTGACACCGAGGTGGTCGAGTCGGCCGTGATAAACACCATGTTCGCGCAGACTCTCGGGACTCTCTGGTTTTCTCAAAACTGCTAGTATAATGTCTGCATTCAGTCATGCGGTGCTGCGCTTGTAGCGGCATCACAAGCGGAGCTAGTTGTTCAATATATAGAAAAGCTGGGCATAATACACGATAGCGCTGCGTGCGCAACGCGATAGAGGCAGCACAACAGTTCGCATTGGCTAAAAGCGCGATACTATTCGAGCATGGAAGACGCTTGCGCCGAAGAGGCAAAGCTGTGTGGCAAAAAAAAATGTAAAGAGCGGTGAACTGAAATGTTGAATTCAACAATCAGCCGGTAAAGAAACCCGGGTGGAGCTGGGCGCGATGCCTTTGCTTACTAATTCCCTCTTGTGTACAGGGGGAATTAGGCACGCACGTGCAAGTGCTCTCTCTGAATGCTGTGCATCGTCATCGATGTGCTCAGCTTTCACAATGGCGCCTCTTTTCCGCTGAACGCTACAGCGGACGAAATCTTCGGAACCGGAAAAAAAACATCCTACCTCGGCCAGGGAGCATTTTTGGCTACTAGGAACGCCGTAAATATAACATTCCAGAACAGGGGTCGTCTAGCGCGTCTTTCACCATTTCCACGGAGAAAGATTTTGTTTTAATAATAAGGTTTTGCGATCCGCCTTTTTTTCAGTCATGGTGGTGCAGGGTTTCCAGCGTGAGGTAGACCTTTGAAACAAAAAGGTATTGCAGGCACTGGGAGGCATTTGCTTGAAGTATCCAGGTGCTCTGTTTGACAGTTTTATACCACTATGCAAATTTTTATACAATTTTGTACATGCGAGTGTAAACACTATGCGCTTCGCGTTGCAAAACTAACAACTTACCTTTTTCTGTGGCCTGAATGTTTTGAATACAGTCGACGCCTTCTTCGCCCGCCGACAACTCGAGCACAAGATGCCCAACCTAGTGACGCCTATCGAGGCCTTTGCCACAGAAACTGCATCATACGAAGCCGACAAACACCGCACTATGCAGGCAGAGAAGTTGTCGAAACTTCAACGCCGGCCCGAAAAATCCTCACCGTACCATTCTGACCTGGTCGCCAACTTCTCTTCCAGATAGCTCACAACCGCCGACACGTCAGTCCTAGCCAAGGGACACCAACCCAGCCTCCAGGTGAATAGATCCCAACTTCCAGCAATCGTATCTGCGCTTGAAGTCGGCATCCGGCAAATGGAACCTGGTGTACGAGAAGAGTTTAGGCTGAAAACAATATGTGTACTTAATTCAATGCAAGCACACCGAAAAGAATCAAACCTACCATCGGATGAAAGGCTAGCCCTGAAAGAACTCAAGGCACACATAAACATATTGATCCTCCCAGCGGACAAGGGCAACACAAAAGTCATTCTGTACAGAGGGGACTACGAAGAGAAAATATCCATTTTACCCAGCAGTCAAGAGTATGAGAAATTGAAGAAGGGCCCCACAACAACACCCAAAGCAAGGCTAAACAAAACATTAAAAGAAGTATTCCAAAAGCGCCCCAACTTCCGAGACCTCTACCTCCAGTTATTGAGCACCAGCGGATCGGCTTCACCTTTCCACGGTCTGCCCAAAGTCCACAAACCAGGGATCCCTTTGCGCCCGATTGTGGACTTCCGGTGTTCCCTCCTTCGCTCGTTGTCGGAATACCTTCACAAACTCATATCCCCAATCGCAGGAAAAACAGTGACCCCTATCCGTCATTCCCGTCACTTCATCGAACTGGTGTCCCAAGCCACCCTTGAGTCTGAATAATGTCTTGTATCCTTCGACGAGGTGTCCCTTTTCAATAAGTCCCCGTGAAGCGTGAGGTGACCGCTACTCGAGACGCCCTACAACGCGACGATACCCTCAGCGCACGAACCCCGCTGAGTGTAAATGATGTGTGCCGCCTCCTGGAGCCGTGCCTATCAAACACATACTTCTCGTCAAATGGGGAATTTTACCGACAAGTGAAAGGAACGCCAATGGCAGCCTCTATCTCTGTCGTCATGGCCAATTTAACGATGGAACACATCGAACTACGAGCCCGCAACTCATTCCACCCGAAACCAAAGATTTTCCTCAGGTATGTCGACGACTGCTTTGCCGTCATCAAAAGATCTGAGATCCAAAATTTTCTTTCTCCTTTAAACTCCGTAGAACCTGATATTCAGTTCACGCTAGAGATGGAACAAGAAAACTCCCTGCCGTTTTTGGACGTCCTCTTGTCTCGAAACCACAGTACCTTCAATTCTCCGTATACCGCAAACTAACTCACTCAGGCGTGTATCTCCACTTCTCTTCGAACCTCGCGACAGTCCGTAAAGCATCAGTGGTGAAGACGCTGTTCTGAAGAGTTGAGACACACTGCAGCACAGAACTTGACAGAAAAAAAGAACAACGGACGATATTCAAAGAACTCATCATGAACCGCTACCCAAAAGACTTTATTTAAAAAACCATCAACGTCAAAAACACGACAACATTGCCAAGAAAACAGTGCACAAAGACCAACGCCACCACCAAAATAAATCACTTTACCTTATGTCGGAGGTGTCAGCGAAACCATCGACCGAATCCTGAAAAAAGTGGGTCCCCAGGTTGCGCACAAGCCCACAAATACTGTTGTGCTTTGCCTACCTGTTCCCAAATACCGGCCGCGGAGAAAAAGAGCCCAAGGCATCGTCTACAAAATTACTTGCGCCGAATGCGGCGCAATCTACATCGGCGAAACCAAAAATCTCAAAGAAAGAATTCGGCAACATAAAAACGACGTCCGAAACTTCGCAACAGAGCGCAATCCTGTAGCCGAACATACCGAGGACTCGGACCATAGAATCAACTTCGAAGAAACCAGCATCCTCGGAAGAGAAAAAATTACCGCAAAAGGCTCCTTCTGGAATCCTGACACATCCAAACCATTCCGGCCCCGCCGCGGTGGCTCAGTGGTTAGGGCGCTGGACTACTGATCCGGAGTTCCCGGGTTCGAACCCGACCGCGGCGGCTGCGTTTTTATGGAGGAAAAACGCTAAGGCGCTCGTGTGCTGTGCGATGTCAGTGCACGTTAAAGATCCCCAGGTGGTCGAAATTATTCCGGAGCCCTCCACTACGGCACCTCTCTCTTCCTTTCTTCTTTCACTCCCTCCTTTACCCTTCCCTTAAGGCGCGGTTCAGGTGTCCAAAGATATATATATGAGACAGATACTGCGCCATTTCCTTTCCCCAAAAACCAATTATTATTATTATTATTAAATCATTCCGAACAACGTCAACCGCACAAAAAGAAACCTGCCCCGTATATATGCCCAGGGACTTCGCTGTTCTCTAATTTTCTAATTGGTTTTGGGGGAAAGGAAATGGCGCAGTATCTGTCTCATATATCGTTGGACACCTGAACCGCGCCGCAAGGGAAGGGTAAAGGAGGGAGTGAAAGAAGAAAGGAAGAGAGAGGTGCCGTAGTGGAGGGCTCCGGACTAATTTCGACCACCTGGGGATCTTTAACGTGCACTGACATCGCACAGCACACGGGCGCCTTAGCGTTTTTCCTCGATAAAAACGCAGCCGCCGCGGTCAAGTTCGAACCCGGGAAGTCCGGATCAGTAGTCGAAGCGTTGGGTTAAAATTAAACTTTTGTTTGGAGATGTGCAGTTTATTATAAGTCTTCAAACCCAACCAGACAGGCAAATTTGTCAAAATGTTTAGTTTTTAATATACTAATTGCGGTTAAAAAAATTTCCGATGCCCTAGGTCTGTTAGGCCAGGATATACGTAGCGAAAGCGCGGAGACTTCTGTATCAGAAGAGTGCATTCACTAGATGCGCCTTTATTCATGGGTAAAGCTTAAGCCATCGTGGCGGAGTGGCAGCGTCTCCGCCTGAAACGTTAAATGCCCTGGTTCGATTCCGAGCCTAGGCACAGGTTTCTTTTATTATTCAATGAGTGTGCGGCGGGTTTCAGTGGCTCCCATAGATGCCGCCACCGAATACATCGGTTAACGTTAAGCGTCGGCTCTTTTAAGGCGCGATTATACTCCGGCGTAACGCGCGCGCGCGCCCGCGCTACACGGCGACGTCACGTCGGCCAAAGCAAGACCCCCATACTCTAACTGCGCTTGAACGCTGACACGTTCGACGACTTCGGCGCACTCTGACCGCACTGGCGGAGGCTTGGAGCACGTCTCTATTTCGCGCCGAGTGCGCCAGCCGCCGTCGGCCCGGCCAGACCGGTTCGGCTCCGCGGTTAGGAGCGCGTTGTGATGTCATGTGCCTCGTCAGAGCACCGCCTCGGCGAAATCTCAAGTTCGCGGCCTATAAAGCTTTTGCTTTAAAATTGTTAAAAGTTTCGCTTTAAAATAAAGCTTTCGCTTTAAAATTATTAAAGAGCGGAGATGGTATTTGTGAACTCTCTTATGTTACGGCCAGTGGTGAGTTAACAATTAAGCAGGGATCCATCATATGCGAATACGAGTACTGCTCTTCTGGAATAACGCTTCATGCATTACGCATGAGGAGAATCGTCCGATTTATCCTGCAAGCATTTTGAGGTGTTTGATCATTTTCTAACCAGCAACGATCCAATCCCTTCCGAGAAACTGTTTGGTGATGTTGTCATAGAAAAATAAGCTCGGCTGTTTATGATGCCAACAGCACAGTGCACAGCTGCACTGTCAAACTACAGGAAGGCAGTAGAAAATGCAGTGCCACGAAGGGGTTAGAGGGGAGGGGTATATTAACAAGTTATGCGCTCTGAGACTTTCGTTTGCTTCGTCTTAGAGTTCAGCGCCTCTCTTGTATTTTGCTGTTTCGTAGCGAAAGCTACAATAGGCTAGAAGTGAGTTTCGCCGCGCCTCTCCGAGGCCACAGCCCTTGCGGCGCGGTTCGGGTGTCTACCAAGATGTGACACTTACTGCACCAATCCCTTTCCTCAAAAAAACAAACTGACGTTCATTGTGTTCCTTGGCGTTGACAACAAAAACTTCACGAAAGGAAAGGGAGCACAACTGGATCCCTGGGTCAGTGAACATATCAGTCTCGCTTTCATGTACGTGCAGTTGGCGCCCAACTGCAAAAGCCTGCTTTCCGCCCACCCTGCAGTAGCAAAACATTCTGACCCCAAAATTGATTGGCGCTGCCCTCATTGAGGGGAGGGGAAGTGTCTGATGACTTCCGCGTGGTTTGGGCCGGTCAGAAGAATTCTTCCCTTCCCCCAAACCCTTCCCTTCCAAAAGAGGCAAAATCAAACGATACTGATGCATAATGCATGAAATGTTATTCCAAAAAGCAGGAGAATTTGTATTCCCGTAGGAGGAATCTTTGCTTAGTTATTTACTTACCAGCGGCCGTAACATAAGCTAGGTTACCATCTCCTTGAGGCGTCCACTGACCCCGCCGCGGTGGCTCAGTGGTTAGGGCACTCGGCTACTGATCCGGAGTTCCCGGCTTCGAACCCGATCGCGGCAGCAGCGTTTCGATGGAAGCGAAACGCATAGGCGCCCGTGTACTGTGCGATGACAGAGCACGTTAAAGATCGCCAGGAGGTCGAAATTATTCCGCAGCCCTCCACTACGGCACCTCTTTTTTTCACTCCCTCTTTTATCCCTTTCATTACGGCGTGGTTCAGGTGTCAGCCGATATGTGAGACAGATACTGCGCCAATTCATTTCCGAGCACCGCGGCGGCTGCGTTTTTATGGAGGAAAAAAGCGTACGTCAACCAGACAGAACAAACATTCGAGAGAGATTGCGCGCTGGACAGACTAATCACCTACAATGAAATCGCGCTACACAATACAGAAAAAAGGCTGGCATATCCGCCACCACACCAACCCTCACGAAGGAACAACAGACTATATGGAGGCAACTCTAGTCCAGAACGTTTCCTTCACCGGCCTATCTGGCAACAATACACCCAGGTCAATATAAGCCCGAATGCTCTCTTTGTGGGGCTCCGAAAGAAAACTTCGAACACATACTTTTCACATGCCGAGAACTCAAACCTCCATCTCGCTGGAACCTCACAGACTTACCGGGTTGGGAGATTGTGGTCTCTAGCTCAGAACCGACCTCACAGGAGAGGCTGGTGGAATGATCGGAGAAGGCCGCCAGAAGTAATGGACTGATGGCCGCCAACCGGGATTGAGAACCAAGCCAACCACACCTCCCCTAACGCCTTCCCTTACTTTGAACCGCAGCTGAACCGCAGCTAACTTTTGCCCTTCGTTCTATCTGCTTCCTCTTTTCAAAACGCAGTGTGCTTAAGTGTGGAGTACGCTGTAGACGATGTGCGAGATCAACCGACCTACTGGTTGCCTCCTACTCGTACCTATTGGTGGCGGTCACTACCTGCCCTGAGTAGATGTATTCACTTACCTCTTCCAGGACTCCTTAAACCCCCGCGCTGGTTTCCTACATATGCCATGGGAAGGCGAATAGCCATTTGAAGTCCCTCTGAAGCACTCGAGCATAAGAGACCACAGGATATAGACTGTAAACGACAGTAACAGTATACGCAGACACGTGCGCTTGCAGTATCAAATGAAGGGGAGCGCTAATAATTAGCACTAGCCTTAGCGCTGCCACAAGGCTGAAATACAAAGCCGCCTACTTCCAGATCTTTCACATTTAAAGAAAAATTTATCCCTCTATGGTGCTCGAGACTGGTACCCACCTAATGTTCGGAGCAGTAGCTACATTATAGTTTGCCTAACTAGGGCGTCTAGCATGACGGAAGGACGAAAGCAACTTAATTACAACTCAAAGTGAGGATGGTATTGCATTCAGTCAGAAGTAACCATTTCAGCTAAATGCGGCGGCAAGGAGAATCAACACTGCTTTATCAGACCTTGACAGTCTAAGCGAATTCTGGAATAAATTTCACCTGAACAAAAGTGGCGTAAGAGACCACTGTTTGTTAT
Organism: Amblyomma americanum; assembly: GCF_052857255.1. Lineage (NCBI taxonomy): Eukaryota > Metazoa > Arthropoda > Arachnida > Ixodida > Ixodidae > Amblyomma > Amblyomma americanum. Next base: position 83,821,524 of record NC_135502.1, read on the forward strand.
AGTCCAGCGAGCACGAGACATTAATTAGGGCCTTGGAAATAAATTACAAAGTAATTGACAAAAAGTTGCTTTGTGCTTATTGAAATATTACGCGTGCCGCCCTCTCCCCCCGCAAAAATAAATAAATATTTTGAGCCCTAGATCAAGAAGTGTCGTCGCTTGTGGCGATCAATATACGTGGCACGTCAAGGCCACTCGTCCCCATTGGCCAGGAATCCTCGCCCGATTGTTTTACGGCAGCATTTGCACTTTCAGAGACCCAATATTCACTACTCTGCATGTTACGCAAAAGAGCATAAGCACCTTTTATATCTTCAGAGGTCACAGCTTAATACTTACATATTTTAATAAAAGATTAACGATCGATGATTAATTGATTTTTGGGGAATGAAAATGGCGCAGTATCTATCTCATACATCGGCTTTAAGAAAATGCCCGCGTTTCGATGGAGGCGAAAATGCAAAGGCGCCCGTGTACTGTGCGATGTCAGTGCACGTTAATGATCCGCAAGTGGTCTAAATTATTCCGGATCTTTCCACTACAGCACCTCTTTCTTCCTTTCTTCTCTCAGTCCCTCCTTTATCTCTTCCCTTACGGGGCGATTGAGGTGCCCGCCGAGATGTGACAGATATACTGCGCCATTTCCTTGTCCCAAAAAACCAATTTTTCAATTTCATATTAACCCGCTGCGGTGGCTCAGTGGTTAGGGCGCTCGACTACTGATCCGGAGTTCCCGGGTTCGAACCCGACCGCGGCGCCTGCGTTTTTATGGAGGAAAAACGCTAAGGTGCCCGTGTGCTGTGTGACGGCAGTGGACGTTAAAGATCCCCAAGTGGTCGAAATTATTCCGCAACCCTCCACTGCGGCATCTCTTTCTTCCTTTCTTCTTTCACTCGTTCCTTTATCCCTTCTATTACGGCGCGGTTCAGGTATCCAACGATATATGAGACAGATACCGCGTCATTTCCTTTCCCTAGAAACCAAATATTATTATTAGTTCAAATTACTGAGAGGAAAAAGGAAGAGAAAGTTGCCGTAGTGGAGGTCTCCAGAATAATTTCGACCACCTGGGGATCTTAACGTGCAGTGAGATTTCACAGCACACGGGCGCCATAGCATTTCGCCTTAATCGAAACGCGGTTGCCGTGGTTGGGTTCGAACCCGGGTATTCCTGATCAGTAGCCGAGCGCATTAACCACTCATCCACTGCGGCGATAAGAGTAGATCTCCTTGCGAAGCGAGAGCGTTCTTAACGTAGAGTTGTTGACGGTATTGTGGCGTCTGTCTAAGTTATTTTTATTGGAAGCATGCCTCTGTGGGTATGCCTGTTTGGTGATGATTGGTTATCAAGAAATAAAAGGCGTGGTAATAACTGCCTCACTTCTCAGTAGAAGTGCTCCTCTCAGCAAACGTGCCATGCAAACTAGTAGAGACATGTGCTCAGTAAAAAAAAAAAGAGAAACCACAATTACATGGACTACGAAGGCTGTTGGAACAACTGCGCAGTTTACGACAAATTGTTGTGCTCCAGTTGTGCAAGTTGAACTAAATCTTACCGCAGTGGAATAGATAATAGCTGTTCTAAGAATATCGTGCGTGGAAATTATTCGCTTTGAGAGTGCCTCAAACCGCTTATTCGCCCTCAGGGGCTCCGTGACTGCACCTGCCAGCCCTACCGAACTATAGGGAGAAGCGTCAGATAAAGCAGTTGAGCTCACAATATTTCCTTTTAATTTCTTATTTCGCACACTTCGCGACATTTGCTTTTCTTTTCTTTTGTTTGACAAAAACAACGCCCAAAAAGTTCCTGCAGGACGTCTTTGGAGACCACCAATTACCCACCCATGTTTTGGTCGCCAATTCTCCTCAGGACTTTCGAAACAAATTTCCGGGCACGATGGAGAGAACGAAGAGCTAACGCCAATTTTCGAGACCCGGGTACGGCAGAAGCACTATGTTCTAAGCTCGTGGCGAAGATACGCGTTTTGTGCGGGCTTGAACGTCATGACAAACAGCGAGTGTAAAAACTAAGACGAAGTAAAATCGGAGCACAACCTTCACACTGAGCTCAACGCTGATAAAGCTAGGTGATTCAACTAATATAAATAAAATCCTTGTCGAAACAGCGCAGTAAACAAATTCTGGGCAGGCGAGGCGAGCCTTCAAAGGGACATACGAGAAAGCTTTCTCTTTGTAAAAGAGACTTTCTTTGCAGGCCTCTTCGCGTTTTATATTGCTCCTGCGGAGTGACCTTTCTCTTTTCTCTTCTTTCTTTTCATTCATTTCTTTGTTCCATACTTTTCCCTTGCTGCCATACGAGATCCTGCCCCCAAAGCTGGATGCACTCCGCTCGTCGTCTATGATAGTGCAGCGCGCGTGTCAAGGCACGGTTCCATCTCAGGATCGGCCCGCGTATCTCACGGAGCTTTTCGTAACTCGGTTACGCCCGGGCCGGAACTTTCCCGGAGCCCCCGAAGTTCACTAATGCCGCCGCTGTCCGCGGGCACTGAATTACGGGCCCACAGGGCAGAAACAAAACAAAGCTTTTCTCTACGGCTATGGGATATAAACGCGCTCTGAGTCGCTAATGGGCGGGCCCTCCCTACTGCAAGGCGAAAGTTCTGCTTTTCCTTGCCATTAAAGCCGTTCTGGTGTTGACTCAATTTAAGGATTGCGGCGCGAAAGGGTGTCCGTGGAAAATATGTTTTTAAACAAAAATATGTGGAAAGAAAAAGATTCAAGTAGCGATGTCCCGCTTTCCAAGAAGGGGAGCACTGACTTTACCTTTGTTGTGTTGCCCCTTTTTATAGTGTTTTTTCTCTACAGTGGACTTTGTGTTAGGCCCTGGGACATAAAGTATTGCAAAGACGCAGCACTGTGGCTAGATATGATATACGGGGTCATGCAGCGAGTGCTAATAGGCGTACAGTCAATAACCCCTACTTGCTTAATGGAGGACGGCCATCTATACTAGGACCATAATATTTAATAAACGTAGTGGAGACGCGGTGTGGACAGTAGGCCTCCCGAGAAGGGGTAGACACTGGCGAATAATAATAATAATTAGTTTTTGGGGGAAAGGAAATGGCGCAGTATCTGTCTCATATATCGTTGGACACCTGAACCGCGCCGTAAGGGAAGGGATAAGGGAGGGAGTGAAAGAATAAAGGAAGAAGAGGTGCCGTAGTGGAGGGCTTCGGAATAATTTCGACCACCTGGGGATCTTTAACGTGCACTGACATCGCACAGCACACGGGCGCCTTAGCGTTTTTCCTCCATAAAAACGCAGCCGCCGCGGTCGGGTTCGAACCCGGGAACTCCGGATCAGTAGTCGAGCGCCCTAACCACTGAGCCACCGCGGCGGGGCTAGACACTGGCGAGCGAAATCGTTTTTTGGACATAAGCATTCTTAATAATAATAATAATAATAATAATAATAATAATAATAATAATAATAATAATAATAATAATAATAATAATAATAATAATAATAATAATAATAATAATAATAATAATAATAATAATAATAATAATAATTAATATTATTATTATTATTATTATTATTATTATTATTATTATTATTATTATTATTATTATTATTATTATTATTATTATTATTATTATTATTATTATTGGTTTTGGGGGAAACGAAATGGCGCAGTATCTGACTCACATATCGGCGGACACCTGAACCGCGCCGTAAGCTAAGGAATAAAGGAGGGGTGTAAGAAGAAAGGAAGAAATAGGTGCCGTAGTGGAGGGCTCAGGAATAATTTTTACCACCTGGTGATCTTTAACGTGCACTTAACTTCCGTTTTAAAATACACCAGCCTCATTCTTAGTTACCGGTTATTAGCTGTTTTTTTTTAAAGCTTAAATACCATAGATTTCAATTTGTCAAGCATTTCTGTATCGAAAAAATTGTCGCGTAGCGGTGACGAAACAGAGATATAGCGGAAAGGGAACCTAAGACTGACTGTTTTTCGGGCAGCCCTGCGCTCACAAAAAACTTGGCGCAGTGTAGGAACAAGCGCCTTCGGCTGTCGCCGAACAGAATGCCTGCAGATCTTTGCCGAGCACAATTTACGCTGGCAAGGAACATTCGAGATAACGAACCATAGTCAACTACACAAAAAACGTCGATGTAGTTGCGCGTGGCCACGATCAATCGAGATAAGTTTGGTCGTACTCGCGTCACAAACAACATGATAACGCTGCGTGGCGGCGACTGTGTGCGTGCAGGAACAAACAGTACATATTCCAGGCAATATAAAAGCGAAATAGGCGCTTATTTGTCTGCGCCTCAGTGAAAATGAAGAAATGAAATCCAGAAACATTTAATTAAGAGAGCCCATTGCATGGTAGCTGTTCTCCACAAAATGACTCTGTATATGAGCCGTTCATTAGAGCTGTAAAGTCATGTGCGTGGATGTGACAAGTAAAAATACCTCTTGTGAAAAAATGCGTTCTGATATAAAGCGAAAATTGAACCCTGTCAGGACTCCAGTGCCCTCTAAGAAAACTACGTTATACCTTTTAATTTGCTGCGTACCAAACGAAAGCACCTGCAAAATATTTTCATCTGAAGGGAATATATAGATGAAACTTCAGTAACTACATCATTATTTCGCATTCTTTCCGCGAGAAACTGTGTTCACGGCAGTCTTTAACGAATATTTTTCCTTGTTGATAATATTTGGCCCAAAAAGTATATGGAAACATAAAAATAAAAATAAATAGACGTTAGAGTTTGTGCTGTTAGCTCGTTTCCGCTATAAATCACTCTTATTATTGGACCTCCGTCGAGATGCTCCGCATAGCACGAAATTATTATTAGCGTTCGCGTGCCATTACCGTTTATCAAAGGTTGCCCTGACCAACCGCCTGCCACCGTTTGATTACGAAATCACTGCCGGCATGCTTTCCAACCAATAATCACAGTCATCACAGTCAATGAGAAATTAATCTTATTTGGTGGCTTTACAGGAGTTTTATATAAATTTAACGTGATGTTTTGTTAGTACGAAATGTACCCGCTTAAGTGCAAACTAAGGGACCTTATCTGGGGTATGTAGGAAAAACGCTAAGGCGCCCGTGTGCTGTGGGATGTCAGTGCACGTTAAAGATCCCCAGGTGGTCGAAATTATTCCGGAGTCCTCCACTACGGCACCGCCTTCTTCCTCTCTTCTTTCACTTCCTCCTTTATCCCTTCCCTTAAGGCGCGGTTCAGGTGTCCATTTCCTTTCCCCAAAAACAAATTATTATCTGGGGCTTTATTCTTGAAAATGCGCTGCTGTCCTTTGTATTCTCAGTTCCCAGCATCGTCAACACTCCTTCCTAACCTATGCGTTACAAAAAATACCACATGCAGAGTGGTAGTGCTCACTTGCGCAAAAAACAGAAAGACTACACGCTGGAAGAGGGACCTGAGGAAGGTGATTGATCCATATAGTGCATACTTATGAGAGAAGCCACCAATCAACGGGAATGCCAATACGAGCCCCTCGATTATATTACCTAATCTGCTAGATAGTGCACGCGTGACACGCTTACCCCACACCAGACCAGGAATAGAGAAATATGCTGGAATGGGTTATCAACAACAACGAAGTGCCGAAAGAAAATAAAGGTAATGAGCGGTAGATTATAAACTCATCACTTTTGTCAAGAAATTTCAGGTCGTATGGAGAAAGTTAGAAGCGGGGTTTTTTCCCAACCCACTAGCACTAAGCAGATGGCATCCGGCGATCCATGACCCTAGGTGTAACATGGCGTGGGCATGTCCTAGCGATGCCATAGCGAAGCCATCTATCTCGCCCTGGACACTGCTGAATATTAAGGGATCCCAGCCTGCTGAAAGGAGTGGGAGATGACGGCGGTCAAGACTCAAGTGTATATCACCTTCTGATTCCTTGACAGGATGCCAATAAAGTTATCTCATTATCATCATCGCCAGCTTAAGTGTCAATATAAACAATGACAATCACTATGACGACGATGAGATCCGCATAAAAATCGCCTATGGATGTACAGTGAAGGCAAATGAACGAACACTCATATAAATGCGCTTTTGACATACGAATTGTGTAACCAACCGGTTTTGACAATCTGAACCGCAACTGCAATCAACACGCGCAGAATATACTTTGAGAATTTTGCCATTAATGGGTTCGTTCCTCCCAGATCTGCCCCTGCCCCTGGTTGAATGCGTTTACGAAGAGCAATGACAAAAGTGGTAGGCGTACTACTGCAGCATCAAGGTTGGGGTTTTCAGGGGGATATTTCGATCTTACAGCAGGTTCTTGCTTACCTTTATCGCCCACTCATGCGGAGAAAAAGAAGAAGAGGATCCTGCCTACTCGTGCGCACGCACATCGAAGTAAAGGCTCCAAGTGACAGCACCGCCTTCAAAAGCAGGTCTTTAGGCACTCTTGGAAAAAAACAGCTACGAAGAGTGAGCAGTACTGCAGAGCATTGCGCCCGATTCCACTATCACGGAACAGTTTTCTGGACCGCGATGCCCATGGGGTGAGTATTGCAATGAAGATCTATAGCGGCAGTTCTCTAACCCCCGCCCGGTAACTATTTCGCTTTGCCAGTGTCGGGCTAAAGCCCTAACCAAACACGATGTCCTATTTTCCGTTTTTTCTTGCGTTTGGAATGTGCCATGAATGAAACTTCCCCAAGAGTGCCCGCATAGTGAAAGCGTAGACCAAAGGGTACGTAGACCTTGCAAACCAGTATGCTTGAATCGTGCTTGGATTTGGTCAGGCGTTGTCTGCACACTCATTAAATGTCGTACTCACAATTCGAGACTCGCACCAGTAGAACACATGAGAAGGACGCAATAAGCTAAGTAGAGGTGTTATATTAGTAGCAAGTCTTCTTTAAAATACCTCTGTCTACTCACATACACAAATGAAGACAGAAAAACGCCATGGTGGCTCGTGGCTTCGGCTTTCGCCTTCTGAGCTCAAGGTCACAGGATTTGAATCCCGTCCGCCGCGACCGCTTTTCGATGGACACAAAATGCACAGAGTGCTGTTTAGTGGTAGATACGAGGGCACGTTAAGGAACACTAGTTGTTAAAAATTTATCCATGAACCTCCACTATGAAGTCCCTCAAAGCGTGTGCGCATCTTTGGGACGTTAAACCCCACATACAATTTTTAAATTTTTACAATTTTTAAATTTTAAAGAATTTTTGCCCGAGAAAGCTGGATCTGAATTTTTCTGCTTGTTTCGACAGGGACGAGAACCAATCGCTGTTCTAAATTAAGTCGCTCCAAAATAGCGAATGGAGTCTAGGTTCTTGAAAATTTATGTCTCTGTTACAAAAAAGGGCTCTGAGTTTTTCGCTTCCGAAGACAGCCCTGTAAATTCATACAAAATTGTGCTAAAAAAAAGACACAAGAAAGACACATAGACAGGACGAGAGCTCATCTACTCATTGTGACTTCCTTGTGTAGAATTTTTACAAGTTCACAATTCAATAACGAACTAGTCCGACAGCAACTATTACCATAGACGGCTATTGCTTGAACTTCTGTTATTTTGCAAAAAAGACTAAGCAAGGTAACGAAAGACACTGCATTTCATGGTGTAGAAGATCACTTAAAACCTAAATCTCGTAGAAAAACGCAGTTCGTTATCTGCAAATAGTACTACCAAAGAACGTCACTTGAAGCAAAAGCCACAAGGTTAAGCAGTGCTAGCTCACAGCTCTCTCAAGTTGCTGATAACAGATAAACTTCCCTGCATAAGAATGTTTAACCTCAATTATATCAGTCGGTTGCGCATAAACTGATATACCGGAAGCATACATGAGGTAAAGCTTGTGGCCTCGATCTTTACTCTAATATTCATCGATGAAGTAGTGCGCTATCGATTACCAGCAGGGCAGAGCCATGGGAGGTGCGGCACGGCCGGCATACGATGGACCACAAGCACCAGGAAGCGCTGTCTAGCGCCCTGCATAGGCTCCTGGCTGGCAGGTCCGGCAAACACTGCTTGCCTGCGGCACTGCGGCGACTCTACCGCAAGTGCCTCGAGCCGGGCCCAGACGATGGCGCCGAGCTGCGTACCAAGCTCCTGGAGGGTGTTGGTATTTTGCCCTGGCCGCACGAGCTTTGGAGCACGCCCCAGGGTGGAGACCTCTCCAAGGTACTCAAAACTTCTATACAGGACGGATTTGAAAGCACCACCTTTGAAAGATTTTAAAAGCTTATATCAGAGAGGTGGCGCAAAATACGTGATCAGGACTGGGACTACAGCAGCAGACGGCATGAAAACACCAGCTAAAGAAGCGTTAAATGTAGATAAAAATGTCGCCAGAAAACGCATGCGGGTCGTTCCTAAACGGGTGTGTAAGGAAGATAAACAGAGAAGTAAACATCAGTAAAGTGGCACCCTTATGCGCTGTGAGACAACGGCAAGCGAACAGACAGAATGCTCTATAACGTTGAGAAGCAGGCTACTAAAACTTTCAAAATCTGGGGCGCCGTCTGGTGAATCTACTCAATGCTGATTTTCTATACTTAGCGAAACGCTTCAGTTCTAAACAACACATCCACCACGGTGGCTCAGTGGTTAGCGCGCTCGGTTACTCAGCCGGAACGCCCGTGTTCAATTTCAACCTCGGCAGCAGCGGTTCAATAGAAACGAAACGCTTAAGGCACCCGTATGCTGTGCGATGTTTAGGTCTAAATTGATTTTTGGGGAAAGGAAATGGCGAAGTATCTGTCTCATATATCGTTGGACACCTAAACCGCGCCGTAAGGGAAGGTATAAAGGAGGGAGTGAAAGAAGAAAGGAAGAAAGTTGTGCCGTAGTGGAGGGCTCCAGAATAATTTCCTGTGGCTCGGTGCTACTAGTGGCGAATGCGCATTTCGGAGCTAGAGAGAGAGAGATGCGCCGTGAGTCGTCACTGCTCCTCGCGCATGCACAGCACGGCTCTCCAAGAATCACGCGAAACTGCTCAGCCTACGTCCAGTGAATCTTTCGCTTTAAAATGAAAATTGGTTTTCGGGGAAAGGAAAGGGTGCTCGACTACTGATCCGGAGTTCCCGGGTTTGAAGCCGACTGCGGCGGCTGCGTTTTTATGGAGGAAAAACGCTAAGGCGCCCGTGTGCTGTGAGATGTCAGTGCGCGTTAAAGATCCCCAGGTGGTCGAAATTATTCCGGAGCCCTCCACTACGGCACCTCTGTCTTCCTTTCTTCTTTTACTCCCTCCTTTACCCCTTCCCTTACGGCGCGGTTTCTGTGTCCAATGATATATGAGACAGATATTGCGCAATTTCCTTTCCAAAAAAAAAAACAATTATGGAGGAAAAACGCTAAGGCGCCCGTGTGCAGTGCGATGTCAGTGCACGTTAAAAATCCCCAGGTGGTCTAAATTATTCCGCAGCCCTCCACTACGGCACCTCTTCCTTCCTTTCTGCTTTCACTCCCTCCTTTATCTCTTCTCTTACGGCGCGGTTCAGGTGTCCAACGATATATGAGACAGATACTGCGCCATTTGCTTTCCCCCAAAAACCAATTAATATTATTAGAAAAGAAATGGCGCAGTATCTGTCACATCTCGGCAGACACCTGAACCGCAACGTAAGGGAAGGGGGAAAGGATGTACTAAGAGAAAGAAGGAAGACATAGGTGGCGTAGTGGAGGGCTCCGGAATAATTTCGACCACCTGGGGATCTTTAACGTGCGTGCGTGCACTGATATCGCGCAGCACACGGGAGCCTTTTCATTTCTCGGCCTTTTGGCTAAGATCAAAGTGTCATTGTTTTTATTTCATTGTTGTTAGTGGCTATTTAATATTAAAATGACAAATTGAAGGAATAGATGTTGCTAGCCGCGGAATCTGGCATCGAATCCTGAAGCACCCGAGTTGCGACTAGCGGGAATAAAAGGACAGCAAGCTTACAGAGAGAGGGAAAGGAAAAAGCGATAATAAGAAACCGCATGGGTATGGGGTAATATAGACTATGAACAAATACAGAATATCGAAATAATTCGGATCCATCGAAACGCACCCGCCGCGGTCGGGTTCGAACCCAGGTACTGTGGCTAATTATTGGGTTTTGAGAAAAGTAAATGGCGGATTAACTGCCTCACTTCTCGGTAGACACCTCAAACACACAGCGAAGGAAAGGAAGTGGCAGTGAAAGGACGAGAAGAGGTGCCGTAGTGGAAGGGCTCCGGTATAATTTGGACCACCTGTGAATCTGCCGCGCACTGACAACACACAGCACACGGGTGCCTGTTGCGTTTCGCCTCCATAGGATTACAGCCGCCGCGGTCGGGTTCGAACCTATGTTCTCCGGCTCATTATCCGAGCGATCTAACGACTGAGCCACCGCAGCGGGTCCACGCCTTAGTGTTCACTGAGAGAATAAATGTGACCGTTACAGACCTACCAGTGCGGTTGCAGATAGCCACGATTTGCAATGTTTTTTTCCAATCCAGTATTTATTTGCTTGAGACTGGTTTGATTGCTAGTTTTATAGAAAACCCTGGCGCAACCAGCGGAGTGGGAGATTAGTTTTGCGTTGAAACCACGCGTTAGCTTTATTTTGTTAATAATGGCATTAAAATTTCAAAGCAGCCTAGTACGGTATAAGCCGCCCTTCGTCAGGACGTAGCATTCTAATCAGAGGTGATTGGCTCGAATGGCAGTGATTTCTTTTCGTACGTTGGTTGTACCTTTACAGGGGTGTATATTATTCGGTCCGCAATGTTATGAAGCAATGCTATGTTATGTTATGGAGCAGACCGAGGTGGTCGCTTTCGCTCGTTCATCGGGCTGCGATATCCTCTGCGATATCTGTGAATTGGAAACCAATTTTTTTTCGCCTCAGTGACGTGTGTGAAGTTAAGCGTAGTTCTGGCATCGATGCTTTCTTTTTGTACGCCAGCACGCGCTGTAGCGGCGGTGGCGTTCGTGTATTAAATCGCATCCGCCTGCGAGAACCACCATGTTACCTACGATGCGCTTGGACGCTTGCTGGCGTTCGACTGCACGTTTAAAGCATTTCGCCTGAGTATTCTTTGCATCTGGGCACCTGCGCATTCTAATTTGGTTAATGTGTATTTTCTTGGAGGACTTAACGTTGTGATGCTGGGCGATTTCAACTGCGCGCTAGATACGGTCGCTGATGTGCAGGGCCCCGGTAGGGGTAGGCTAGGCTGGAATGCGCGCGAGTTGCGCCGCCAAGGCAACCTGATTATGCTCACAGACGCCTATGAGCGCCTGTATGACGGCCTTTTTGTGTGGACTTGGCGTCGCGGATTATCGTCGAGCAGGTTAGACAGGGCGTATGCACCGACAGGCCTTTCGAGGACAGTGTGTGCTGCTAACGTAATGACGCTGCCATCCTCACTGGTATAGATATCAGACCATCGCCCTTTTCTTCTGTCATTCGGTGTTCCGGCGCCGGCAGTATCTCCTCACAGACCATGGCATTTGGATGTGCGCATCCTTCACGACGCCAGCACGACAGAAGGACTAACGGGGGCCATGCGTTTTGCTAGCCTGTTAATTGGTGCGGGGTTTTTTAGTTTATGGCGCAGTCGATTCACCGCGGTCGCTTTTGGTTTCGACGCCTCGCTGTGTGGCCCTATACTTGGCCTTCTTCGAAAGGAGCTGATCAGTCTCTTATCAGAGGAACTTTTTTTCTTGGGAGAGGAAGAGTTTTTCCGGCGGTGGTCATCCCTATTCATTTCTGTTAGCCATTATCGTCTTTTTCTAGCTTTTAGGCCAAACTGGCGCTAAGGTCTCTTTTTTTTCAGTGTCAGATTATTGCTTTATAACTCTTTTGTCATAGGAATGCTATCCTGTTTTACATCGTCCATGAGCAGTTCCTGTTAGTTACTCAAGGATGCTTATGGTACCCCTTTAATTGGCTCACCTTACATGATTAGCGTCATGTCTACTTGTGAATGCCAATGTATCCGGCAACCTTGGGTAGTGTACATATGTATATAACTTTTTTCTAATCACTTTGCACTCGACTGATGGTCCAGGTAGAGTCCGGTGATTAGGAATCAGAATGCGCGAAACCATCGTCCACTCATGAGCACATGACACCACGGAACAGAGCTTCGTCTGTTCGGCGATACCTACCGCGAACTCGTCATGGCCGTCCTCGCTCTGCGGAAAGTCCGATTGGTTGCGGGGGGTGGCCACACATAGAGGTTTGGAATGAAAAGTAATACAACTGAGAACTAGCAACTTTAAGGTCGCAACATTACTCGCACGTTTTGACAGTTACAGTATATAAAGTAAATGAATTACGCTGAAAATAAGATTAGGGTTATCCGTCAGGGATCGAGCCTCTGACCTTTCGTTTGCGGGTCAGGTACGCTCCCGAGGACACGTAGGCATGCTTTTACGGCGCGTTTAAAGCCGGACTCTCTATGTATATCTTGTGGTCTTTCACATTATATGAAGTGTGTGCATGTGATGGCGTCGGCAAGAGGTGCCGCTGACGGGTCCGTTTACGCTGTCACGTCATACGCTTTAAGGCCGTGCTTAAGTGTCCCCTAAATTGTTCCCATCCATTTCATCCCACAGAAACCAGGCAGGTTTAAATCTGCAGGTTTCATAGAGCACTTGGGATCGATAGAGCTCACCGATAACCACATGCGACTTGTATTCTAAAGCCACGAGGCAAACTCTGTGGTCGGAAGTGAGAGGATTACATATTCATATTCTGCGGTTTCCGTTAAAAGAGCAAAGGGCTTCCAATAGAAGAAACGGCAACTGAGGTTAGCGAAGAGAATGGCGCATATCTCTCTCACTCGCAGCTTCATGCCTTCCTTCACGGCGGGGTTGAGATGTCCACCGAAAAGTGAGACAGCTACTGCGTCTTACATTTCCTAAAAGAAAGATATTTTCCGATGCCGGTATTGTAAAAAGTAGCGTGCAAACTAGCCAGCTCCTTGTGCTAGCTCCCTACAACAAAATATAGAGACGGAAATTTTATACCGGCGCTCCCATGGCCTGATCGTCGACAAGCAATTAAAAGTACATTAGGACTGCATGCGTGAACTCTGATTAGTTAAATGAATAATGAGCTAGCATTGGTACCTCGCATAACGAAGCACAATCTGTAGCATTGAATGCAGTCCCCTTCCCGCTTGACTGCGCACAGGCCCTGGGCAACGCGTACTACTTCACCAATGAGCCGGCTCTTCTAAGAATGGGCCTGGACTCCAACGGGCGCGTGTTCTTGGCTGAACCTTCGCTTCTCCTCGACGCTCTAACGGTCGGGCCCTCCGAAGTGGCGCAAGCGGCCGCGGCGGTCTTCGCATCGGCAGGAGTGAAGCTTCCGCCGCCCGTCGACGTCAACTGGGTCGAAGGAGTATTAGACAAGGTGCGAAGAGGCGACGACCCGCCACCCTGGAACGCCATGCTGCTCCTGCCCGGTGAGCTGTGGCCACATGAAACGCAGCTGGTCCCTCTGCATGCTTCGGAAAGAGGGCGAACGACCCTGTCAGCCAGTGGCGGCGTGATCATTGGTTCAGAATACGCTTTGAATCCATGAACTAGAAACGACTCTCGGACTTCTGAGTCATGGCGTGATTGAAATCCGGATTCCAATACTGTAGGTTTTAGTTTACTGCAATTGGCTGCTATATGCTGCCAGTGGTGATGTGCATCGTAGAACTCAGTCAACAGCAGACGACAGGACCTGACCACTGATCGCTATTGGTTGCGATACGCAGCCATTGGTGAGGCAGCTACATAACGACCGGGCTGCTTCCCGCAGGCGCTTAAAAGCCGTGAGTATATCTTAGTAACCACAGACAGAGGAAGAAATGCACGAAGAAGAGACAATAAAAAGCGAACATGTTGCATAATACGGCCCCAGTATCGTTACACCTTCAAAGCTAGGCTGTAGTCAGTCAGCGGCTAGCACGCGGTTTGGTGGGAGTCATTCTAGTCGATGATCCAAATGGAAGACACGACGTGAACGCGACAGGTCTTACAGCAGTCTACTGAAAAGGCTGCCTTGGCGGTTGAAGTGATGAACCAGGGTATGGCTGCAGGTGCTTCGATGGCGGCTGCTGTTTCTGGGTATAGTATTAGGCTTGGATAGATTCGTTTAACCTCAGGCCGTTCTTTAGCGAAGAATTTGATTAAGCTACGGTAGCCCTGGGGATCGGCCGGCCACGCCCGGGCATGAGAAAGGAAATGTACTCGCGTTGACTGGGATCGATGTATGGTTTATTTTGTTGACAAAACATTGTTAGCGGCACGTTTTGGATCCACTTCTCAGCCACCGTCCCGCTGGGGCAGACGTCACCAACATGAAGGGTTTTCTGAAAAACAGAAGGGCCGAGCATGCGGCCACTTAACGCGGTAGGCAGAGGAACCTGTACCAGAAAGGATGCTTGAAAACCGTTCTGCCAATCTGTCTGAATAACCTTAGCGTTGAGACGCCCAAGGACCGGTTGTGGGCTAACGCAAAAATGATTCCTTGCCGACAGCCCCCTGGCACTAAAAAGAATTACTGCGACTGGGCGCTGGCGCCCATATAGTCATTATGTGTGCCACGATGCCGCGAGCGTACACCGATCTTTAAACCTGGCAAATTACGTGATCTGAGCTTAAAGTAAGGTCATTAGTCCCAACGTGTAAAGTAAACGTTGCCGCTGGCACAAAGTTCAGCAGAAGTCTGATACTGCTGATGTGGCCGCCAGATTGGCACATGAACGGTGGTGTTTCGACTTGCCAAGGCTTCAATTGCTCATGTAAATACTTGATTTGCGAATCATTTAGGACTATGATGGTACGTGAAGCACTGAGAAACTTCAGGCCGATGTACTCCACAAACTTCTTTACAAAACCCATCGGAAGAACATGGAGAAAAAAATCTTACTTGGGCTCCGTTAGCGACATACATAACGTGTGTCGCATTAATTTTACTGCACGTTTTGCTACTCATCGCCGGGTGATTACCACCAAGGTTAAGTTTACGCTCTTTTATGATTGCACTCCGAATCCACATTGTTAAAGGTATCACTCCCACATGTAAGGCACTGCTAGCCGTTCAGCGCTTTTTTCTAAGGAACACCGGTCCCGCGGCAGAAATGTCAGTTAAAATATCTTCCAACATCTGAAGCAATTTTGTTATATATACCGCTAAATGAGCCCAAGTTGAACCCAAGAACAGACAAGGGGAAATGGGGGGCTCGTTATGACTTGCATACAAAGGAAGTCAACAGTCACCAAAATCAAGGAATTCACAGGACAATGGTTAGAAGGTTATTCTTTATAACTTGTGGTGTTGATCATTGATAAATTAATAATATGGTGATTTATCGCTGAAAGATCATTATATAGAAAGAAGAAGAAAAACCTCATGCCAGCGAGGGGATTCGAGCACGCAACCTCAGTTTCGCGTCCGGTGCTGTACCAACTCAGCTACCGCGGCGGCTGTCAGATCTTCTGCTTTCGAGAGTATTTATCTTGCATATGGCCTTGCCCTGTGAGTGTTCACCAGCGCTACCCTCGGCCATAGGGGGAAACGTAGTATGCCCCTTACTATGCGAGTGTCATGCGGGCCTGGTAGAACGGGGAGTGGAGAAGCTCTGCGAGGACCCTCTTGTGCCACCAATTACATCAAGACTTCTTATGTCTGTGCCTAGTTATGTCTTAGTCTTATGTTCGTTTTCCTTTCTTCTTGTTTTCCTGTCATTGCCGCACTTTAACACTTGGAGTCGGCACAACTGTGAGGCATTTTTGTACGTAGCATCGTAACAGTAAGAAAGCTAACGAAGCTTCTGTGAACTATTATTGAAGCGCATTGCTTGAAGTCATGTACTTCAAATCAAATCAAACCAAATAAATGTTTATTCACCTTTGTTTAGCACATGAGTTTTCCTGCCCAACCTAAGCACAGAGACAGTACGGTGAATCACCGAATGTGTACAAAACAATTACACATAAAGCAGTGACATTGGGCACACTAGTACATGCATATTATGCAAAAAAGAAAAGAAATATATACATATTGAGCAAATAGGAATAAAACTAAAAAAACACAACAAAAAGTGAACATAGGACATCATAACAGCTCGCAATGTGCCATAGCTAAAGAAATCTAAAATGTGAAGAAAATAGGGAAAGTAGAATAAAGCATGTAAGAGGCCATCAGTGATTTATCTGCAAGGATGAGCACCATTTTCTTATAGATTTAGTCATTTTACGTTTAGTTTGAAATTAAAAAAACTCTTCGCCAAGTTCATTGAATATTTGTGGCACATAGTATCTCCTTAACTTTTTCCCATAATGTGTAAAGCATCGTGGCCGAATATAAGTTTCTATTTTTCTTGAGTGTGTGCAGCGAAGAAGACCACTAAACTGTGGAGTGCTAGTTTTGGCGGAGCGTACCAGATGACATGTTCCGCTCTCTTACATTTCAGAGGCGGAGAACAACACAGTGCCACAGAACACCTCGGGCACACCGCGCGATGCATGGGCATCCTGGAACCTTCGCAAGATGGTCGAGGAAGTATTCGAATCTCAACAGGAACTCGACGATGTCTGCATTCGGGCACCCAGCTACGTCAATGCGCTGCCGGGTGTGCTTAAGGTGCGCGCTTCAGTTGTGGAACTCAAAGCTATGGAAAGAAAACCTCAGCCAAGCACAAATATTCTCATAAGAAACTAAACGGTTTGAAATCAGCTCGGACTTCAGCGTGTGGCTACCATAGGCGCAGCTACATCTATAACACAAGCAAAGTGGCACTCTTTAATAACCAGTCACTCATCTTAAATCCGGAGGGTGCCTACTAATAGAAATAATAACCATTTCCCTTGTTCTGTTAGGTGTGCCAGGACTGGGAGTAGTCTTTTTTCGCTATTATGCTCAATGTCAAGCACAATTATCTGCCTTTGAGGCGGGTTCTTTCTTAGAGTATGTGGTTCGGTTGCTGTTTCCATTTGTTCTTCTCTTAATAAATTCAAACCATCCAGGACGATTTATGTCCAATGCTTCATTTTGAAATCTGGGCTTAACGGCGATCCTCCAACAGCTTCATATACCCACATTCGCTCTGGAGGCTAGATGGTTTGGAAGAAATGAACGGTTCATTTATCTCAGATGGGGGAACGGCTGCTATGGGCTCGTTTTTCAGCGGAGTGTTGGTCGATTACCACTTTCTCATAGCCGTAATTACAGGGATCTGTCTGACCATTAGTTCTGCTACCGCACTTGCTTTTTTTATTTTAGCCACTCAACTAAGAATTCATAGAAGCATTCAGATTTCTCAGCAACAAAAATTGCTTCAGTTTCTCAATTTCGCGGACCGCGTTTTCTTTGTCGCATAGTTTGTTATAAAAGTACTGCACTGAGTAGTAAACATGTCTTCAGTATTGTGCACGTGTGTTTATTGCACGAAATATGCTGCACTAAATTTATAAATACCAGACACGACTATAACAAATACAGGAGTAAAGGTATGCATTAAAGGAAATGTTTATTACTTATGACTTTTTTTCGCAGAAACATTGATACACGTTATTTCTCAGAAAAGAAACATTCATCTACCTGTCTTTCAAGAAAGAAAATATTGCGACCGTTCATTTCTGATAGATTCGAGAGCAAAGTAACGACCACTTCATTTTAAATGCTTGTGTACCGCGATGTGTCCCCTTTATTAATTTCCCTTACGTGTAATTACATTAAAACTGCAGGATTTATTATCCTAATTAAGCCATTCTTATTATAGCGACGTGGCTGTTGATATGCATAGCAGCTGTCAGTGTCGCGAACTTGCATTGCTCTACATATGACACGGCCTTTACAAAAATATATCTAGGCAGTCCTTAGACTGACTATATACTCCTGTCACTAAAGTACATAGACATCCTATAGACAAACCCAATAGAGCTGTCTGCTGCCGTTCTCTATATATGTGGCCATTAAACATAGCTGACTTTGTCTACAGACCGACAAAAGACAAACCTCCACTGAAAGTCTAATAGATAAAGGTCAATAGACAGGCTATCATTTATCTATAAATATATGGCCATAAAATTGCCCATAGAAAAAACTGCATATATAGTCTATAGACACAAGTTTGCTGGTCACACAGAAACAGCTCTGTAGACTGTATATAGGCATTCTGTATATTTATGGCCCTGCATGTTTAGTAGACTTTTCTCTATAGACTGTAGGGACCTCTCTCAATTAAACCGTCAGTAGACGGTTGTCTACAGGCTGTCTAAAGAAGCTGTGTATGATCGTTGCAAAATTTCACCCCACAGCTTTTAACAGATCACATCATGATCTGCGTAAATAATAATGTAGTTTTGTTTCGAAGTTACCTAGCCTGGGCATAGGCAATCCATGCACGCTACGAAATGCACATCATACAATTAAAATTTAAAGTAACGGCTCTTCTAGTTTCCTCAAAAGCATACGTGTGGCCAATTATTTGCTGTCCGCTTTTCTAGGCGTGTTGATGCTTGACGTGAGAGCAGAGGAAGCCTACAATAAAATAACTTTAAAACATGGTACTCTACAGCACGCGTGTGCTATAACTCAAGGCATACCTTGGCTAGCTATTCTAGAAAGGCAATCTTCGTCACTTCAGCAAATAGGCATGACCAGTGGAGTGATGTTCACTAAATATTCTAGCCAATTAACATTTTTACTATAACAAATGCTGCCCGAATATTTAATGACCGATAGAAACGGATGGATGCGTTAAGCTTCTATTTACATTTCTACTCGTCTTCGCATACGAATTTACTATTGTAAATGAAAAAAAAAAAACAGCTTTCAGGCTGGCTTCAGGATACCACTCACCATGGTAACTCAGCTAATAATGCGTTTTGCCGATCCCCATAAGATGGTTGTTCAATTTTTGGCCAAGACTGCCGTCATTTGAGAAAGGCGATAGGCTAGTAAAATATATTCAGGATTTCCACTACAGCATGCCTAGTATTGAAGTTGTAACTACATACATTAAAAAATTTATTTCACAAGTTTTTAACTATTTCTAATACCCCTGTTATTACGCTTTCATTTCATTCTAAATTCGTCTTACCTAGTGCAGTGGCCCAGTGCATATGGCATTCGGCAGCAGAGCCGAAGGTCGCCGGGTGAAATTACTACCGGGGCCAGTGCGTTTTAGGTGAATGCAAACATATCTGTGTGCAGTATGAGATCAGTGCATGTTAAAGAACACCCAGGTTGTCGATATGAATTCGGCACCCAGCGTCGCAGTGACTCTCAATGCACATCTGCAGCTTTGGATCGTTTAGCCCCACATACTAACTAATCAACTAACCAGCAATTCAGATTAATCTTGGGATTGATGGCTTCTGCACGGAATTGCTGGTCCCAAGATCGCAGGCACAATAACGGCGGCGACACGTGTATTTTCATGAAGGCGAAATAAGAAACTCCTGCGTGGTGTGAATGACAGAACAAGTCGAATGACCTCACGTAGTCTAAATTATTCCGGAGTCCTACACTACGGCATCTCAGATAGCCCATGCGTCGCTTAACAACTCCTATACAGGCTGGATTTCGAGAGAGATGAACAAGTTTGGTGTTGTACACACCAGGACATTAGGGAAATGATGGCCCACTTGAGAGAACTACTATGTGTTGCTGCTCTTGTGACACACTTTTAGTTGAGAAAACTGCATTAGCGCACCGAATAAAGCTATTGTTTCAAATTTCCGCCTAACTGGAACGTTGTTTGACCAATGCAGGAAGTGAAGGCGCGCGAGTTGCTCAA
This sequence comes from Amblyomma americanum, assembly GCF_052857255.1. Taxonomy (NCBI): domain Eukaryota; kingdom Metazoa; phylum Arthropoda; class Arachnida; order Ixodida; family Ixodidae; genus Amblyomma; species Amblyomma americanum. The sequence continues at coordinate 83,841,285 of NC_135502.1, forward strand.
CTACGTGGGTCTGCGAACCGCACTTCTGGCGTCAAGGCTTCTCCCGGCTGGCCAGGAGAAGCAGCTCCTGTGCCGGTTACTGGACGCAGACGACGAGACGCCCGCCCGAACTGCTGCTGAACACTGCGTCCGCATGATAGGTGAACACGGAGTGCAGTCAGACTATTGAGGGTGCTATTGCAGAATATATAGGCCTTATAAACGGATGCCGCTTTATTTTTTGATTTCATATGATTTTGGAACTTAACAAAGGCTCTGTAAGGTGGAACTTTTTGTGAACCAGAAATGAGATTAGTCTTAAATGAAAAGAAGGAAAGCACATAGATAAGCTCCCTTCAAAGATTACTGCGCTCTGTCAATGTGCTGGCATCAAAGTTTTATCGCGGTGTATATCGCATACACCAAGCAATTGCCGTCACCGCCATCCGCCAATGCGCACACGTCCCCGACAGGTCAGGCGCAAGGGCTGCGGGTGTACCTGCTTTTTAGGGACCATTCCAGCATGCGCAATCAGGCGCCCGTTTTTTGTTCTTGCGTATTTTTGTGGGCTAATAAACTCTTTCCGCGATCGTTAACACAGAAATTGTGTGGTAAAAAGCTTTGCATTCACAACGCTTATAGTAGAAACTTCAAGCACAGAAAGCTTTAGTAGAGGCTCAACTAGGGCTCCCTACATAGGCTGCATGTTATAGACTAATCTTTTTTTTTAAGAATATAGAGTGATACACCAAGCCTTGTGCGTTCCACGCAGGGAAGTACGAGCCGGCACTGGCGCTCTATGCGCTTGCGACGAGGTCTCCGCTGGTGAAAGGCCTGGACGTCGAGTTCCTGCTCAGCTTCCTCAGGCGTCAGCTGTCGAGTCTGGTGCGTGGAGGGGCCTTGGACACTAGCGACGAGTTTCTCGCAGCCCAAATGGGCGACGTCTTGGACGCCCTGCCCTGGGTTGGGCCCGCACCTCGGTGGCTGAGCAACGCCACGCTTAGAGAGGCATACGTCACAAGGTGTGTAAAAAGATGATTAAAAATATTTTTCACTTGAGTTTTCCGCGAAGGTTCGCCGTTTTCTGTACAATCCGCGATCGCGTCAAGATATTGTACATTAAAGAGACACTGAACCAGTTGTACGCGTCGCCATCACAGACTGATGAAGTCATCACTGTTGAAGTCACCATGTTGATGTCACCAGGTTGAACCGATTGGCGGGACAATATTTAATCTTCTTTCCTGAGAAATAATTGCATTTATTGCTGCCGAACAAAAGTGAATATAGACATAAACTGCCATACAATCAATTTTTAATACGCACACATAATTACTAGAGTTTTCCACAGTGCCCGTTCAAAAATCAAGTAAGGAAAGAAAAGGTGACTGCATTTTCCCCCGGCCAACCTGTCAAGCTTCTACCTAACAACTTTGCATGTCATATTGAAAAAAAATTCTTTTTAACTTTTCCTCTGTTTCTCTTGCTGCGCAAAATTTATAGCATCATGCGAAGGTTAATGCCTTCGTATGATGGTTTATGGTTCCTCGTTTTCTCAGCTCCAAAGCAAAATTTGGTTCGATTCGAGTTTCGTGCTCCTAAACTTTCACTGCGCATATAAAATAAGAAGCAGTACAATCGTCAGCATAATAAACAACTGCTGCATCTATACTGCCTGACGCAGGTTCTACAACGGGAGCACGTCGCCTGTGTCCTTGCGGACGTCGCAGGCCGTCTTCGCCTGGATGCAGGAGAAAATGGTGAACGAGCACTTGGCCGTGCACGACACTGTTCGGGCCGTGGAAGCACGCTGGGTGCCGGGCCTGCTCTCGACGCGCTGTCGGCTCGTACTGCGCGAGGAGGAGGGGCCTGTCGGCGACGATGAGGACCTCCCTGAAGCCACTCTCGAGGTTTGCCCTTAGATGCGAATTGCTACCCTGAAATTACGCGCAGAAAATCAATGCGCATACAAAGAGAATAGATATCTCTGTGGCGATCGAATTAAAGGAGCAGTTTTTCGTGAAACATTGATAGCGGAATAGAGCAATCGCTTGCCTGGCCGCATTTACGTCTGGTGGAAAGAACTTTGCAGGAACTCTTGTAGCAGAAAATAATGAATTAAAAATGGATGTCATGAAGTGAACGTCATTTGTATTTGATAGAAGAAGGAGAGGTCTCAGCACCTAGCAGTGGAGCTCCACATGTCTAGAATAGGCACAGTATTTGTCAAAAAGTGTTAAGCAGTCACTGTTTGCTTCTCAGTCAAGCAGTGTGACTGGTTTTTTTTATTCTAGACTTTTAAGCCCCTCAAAAGTCAGATGAACTTCGGTCGTAACCTCTCCAAAGCCTAGGACTACACGAATTCAAAAAAGACGCACTGGACTGCATAGAAGATGGCCCCTCGGGGTGTATAATTCTCAAAGATATTCAAAATCGTAGAGGGCTTGCATGGCGGCAGTTTGGGCAGGCGGTTAACGTAATACACTCAACGCCTAGCCGGCATTGCGTCCATTGGTCTAAAACAGCTCGAGGCTTTTGCGCTTTGACTTGGTTAATCTCTACACACTAAACAAATTCTCACCCTTAAGGGTGCAAATCAGCTATCCCCAGACGAACACCCTTTTGGGTGCTAAAAAGGCTGCAGAGATCAGCACCCTTCAGGAAGGGTGCACAGCATGAAAGTTCCGAGGGCACGCATCAGTCCAAGGCTTTTGCTTCATGGGTAGATCAACGTGAAGCACCCTTCCAACAGGCATTCGTAGAGTTGTTATGGAAAAATAGTACCCTTTAATGAGGGTGCAATCATTACATCCTCTAAAGTATCATTAAGTGCACCCTTCCTTAAGGGTGCTGATCTCTGCACCCTTTTTTAGAACCGAAAAATTGGAAAAGGGTGTTCGTCTGGGGACAGGTGATTTACATCCTAAAGGGTGAGAAATTGTTTAGTGTGTAGGAGTGGCAATAAAAACGAAAGCCGGCAGCCATCGCTTAACCTTCAAGCTATCATCCGACAGGGGCACGGGAAAAACGCGCCTATACAAGAGAGGAAGGAAAGTAGTTTGGTTTTGGTTAGTTTGTTCATAGAGTACGACGTGAAGAAGGGAGAAGACCTCAGAACGGATGAACATGAGCTGGTAGTCAAAGCTGCTATTCCCAGCATGCTTTCGGTATCGTTGTTCCTGTCGCGCCTTGCTCTGTTCGTCAAAAAGAGCACGCTACGCAACGTGATGGACTCCAAAAAAAAATAATGTCGCACGCACTTTCTGCGCAATTCAGGGCACATTACCGAGGCAGAAGCCACGGGGACACCACTTGCGTGACTGTTCGCAGCAAGTCATCTGACCTTTTAGAGCGCAGATATTGTGTCTCCGTCCACGAGTTCCGCGTAGTCCGCGTCAAGGTCGTCGGCGTAATCGGCGTAACATGGCACCTGGTAGGAGGCAGGTTACGCCGTGGCAGGTTGTAGTGCATCGAAACGGCACCTGTCATGGCGAGATAGAATTTTGGCTGCCACGGGAAAATCCCATAGGGTGGCTTGTAGCGTAACAATATACGAGAGAAAATTGACGTTGGGCAAAAATAAAATATTGGCTGGCGTCAGTTTCCTCTCAACTGTTGTTTCAAGAACCCAACCAGGCGGACTTTCGTCCAAGATGTTTTCGTTCAAATGATTACTCCTTGCAGCGTAACACGCCACCTGCCAGCGGTAACAGGTTGCATGTGAAGAGAGCTATACTAAAATTTCGCATCATCGGCTATCAAGATCGTCTGTCAATTTTTTCTTTTTTTTATGACGACGACTCTAGCGATTTTTTGAACGTTTCATATTCTCAACAAAGAAGAGACAAGTGCGCATTACCAGAAAACTGAATTTACATGGCGCGTGTCTGTTTAACTTGCACAAAAGAACACAGAGACAGAATTATGGAAGGAGAGCGGGCTTCGACTGGCAGCTCATGTTCTACTTGAAGCCCGGACCTCTCATCCCTGTACCCCGACACTGTACTTTTTCGTGATACCTAACGAGAATTGCTATGGCAACCAATGTTTTGTGATAATATGCACTTGTTTGTATAAGGCACTTGCATTCGGGCTCCGTGCGTTTTTTTTTTATAATGTGGGACATTTTAAGAGAAGCCAGGAGCGGACTTGCAAAACTAGTATCTGAACATAACATATGCTCCAGGTGCCGCCGGCGGCTTTGGACCTGCTCTGGGGCGTCAATCCCTCGACGGCAATGTTGCAGATGCCACGTGTTGGTGAGTTTTGCTTGCTTTTAGCTTCTCTTACGCTGAGGCGTTAACGCCACCCTAAAACCCAGCTTAATGACGGTTTTATGTTTTTTATTTGTGTGATCGCTATAAAAGCTGCACCGACAAATGGTCACCGAAAGCTGAACCGACAAATGCTCGGGGCTGTCCAATCGATGTTAGCCAATTTAACCATCGTTTTTTAACCTACCTGGCGAACAGTTAATCATACAAGCGTCTACCTAAGTAAGAAACTCTTCAATTCATTAGAATGAGTGATATATTGGTACTCGCCGGCTGAAACTTAATTCTGCTGATAATACTATGGGCATCTAGCTAATGTAGCATCTCAAAGCTCTGCTTCCATTGCTTGTGCTGAAGCAAACAATTTCTGCATGAGCAGCCTGTGACAGTCGTGCTACATAAGTGTTGGCGCAAGAATATATTCCCAAAAAACGTTGTCGTCTCGTCGGTCGGTAGGTGGTGGTGGTGGTAGAGTTTTTTTTAATTGAAATAATAGTAAAAAGGAAGGTAAAGATTTTTGCTAGCCTCGGCATCTGCCATCGATACTGAAGCACCTGAGATGGGGCAGCGGAAATCAAGGATAGCAGGCAGAATGGAGAAATGAAGTGAAAGAGGTGAGGGGATAGGAAGAGAGGATAGGGGGAGCAGTCGGTCGGTAGAGTCGCGTATTTTCAACAATCGCGAAAGATTTAGTGCAGGCGTGATTTATCTTTGACACAAGTCTGGAACAGTGCGTAAGAGGTAGCTTTTGAAACTGTCTACAATAGATTGTACGTTGTGCTAACTTCAACGAGTTACCAGTAACATTCAGATGTATGTTTATTTCACGCGCGTCACGCCTACGGCTGCGACAACTCGACGACAACAATGTGTCACTGTTGCGCTTTTGAGGTCAAGCTTTTGATAACGTTTCACACCCTATACTCTTACCTAAAATCCGGTGTTTATTTATTTAAAAACGAAACGATAACTAAATGGCTTACGTCCTTTCTTTCCTGTCGAGCACAGTATGTTCAAGTTCATGCTCATAAATCCAGCATTAGTACAGTAGACACTTGTTCTGCAGGGAAGCGCCCTGGGCCCTCTCCTGCTTTTGATTTTCATCAATGACTTACCAAACGACCTGAGCGTATCGGTCAGATGGTATGCAGATGACTGCATAGTTTATAAACAAATTCCTACTGTGAAAGATCACGTTGAACTAAATCTATACTTGCAAAAAATCAACGAATGGTGTAAGAGGTGGCAGATGGTATTAAATTAAAAAAAAACAGTTTTTATGACAATTACAAGACATAAAACTATCTTAGATTACTGTTATAGCATCGACGATAGAACAATAACCAGAGTCAGTAAATACAAATACCTTGGATTAACCCTTACCTCTGACTTATGTTGGAATTCGCATATAGATAATCATGTTCCAATGCCTCCAAAGCACTGTGGATCCTCAGACGAAATAGGCATAGTGCAACCATTAAAATAAAATATCTGGTTTTCTTAGAGCTTGGTAAGGCCCATCCTCGAATATAGAAAAATTGTCTGCGACCAACACAATGCCTTCAATTGCTCTAAGCTGGAACGAATTCAGCGTCTCAGTGCGAGGTTTATATTTAATAGGTACCGGCATTCTGATTCCCGCACGTCCTTAAGTAAACGTGCTGATTTGGAAGCGCTCGATTTTAGAACGAAATGTGACAGGCTCAAGTTCCTTTTGCAGATTATTAATCACAGCTTGAAAATTAACCAATCAAAGTACTTTGAGATTAAAACTGGAGAAATATGACGACATCGTCACAGCGAACGGTTCTAAATGACTGCTTTATGTTTAGCTTGTTCCCAAGAACCATTAAGGAATGGAATACGCTACCAAACTCTGCTGTCACTTCGCAATCACTTAGGGAATTCTTGGATAAGCAGCATAATGTTATATCGTCTACATGAAATATATGCCACAGTTCGATTTTTTATAAGTGTCGAACGCTTTTTATACCGAATTTTCTGCCCGTTTCAATGTTTGTGTCATTGTTGCTTTTTGTACCACATTACCCTCCTATTATAGCCCGTATCAGGCCTGACAGTATAAATAAATGAAAAATGAAATTAAATGAAACGAATGAAAGTGGCATTTCAGTGACAACTAAAGGCTCAACGGTATCTGATATATAACTCAAACGTTGAGATCGTGTGACTTAGTTTCTTCGCCGAGCAAAAGACGGCAAGTTGTCTTCTTAAATCACGATGTACATAATTATTTGGGGTGTCATCTTCTGTCAGATCAAGAACAACGAAGCCGCAAGTGGTAGGCTGCCACTCAGGATTATGCTTAGTTATAGGAGGCTACTACCTACCACCTGGGAATTATGTTGCGCCTCTTTTTTTTTCAACTAGGGTTCTAATGCTATTCGAATAATATATTCTGACAAGGCGTAGCGTCTGTTATGCACGCCTTATAGCGCTAGCTACCATGATCGCGTAGCTGTTGGTACTATGGAAGCTCTGATAAAAGGGCATAGAGAATGCTCCCGGGGACCGCGTCCAAATAACATGCTCGTCTGCTCGCAGGGGTCCGGGCGTTCCAACCAGCGCTACGCCACTTGTTCCGGTGGCAATTGAGGCAGCTGGAGCAAGCCGACGTCACGAAAACATCAGGCTACAGCCGCTGCTCTTACTGGCAAGCTTCTCCAGAACACCTGGACGCGGCACTGGAGACGCGGGCGCTATCGTTGGCCTTGCGCGCCTATCTCTCATGGCCGGGCGCCCCCGAATTGTCGCTGCCGGGCCTCGAGCACCTAGACTCCGAGCAGCTCTTTTTCATATTCTACGTGCTCAACCAGTGCGAGTCCAATGGCCCAGACGTGCAGGAGACCTTGGCCGCGAAGCGCAGGGTGGGCTAAAAATGCTGATATGTCTTGCCACATTGAGATGCAGCATGCTAAATACCAAGAACCGGGTGTGTTGTTTTGCTTTTGGTGCCTGAACTCTAGAGGTAAAGCATTCGCCACTCATGCGGGAGGTAAGGGGCTTGATGGCCGTTACCGCCGGGAACCGACTGCTTTCAGAGTGAATACAAGCCTCCCTCGGCCAGATGCTGGCGTTCTTAAGGCAAAGGGATTGGAGAAAAAGTGCTACGCGGCCTGTAAGCATCTCCTTGTTGAGTCTTTTCAAATTACGTCGCTAAGCTAAAGAGAGAGCATTGCCAGCGCTTTCGAGCTTCCTGACAGTGACACGCATTCTGACTTCTGCAAGAGAGTAACGGTGTTTAGTGACAGCTTATTGCGATGCGACATTTCATTGTGGTAACATTCGTACAGATATTTTTTGTGACAAGAAGGTGCTTTTGTACTGCATCTGAAGGTACCAACCTCAGCTTAGATGGCGACTTCTTTGAGACCTGTTATGTCAGGATCGAGAAAACGTCCTGCCATGTTGGCCTCCGCCTCTTAACATTGCATGCGTGCATTCACTCACGGCTCAGTAAGCCTAATTCTCGAGTACCGAATGTACCAAAAGTTGGCCTCGTACTGAAGGTGGTCTTGGGGCTCCTCTCATAAACGTTAGGGGGCAGCGATTAAGGTTGAGGCATGTTGGAAAGAGCTAATCGAAACCCGAAATCGAGCAAAGATAGCTCTGCTGTGGTATACAAGTCTTTGGGGAAATTTTTTGGCCACTGCCACCCGGCTTGATATGTTCCAAGACCTTACTGTGGACCTGGATTAGATTGTCATTGGGATTGGAACACCCTTTTCACAAAGGAAGCTTTTTTTTCTAATTGTGAAGATCATTGGGTCACTGTGAGCGCAGAAATGACTTCAGCCAATTATTGACCTGGAAAACTTTCAGGAAAACCGTGGAGGCATATGCCCTTACAATGCATCTGTTAGCTTCAGTGTTTTAAATTGTTAATCATCAGTATTTACCACATTACTGCGGTAGGAACACCTCAGTATGCGGGCTGCTTTGTATTTGCGAGTCAATATACAAGTTCTCCCAGGTAGTTTGAGGCAACGATTTGAAGAAACTGCTACAGTTTTCCGCAACTAGGACAGCGTTTTCAGCAACTGCTTGAGAGAAAAAAAAATGCTATTTAAGTTGTGGTAATTTAATTAATAAATGCGTATTGGTTTGTAAACTGATAAACCGTGGGTAATGCGAGAAGAACTTCTATTGCAGTATATTTTGCTTTGTTCTGAAAGAAACTCGTTTGGCACTCCAAAGAAAGCGTGTGATGTAAATTGTTCACTTCCACACAAGCTATCCCATGTCATCTATGTGTGTGTTTGTGTGTTTCTATGCACGTTCTAATTCACCTATTCATAAACAACTAACGCGTCTGCACACGTTAAGCCTTCAGAGGAAAGTGCGTGCATTGATTTTACTTTCGAATTGCTTTATTGAGCGGCACGTCTTTTGATTTCTGAAACTGGGTAACTGTACTTTCAGGTATGTTACCACAATGCGATTGATTCGCAAACGAAATGTTTGATTGAGAGGCCGATTTATTGTGGCCCTTCATTGCATCTTCCTCTATGCTGACACTGGCGTATGTGTCGACCTTACCTCGTGCTGCAGCGTGACGATGCCGTCCACCCGGACCAAGCTGGCTGGGTCAACCGAGTGCCGTCGGCCAACGAGGACTTCGCCAGGGTCTTCAGGTGTCCCCTGCCACTCAGGTCACCGAACCCTTACCGCGACTGCAGCATATCTACCGCCGCTGCCGTCGGTGGTCGAACTGCACATGCCTAAGGATGCCGGCGCTGCAGCCGTGATGCCCCGAACTATGGGGCCACCTTGCCTCTGCATATATATTTCACATGTTCGTCAAGCAACTACTGCTCCTTGCCGCTAAACGCGAAGGTACCACAGGGGTTACATACAACGTTCGACTGCTCAGTACGAATAATCGAGATCGGCCGCATTTCGATAGAGACGCAATAGAAAACACGCCCGTATGTGTGTGCGGCGTTTATTGCACATTAATGAAGCCCACGAATTTAATCTCTTACCTTCTTCGAAGACTACCATTTTCTTTTCCTTCTTTCAGTCTTCGCATGTTCCCTCACGGCATGGTTCAGGTGTCCGCCTAAAGTAACATAGTTTCTGCGCAATTCTTTTCTACATAAACTATTTCAGCTTTATTTTCTGTGTTTGATGGGACGAAAAATGACCGATAATGGTCGACCTGTTCTGATTGTTGGAGACACTATGCTATGGATCATTCTGGTAACACACGAATCTAGCGTCAAAAATTCTAGCTGGTTTGTCACATTACTCAAGAATCTTCATCGTCTACGGCAGACGTGTGAATAACAAGAGACTGCCACCTTTGACCTGGACTATTACTCAGGGCTTCCTCACAGCACTTTCAGGCATGCTAATAAATCGCGTTCAAGTACAGAAAAGTTTTTAACGATCAGCGGATAGTTTGCGTGTATAGAAAGTGGACCCTGAAACAAGGAAATCGAGATGGGAGCGTATACCTTTTTACACCGCCTAAATGCTAACGCTACCAGATCTACTGAGAGAGTCCTCTGATCTTTACGCATGTTCAGGTGTGTGGCTGAATTTTGTGAGACCAGATGCCTGGTGGCAGGAAAATCGAATTTTTGAAGCCTGCGGCGCTTCTCCTAATATGAATCAATGCGCAAGTTATTTAGCAAAATGTGTGAGGGCTATGACTTATGTCACTGGCCCGCTGAGAGCATTGTGAGGATCAAACCGCAAAGCGGGTCGGGAATGAGGCAGGCGACAACACAGGGCGGTAGTGGACTACTGAGTGACGCGTTGAAAGCCAACCCATCGCCTCCATCTGGATGAGCCAAGGCCACACTGCTGAACACAAAAAATTTGAAGCCGTGTAGTCTTCGTTCATCCGGATGGAGGCGATGGCTCGACTTCGAACGCGCCACTCAGCAGTCTACTACCGCCCTGTGTTGTCGCCTGCCTCAGCCCCGTCTTATTTTGTGGTTTTGCTTCTCACGATGTCCTACCAACTGGTCTTCAACCAACTCCTTCTAAGTTAAATTTCTTCGAATTTAGGCTCGTTTTTGTGCTTGGGGATCAGCGTGCTTTGTGTTCTGTCATTATTGTCTCCTCGACATGCAGAGCTAGGGCTTGCGCCTACTGCCTACGTAATAACGTCTGTCCCCATGCCGTTTCGTCCATGTTTGGCACGGTTGGGTCTTTCGATGCCATTGAAAAAGGGTTGCCAAGATCCTCAAAGCTGAGTGCTGGAGACAAGTTGGACTCTTCAATTCTTGACTTCAAAAGTTGTGTGTTCAGCAGTGTGGTCTTAGCTCATCCGGAGTCTACTACCGCCCTGCGTTGTCGCCTGCCTCAGCCTCGTCCTGTTTTGCGGTTTTGCTCCTCGCGATGTCCTACCAACTGGCATACAATCAAGTCCTTCTAAGTTATGCTGAGAGAGACCGTGTGCGATCGATGGGGCAACGACTACGCAAAAGAGGTTGAGGGACTACCAACAGGGCCCCCCTCGCTGAGCCTTGAGGTGGTTTGTGCCTTCACAGTACAGTTTCGCTGCTTGCTACTCGAAAACTGTTTGCGGCAAGGACGTCAAATACAACGTTCAGCACCGGTCCGCAAATGTCATACTGACCGCTACCGTTAACTCGTGTACGCAACAGCATGCTTGGCCGCCTGTGGGTGATCAAGTATTCACTCAAGCTGTTCAGTGGCGGCAAGTGGAACGGTTGCAGCTCATAAACTCATCCGTGTGAAGTAGAAAGACGCTGCACGTGGCCTTTGAGCACGGATTCTGAGTCCGTAACAGAAACTCCGCTGTTGGAAACTACCATTGCCATGATGACGCCGCTAGAGCTGCGACAAGCTCTGTTTAGTTAGACCATAGCCTATCGCAAACAGTGCACAGGTAGGCAAGCGGATTGGCGCGGATCTCTATCAACACTGCGATTTTATTGTTCCTCGTGAAACATGCGGCTTCTACGGAGCCCGCATCCAAGGCAGTTGCTTGAAAAGTAAGTACTTAAGCAAAGAAGACGTACAAACGAAGTACCAAGAATGCCTAACCAGACGTACAGACGGCATTTCCAACTGTTTCATTTTAAATACATTCGCTTATACCACTGCGAGCGATAACGAAAGTACTAATCGAGCAGTCGATGTAGCTGGTCCTTTCAGTTATTATGTGGGAGGTTGGGCTCTTCTCTTTGATTCCGCAAGCTTCAATATCTTTTTTCAAGTCGTTTTGATACTACTTTACAGCAACTCAAATTAAAGGTGTTGATCACATGCGATTACAAGAAAACAAAATAACCTTATAAGAAAATAAGGACTTTTTTTGGGTGGGGGGGGGGGGGGGGCAGAGGCACAAATAGAGCGTTTAACGGGCAGGCTGCGCTGCATTCGCAGTGATTGTTTGCAACAATATCAGGCAATTGTTCGCACTGAAACTGTTTAATAAGGCCTTGCCATATAAATGCATGCACCGATAAATTTCACAGCATTGCGTCATGGCAACCAATCCAATTGTTGGCGTTCGCAAATCCTGGTTAACGACAACCAATCCAACTGTCGGCGTTCGCAAACTCTGGTTAACGACAACCCTTTGCTGTAATTACATTAATAAACTAGTCGTGGAATCCATTTATTCTGAACCAAATAGCATAGAGACATAGTGCATAGCTTATCGCACTAACCACGCTCTGCATTAATACAAATTAATTCGGTAGGTAAGCCGCAACTCAACAAGGACACTTCATCTAAGGCGATGCAAGTAGCTAGATAAGTGGGAGTTTGATCAGAAGACAAGTGAAATTGTTTCAAACGAGTAGCATAGAAACTATCAACCCTGTTTCACAGCATGTATTACTTTAGAGCGAGAGCTTTACTCCTCCGGGTACAACTTCCGATTTCGATGTGGATGAGACAATGACCTTCAGTGCCTCACAAGGTCGAACCGAGCCTAACTGCGCAGTGTTACGGCCCGAGCTATGGTAATATCACCACGTGATTGTAAGACACCATTTGGTACCTATGTTTACATCTGACCTTAGCATTTGATTATAGACGATATAAACCACATTGACAATGACCTGCAATGCCTCAGAACGTCATACCGAACTTAACTGCACTGTGGTACAGCCCAAGCTATGGCAGTATGAACACGTGATGATATTAGATGACGACTGGGTACGTGACCTTGACCGTTGAGTTGACCTTGACCTTGACATTTGATTCGAGACAGCGGAGACCATGCTTAATAGAACTTTCGCTCGTATAACTAGATTCAAGCCACGGTGAACCCCAGCCATTTTTTATACAATATTAAGGAAGGTCTTTTTTCTTTTTGCCATGGTGCACGTTGTGTTTTGCAGAAATGTATTTTAGAAAGGTTGTACTGAACGAAACCACGCAAAAGAATTGCCTAGTAGCACACGCAAGCGATATTATAACATATTTTCTCACTGCTTGTTTATTATCAGCAAAACCCCGGACACGTCACGCATAAAAGCAAATATACGTTGTCTCACACAATGCAGAGGCGAGCCATATTTACATTTTCTCACACAGAAGATGGAAATGTACTCACAAATTTCGCCTACAAAAACTCCACACACGGCCAGAATATCCAGCACTACGCGAACGGACGAAGTTCGCGAATGCTGTCGGATCCTGTCGCACGGTTGAAAATACAGCCCATTGGGATCTCGTCTGGCGAATGCAATGTTGCTCAAGTGTTTTGCCCAGTGCTCCTAAGCTCTCGAAGGTGAGAGGTGAACTATCGTCCTAACACCTCCAATAAAAAATGTTTGAGGAAAGCAAAATAGCCATCCTGCTGGGTTTCGAATAAATAATCTCGGCCTGCATATATTTAACAAAGACTGTATGTAAAAACATTCAAACACCGCAATTCATCGATAAACTTGCTTTCAAACATTTCTGGGGAGCCAAGGGGCCGAAGCCAGCCAAGATCCGCTGGTAGTTGCCCGCATCGTAAGGCCCATTTTCCTCCACTATCAAGTTCTTATGAAGCGCAGATATTTGTTCCCCGGAATTTCAAGTGCTTTTGGATTAAATTTACTGCTACTCTCTTTTCTCCTTCATCTTTTTATCCCCTCACCCCTTTCCCCCGCGCAGGGCAGCAAACCGGTTATTCTTCCGGTTGACCTTCCTGTCTTTCCTCCTCCGCCTCTTCCTCTTTGACCTTACGAAATGTGGAGGTAACCCAACAGGGCGCTTATTCAACTTAATGTCTTCGCTTTCATAATCACTCGCTCGCATATACAGCGCATATTTGCCTTCAGTATTTTTTTAATGAGCATACCAACTGATAAGTTCCTAACGGCTCGCTATATGACCGCTATGAGCACCAGAAAATAACAAGTAGGGGAACAAAAAAAGGCACACAGGACACTCATGCGTGTTAAAAACTAGCACAGTGTCCCTGAACAACGCTTCCGACGTAGAAAGACTGAGCAGGGGAGCGTGCGTGGCGTACGCGTGTAAAACGCAATAGCCTGACCCTGCCAAGCCGATTTCATCGTTAGTTTTGGAGTCGCAATATGCAGTTAAGGCTCGCGTCAGCCACATCATTTTGGTTTTTAGTTTTGGGCGAAACCTGCACTTCTCAAGGCCTAACCGGCTCACCGAGGTTGTTGGAAGCTTGACCTTGAGAGTGACCTTGGCTAACCCACAAATAAATAAATGAAATCATTATTGAAGCGACTGGGATTTAAACCGCCAGTGGCGCGAACAGATCACTTTCACCGGCCACTGCACGAGAGCGCTATGCAATCTCCGCAGCATATCGCGCCTCGTGTTACACTGCAACACACTCTCGCGCTGTACATTACACACCGTCGTCTTCTTCGACTGCTACTAATATCGAACTAATATACCCAATCCCGCGCTGTGCATTGCACATAATCCTCGTCATGTACTAATACTAGTAGCGAACTAAATCCGTCGCTAGACGTGCCGACGACCCATCAATGCGAAAACACGAGCCAGTCTACTCGGTTTAACTACGTTAAAACCGTACCACTCTTTATTTTTTCAGATAAGGAAGGACCCAGTACTTGGACGCCAGAACGATGCTTTGGGGTGAAAGAAGCAGGTGTTAAGGAACAGAAACACGGGGAAGGGCTCCCGAATAATTTCGGCCGCCTGGTGCTCTTCAATGGGCGCTGGAATTGCACAGAACACGGATGCTTTGCATTTCCTATGAAGCGGGATGCCACAGCCGCGGCCAGAACGGAACCCGCGCCCTCGTCCGGCGCATGGTGGCCAGCGCTTTGCACAAACTCGAGCGAAGGACGCGCTGCTTAAAACAATGGCCAGTGCTCGCAAGTGGGAGGAAGCGCGAGGTGAGCAAAGGCCATCGCGTACACCTAACTGTACACAGTGGCAGCAATGGAGCGAGGCTAAACGTAAGGCTAGTGGGAACCTCGTGGTGTGGTCGCGCGAGTTCCCAGCTACCCGTGACAAGCGGCATACTCCTCGACGTAAAACGACAGAAATCTTGCTGTCGCGTATCACCTGCGTTAGAATGGATTCATATATTGCCATATAATTTCTTCTCCACACTGTTCCAAGTGCTTTTCATGAGCGCGTTATGTCCTCCCTGGAGACGATGAATGGATATCGCGGCGGGCTCCACCGCCGCGCACGGACCGCTCTCTAATATACTGGTTGATAGGTAGAATTTGGTAAACTTTTTTTTCGCATGTGTATTCCTGCCTAAAATTTATAACTGAATTAGCAGTATCGATGTACCCCAAGACGCAATCATGCCGATGACGCTTTGTGCAGCACGCGGATTCGTTAACGGATATAAAGCTGTAAAAAGACTGATTGGTCTTCCGTATATTTGATGCTAGATAAAGCGCAGTTGCTTTCGTAGACTGCAAATAACATTGAGTGAAAACATTCTTACCGGCTTAGGTTTCGAAGACCTCTACTGAGCAATACAGGTTTTAGCGCGATGGCGTTAAAGGTCCCGTTAACCAAAAAATCCGGCGCCGGCGTTGTCGGCGTTATGAGCGAAAAATCACTGCATGACACTGACAGGTGGTGCCCAGACAGCAAAATATGAGGCAGATGGGCCACCTAGGTCACGTGACTTTGCGGCGTCATCACAACCTGCCTACCGTATAGTGAGCACACTACCAACTGTGGCAGGTGGCAGATAAACTAGTGATTGGTCGCTCGCGAAGAGCAACCTGGGCCGCACAAGGCCCACCACTGCGAGCACCTGCCATCGTAGGGCAGTGCCGCATTGCTTAATAGCTGCACCACTGCGCCAGGAGGGATATGAGGACCCCAGGGATCTAGGAATTCAAAGCAGAAGCAACCTTCTTCATATACAGGTATGAAGAAATTACGGCATCTCGCCATACCCTTAATGCGGAGCTTAAGTGTCCGCTTCAATTTTTTCAGCCATACATTCATACTTTCAAGAAGCGTCACATAGCACAGAATAACCCTCTACCTTACGCTTAAAGCCTTACATGATCGTTCCTTTCATTCACCCTTTTACCCCTCGCCGATACGGAGCACATTTTTAGTTTTCACTAGTCCCTACTTCAAAGTGACTGGGAAAGCGCAAAAAAAATGCAGTACTGCGCAACACAAGGCAGGTCATAACATCGTAACATGTTAATCAACAAGTTTCGTGAACGCACCAAGCTCGCGTGACAAAGAACGTTTGACGAGTAATGGTCAAATGATCATTACTCCATATATTTTTGATGTATAAATAAAAAGTAAGGGCATTAAAAGCTACGTATGAAATCCGAATGTGATAAAATTGCATTCCTTTTTATTGTGCTCGCCTATTTAGGAACACCTGGCATTGTCTCTGGCCCATTTAATGAAACTGTTGGCACCCAATCAGAATGTTCACTCAGCAACGGCCGCAGATTTTATTTGTATTACCATGCAGTGTGCAAAAAACATGAATTCCAATAGCAGTGTTTAACTGAACGGCCAGCGGCCGGTGCGGCCGGCTCCCCTGCATTGTGCACTTATGAAACCGGCCACCAGTGGCGCGGGCGTCACTATGTAAACCCCCATTAGACTCATGGTTTATTATATTCTCTGTAGCGTCTTTTCCTAATTCATTCCTACCTCTTTTAGTTTAGGATACTCGCAGTTATCAGTCGCAACAGTTTATTCCGAGCTTGCGAGCGCTAGTTAAATGCCACATAAAAAAAGCGAACCAGGTGATTGGTGGGCTGTCCTGTTTCTTCCCAACAGTGTTTTGAACTTCTTTTTCCGCAGTGTACTTAAGATTAAAATACTGTACCTAAGAGCGACTGTCGCAACGACAAAGGTAGTAGCTTCTCCTGGCAAGTTGAAGTCGAAGTCGTCGTCATGCAGCAAGCACGCAGGGCAGCAGTAATAGCAAGCGCCATTCCTCAAGGGAGACCCACGACAGTGATGCATCCTTAATGATCCTGCCCTCGGCTTGACCCCGGCAACGCTGTGACCGAGCTTTAAAACCTGCGCCCGAGAGAATAACGCTCCGAAATCAGTGATTCCGAATGCTTAGAACGCAGGCGCCGGGGAAGGGGCAGAGCTGTTTGCTAAGAAGGGAGCCGAGCGAAGAGTATAGAAGGAAAAGGGTGACGGGGAGAAACGTACGACCACTAAGCCTTCGCCGCGCGGAGAGTAAGACATCCCAACAAATTAGGGGTGAACCACCGCGTCAGAACACGACGCGAGTGAGACACGCCACCTGTCGTGACTGCGTCGGCTCCTTCGAGAGTGCAATGCGTAATTATGATTTGAAGAACCCCAGGGCGTGCAACGCTTCATCGCTGCGCCTACTACCTCCCCGTCGCTATATTCATGCGTCTCACTCTAGAGTCACTAGCTCCAAAGCCCCTCAACTTAGTTTATTGAGGGGCTTTAACTAGCTCTAGAGAGAGG
Source organism: Amblyomma americanum (assembly GCF_052857255.1). Lineage (NCBI taxonomy): Eukaryota > Metazoa > Arthropoda > Arachnida > Ixodida > Ixodidae > Amblyomma > Amblyomma americanum. The sequence goes on from NC_135502.1 coordinate 83,858,447, forward strand.
CGCCTACTTGCGGTGGAGAAACCACAAAACCAATACGCTTGGTTCTCCCGGCCGGCTGTGTAGTTGACGAGGGAGACCGTACTAGGATCGATTCGCGCTACAGTCTGACAGGAGCATGCAAAAACGAGAACAAGAACAAAGTCGGAGGATGTCGTAAACTATACCAACCACCAGAGAGAAGGCATCATAGAAAGCTATGCCACTCCTCTCTGACACCAGTCCTCGGTACGTTGCATTTTTTGGCTCCTATTCTGGTTCGCTTTCTTGCCTCTCAGCCTTCAGGTCACAAATATCGGCGCCCAAGCATGCTGCGCACGTTATTCAGCTCCCTGCATTTTTTTTAAGTGTGTACGTTGCCGTTCCTGGCGTACTCTTTTAGCGTAAATATAAAAGCCCTTATTCAAAGCAAGGGTAAGGCCTATGCTGAAGCAAGTGCTGTTCTGTCACATAAAAGAAACTTGAATTGTTTGCCTTGGCGTTTCTGCGGAAATGATGTTCTGGTCGGCTTACATTTTGCTCAGTAACAGCGCATTTTGTAATAACAAACTGCACACTTTTGTTTCCTGATGTATTTTCTCTTTTACTGAGACCGATCATATGAAGAGCACAAAGAATGAAGTTTTACACTAACCCGCAGCAGCTGCTTTTCTAAAAATTTTGCACCAGCAAACATGGGAGGTGAGGACATTTTCTTTAAGGGAGAGAGGGGGGTTACAAAGCATATTTCGAAGAAGCTCTCTTTTAGGGTTCAGTGGCACTACCATTCTGCGTGGTGTTAACACATCAGAATACTAATAATTGTTCTTAGTAATAAACGAGAAAAAAAAGCAATAACTTGTAGTGATGTCGACCTTCTCAAACAAAAGGAGTGCAGAAACATAATGGAGCCTTCGATGTCGGGTAAAGAAATGCAATTCGGTACATAATATAGGTGAGTGCGCTGTTGGAAAAAAAATAAAGTAAATAATATAGAACTGCAGTTGTGTAAAAATGTTCTGTCTTTTACTAATCTTCATTAAACATGCTCAATTTAAATGTCTGCCGCATTAGCTGCTATCAGGTGATTATGTGAATGTGAATGCATACGGAGGAGAAAAGATAGCAGTGATGCTGTTTTGGAATACGTGAGGAAATGCGTGCGCGCCGGCCGTAAGCCAACCTCATGCCCTTCAGTTGATGTCTTTCATCAGAATCGCACAAACCTTTTGAGCTCATGTGGCGTCACGATAGCAGTTCTCTTCCTGAGTGTGGAAATGAATAATGTACTCTTTAATGGTCGAAGGCAAGTATTATGACATTAAAATAACCGTACGACGACTAACACACCATACCACACCTCAGTAACACTTGCTGTTAGGTGACCTGGTTTGCTTCTATGCATGCAGGGCCGAGCGCAAGAAAGAATGGAACACGAAAAGAGAGACGAAAAGACGGAGCCCTGAACTATGAACTGTCGAGTCCAGCGCTCTGTGCAGTCAAGAGAGCACCTCAGTAGTCTCTAACTGGTGCGCCTGACTCTCTCCTAATGTGAGTCTCTTAGTTTGCTGCAAGCGTTGGCGCTAACGACGCCTAGGCGAAATAGGAGAGGTGCGTGTCTTATACAGTCAAATATGCTTCGCCGTTTTGTGTGAACATTTTCCCTCTGCCGCATGAATATTACGAGCACTGCTTCGCAAAGATTTTCACATAATAGCACCCAAAAAATATTACGTTCATGTTGGCGTTTCAAAAGCGGTATAGCTTAGAATCAAGATCTTCTCTTCTCGTACCGCGAAGAGAAAAAAAATACACAAAGAACTTTCTTCTCCGCGCCTGTACGTAACTCCGAGACCCTCTCATAAATCTTTCGCAAACTATCAAAGGAAGGAATATGCCTGCTTAGTATTCTCTCTTTCAGATACTTAGTCTGTGTTACTTCGGTGGACGAATGAACCAATAATATGCGTTTTGGCTGCAGTCGCAAAATAAAGCCTATAGATATAAATACCCACAATGAAAAAATAACCATAGGAACGGAAGCACACAGTTGGGATCGACGATTGCTATCTCATTTATCAGGCGGCATCTTTCATGAGCAGTTGCTCAATACGAGCAGCACATCATTAGGCGCTCCCAACGAGAAGCGCTGGCTTCTTTTCCTATTGCTCGTGCCGTAGAAAATGTGTTGAAAGGCGTGTTTTGTTACTAGGGAGAAATTGTGGCGTTGCTTCACCCTCAGCTCTCCAGCTTAAGGCTTGGCGTTAGTCCAGCAAAATTCTGAAAAAATTAAATTCTGCCAAGGCCGCGCTGTCCATTCGTTTTAGTTCTGCTCATTAAGTTACAGCCCGCTGAGCAAGTGCCTGGCTTATGAGGCCGCCTCCTGCGTACTTGCAAAACAATGAGGAGAGACCCTGAAAACAGAATTGTAGTGAGTATCTAGAGCATGGAGCCCCCTCAACTAGTTTAGAGTAGCCGAAAAGAAAACCACAGATTCGTAGCGTCAACTTCAAACGTACCAAAATACGTTAACTTCCCAATGGTTCTCAGTTTATCAATTTATTTCTTTGTCTATGCAGTTAGCAAATTTTTATATCGGCCTTAAATTGAAAATTTGTTTCGTAACCGTTGGTCGAAAATCTTGTTCTTTTGTATAAAGAAACACTGATAACGATATACTCTAGCTAAAGCGCTATCTTTTCTGCATAGTGCTGTCCTCCTTAACGTTCGTGGAGATGGTTGGTTTATGGTGTATGGGGGTTTAACGTCCCAAAGAGACCATGGCTATGAAGAGACGCCATAGTGAAAGGCTCTGGAAATGCGTTTTACGACCGAAGCTTTGAAAAAAAAAAAGAATCGAGTGCGTGCGATCAGTTTCTCTAGTACGAACTAGCTTTATATACTGAAGCTGTGCTGCACGCCCTGTTTGTTAGCGAGAGTGAGAGTATCTTCACGTAAGTGGCCGCACAGAATGGCACTCCTCTTTTAATGCGAGTTCCTCGTGAGAAGAAAAAAACTTCTCGTTTTTCCTCATTACATATGAAACCTCAGCTTTCAAGGATTAATGAAAACCGATAAACGTTCCTGGACACGCAACGAGCAGCCTCCTGGAAAAGAAGTTGCCGAAATTTGTATTCGATAAAGCAAAGTAGGCACGACTGGTCTGCCTTTCCTGTTGATCGCGCAACTGGGTTGCCCTTCTATTGTTCCTCTAAGAACATGTAAAAAAATCAACATAAAATAAAGCGAGAGAGAGCCCGCGCCAGCAACGCTTTGCCAGGTAATATTGTGCAACGCATAAACGATCCTTTTCTGCAGGGCCAGAAAGTTTTCCCAAAAGTCATCGGAGAAAAGCGAAGACTTCGCCTCGCGCAAATTGTTTCTGAGGCAGGGAAATTAAATTAACTTTAACTCAAAGAGAAGCAAGACTACTTAGGACTTCTGGAGAAAGAAGCGAGAAAGAAAGAGCGCTTTGTGAGCACATTAGCAGCGCGGATAAGGACGGAGGAAGGACGGGAGGGAGGCAGAAGGGTACTAGAAGGTCCCCAAGAACAGTTTTTCAACAAAACTAGCTTTCATTTGTTATTCGGCTTGCATTAGCCGGCTACAGCGTCGATTTGCACGCCCAGCCGTGCGACCAGCAGCTGACGTAAAAACATAAAGAACGCTTTGCCGATGACATCTTTAAGAAAATTATCAAAAGTAGAAGAAAAACGGTGAGTCAAAACTTTTGCAAAAATAAAGAAGGACCGTTGAAAGAAGAAAAATTCAAAGCAGATAGGAAGCGCTGGTCTAGCAAGCAAAGGAAAATGGTCTCCAGCGGTAGAAGAGACGCATCCGACAGCAGGACACTAACTTCCTCCTAATTTTCACCTCATTGAACGCGGTCTCTCCTTCTGGAAAAAGTCCTAATTTCAGCTAGTCGCGACCAGGAGCAGACGTGAGGAGTTATCTGCCACGACTGCATGGCGTGGATGCCAGACAGAACGTGCGAAAGTGGTCTCTTTTCGCCGCCCGCTCCCTCGCGGACCACGGCGACCGTTTGGACAAATATTAGGTTGGGGCAACCTAAAAAGAATGAAGAATAATAAGGCCCTGCCTGTACAACTGGCGTATAAAAGGTTTAATCTAATCTTAAAATAAATGAAAAGGCCCGAAGACAATGGTATACTTTTGCCACCCGTAGGTGGCAAAAATGGAAAAAAAATGAGGGAGGGGGGGGGGGGGGGGTTAAAAAGCTAGATAGCGACCCACAGCCGGGGAAGCCGGCTCGGGGAGACTCCCCTGATCTCGCCTGGGATGTAGCGGAAGGGGTTGGATGACGGTTATGGGAACTGGGATGGGGTTATGGGAATTGGGAAGGTAATGGGGATCGGGAGTTTTGGCTCTGATACTTCATTTGTCTCGACTCCATTGCTGGCCTGTCTGACCAGAGCAGGGAGAGCACCGAGATTTCCCAATGATGCGGCTCCCATCACAGGATGCCTGACCACCCACAAGCGCAACGGGCTTGGACCGCCGGAGCGAGGAAAACCTATCCCAAGGTCAGCTACCTCGGGCTCCTCCACGACTTTGAGGGTTTGTTTCGGACCTGTCAGCTACTAGCCGTTGAGTGCTGTTCCCGGTTTTTCAGACTCCGGAAATATGTGTTTTGTGATCCAACCAGTAGAAGCTCAGGTTGTCAGCCTATCGACAATCCGGCCTTCGGCGCCATGATCTCGTACCTCCGGGGGGACCAACCGGTGATTCCAACCAACCAACCATGCACTTATTTTCTCCCCTAGCTTGCTCGACGCCTACTGAGGTGGGATTGTTCTAGGCCGGGAAGACCGGGCCCCAAACCCAGAACATGGCTTAGGGTGAGATGACCCGGGCCTACTCCGCCGATACTCCATAACATCGACTGTTTTTGCACTGATCGTACTACGCACCCCTTAACTCGGCGTCTTGCAATGACCACGATGGCCCCGCGGTCAGCCGTGAGGCTGCCTTCCCGGGAACATCGATTCCGAGGAGCCTGGCTGCTGTAAGCCCCCGCGCGGACCTGGACTTTCCGTAGCCAGAAACCGTCGCGCTGGTAGCCATCCGCACACGCCCCGTGTGCAGAGGATAGTTGTATGTATTTGAAAACCTTTAGATCTTTTGCCATGCCTTCAGTGCCGAATTCCGTGCATCCAGCCTGATAATATAACCAGGCCTGCTTCCGCTCAGGCATCAAACCTAACGGGCGCGACTGGCCCTCACAGTCGCTTGGGAGTCGCTGCCACTCCCATGGGGTTTTGCATCCACAGAGGATGGGCCCTAGCCAACCCATCCCCAGCGCTGGCGTTGCACCAGAACAAAGCCTAGTAGCCGAAACTACACCGGCCCGTATCCGGTGGCGGAGGGGGGGGGGGGGGGGAGGGGGGGGAGGAGCAGGCCGTATAGTCGGATTTCCTCCCCGCCAATTTTGGACAGTCAAAGCTCCTCGCTGCCAACGCCACCGCACTGGAGCTGCCACCACGTCCGGTCACACTAAACGGATGCGTTCTCCGCTGGCTGGTATCAGAAACTTTTACAGACGATGTCGCCGCCACGCGGACGGCTCCAGTACCACCCGAGAAATGATAATGGCGAACTGCACACAGCTTGGTTCGGCGTTTACCGCCCACCGTTTGTTTTTTCTCTTTAGTCCCGCTGCGCGTTTGACGTATTATTTCCTTTTGGGTTGCTTTGTGCTTGGAGCCACGGTAATAGGCGAAAATAATATGCATATGCGCGTCTCGAACACACAATATATTAGTAAAAAACAAAATAAAGAGCATTTTTTGTCTACCATAGATATCGAATTGCGTGGTCAAAGCCGACTTAAACGTGCAAACATTCCATGCACATTTTAAACTCATGTAGGAATGGACAGGGTTCTTATTGAAAAGCTACACCAAGGATATGACGGTTTGCAGTGCGCGTTATATCTCCAACAATTTCTTTTCGAGCACCACCAATAAGTCATAATTTTTACTCACTAAACTCCGAAACAACCTCAAGGAAAATATTTTTCGGGATCAACCACTTCACCACTCAGGTACTTTTAATAAAATGAGAAATATTTGTTTCCTCAAGAATACAACATATGCAACATGCTAAGCCAGAAGTTCCTCGATTCGAGCCTATATTTGGAGCTTGTGCTGAACTTTACCGAGATGTAAAGCTACTCGCACAACCGGCACCGGCAGCTACTACAATTGCATATAATGCACCCAGGAAGGAGTACAGTAGCCGCTTCTCTTTCAAGCAGCAGCAAATTCGCTTGTCGAGTGATTTCTGCTGAAAATATTTTGTCAGTGCTTTTTTAAGGTTTACGTCAATCGAAATCACTGCCCACTGGTGGTGCTCAATAAGATACCATTGGGAAAGAAATGCATACTCCACACCTGCGTTGCTACTATATATCAGTTCTTGGCTGTTGTGCACAGACGGCCATCCTTTATGGTCGTGCTTTCCGAGGCCACCAGATGAAACAGCGTATAGGCTGCAGTAAGATGGAAAAAGGTGCATATGGTTGTGATATCGGCGCACATGGACTACGACTGGGCATGCGCTTTTGGTGACATAATGAAATGCCTGGAGTCCGCGCATACTGAAAATCTTATCGCCGTTCCTGCTTACTTTAAGCGCAGGTGCAAGGCATTTGTCTTAACACCTTTCTTCTCGCGAATACAGCCGTTCACATACGTGTCGCACCCTGCTGCTCTACGCTGTAAGCAGCCGACTGTTTTATCCACCAGCGCAGCAACTCCTGCTACGTGCAATTTCGATTGTACCAGCGATGTCTCCCTACAGAGAGCATGTGTGATGAAAGTAGATAGTACGCATATTTTCAAGCCACAGCACACAACATGGCCATCACTGAGGGCTTCTTCGCCTTTATCAAAGCAGCGCACTGTGGCTCTAGTTGCACCAGTGTGAGACGTTGTGCATCTCAATGTTTGACTGACATTTAATACAGCATATAGCAGCGTACCGCGACGCAACGTAGGCCAGTGGGGCTAGTACACTCCAACGCAGATTTCTCATCATCTGTCGAGCAGCCATAGAGGATTATCAGTAGCGCGGCTTTTAAACCGTGAAAGTTTCAAATAACATAACTGCTGCGCCTGCTGCTGCGCATCCTGCCACACAGAGCCGTATTTTACGGATTCTATATTTAGAGGCTTTTCAAGGCAGTTGACGCTATCTTGTAGTCGCGTGCCCCACCTGAAAACGGTGAAGTTGTCAAGAGGCACCGGCTACGTGTGCGGGTCGGTAACGTGATAAGGGACGCTGGATGGTCACAGTGACTACTGCTGCTGCTAAATCAACGCCTGAAGCATTGGCTTTAACAGCTAGCGAAGTAAAAAAAAATCTGGTAAGTGCTACTGGGTGAGAAAGGATGACATGAAGCCAGTTTGATATGCGGCCGCTTCAGAAACCGGCGCCCGGGAACAATGTTTAAACATTCAAGAATAGGAAAAGGAATCGGGCGCCTGTTCGATGTAGGAACAAAAAAGATAAAATCTTCCCAGGGAGACGGCAATGTACGATTAAGAAAGTGAGGCCGAAGTTAGCCCTGCAGGAAAGATGAAGCAGCCACTAACAGGGCAGTTTGGCACTCAGCATCTCAAATCAGCAAGCATGTAAACGAGCCATCACAACAACGTGCTCACGTTCCGAAGAGACAACGCGAACGCGCATTTACGCCTACAGCGTGCGCAGGCGGCAGGGTGGTCGATGCGACTTGAAGCAAGAGCTCGTAAGCATCGGAAACGAAAAAGAGGTGGCAGGGTCAAGTAAGATATGGGAGGAGAAGCAACGATGAAAAATGCAGCATAAGCGACACGCTGGAAATTTCCCGAAAAGCATCACAACAACATTTACAGTGCCAAAAAAAAAAGACACCGTTCAAGGAGAAATTGAAACCATGAACAAAGCAACAGGAAGCCAAAACTTCATTCGCCGGTTATGCGTGAGAGAGAGAAGGAGGAGGATAGGCAGGACTAGAAAAGAAAGGAGGTGACGAGAAAGGAGAACGCCTGACCAAGGTGTTGGAGGAAGCGAGGAAGAGGAAATGAAAAATAAAGTAACGCAGCGAAAGAAAGTCGGATGGCAGAACGGTGAGCATCAGCATCGACGGCGTCGCGAGTGTATTTCTCGGCTAGCCGAGCTTCCCTCCTTCCATTTGACAAACAAGTCGCACATTTCCGCCCTCTTTGAGGCAACCAACGATCCCCTTCAACCTCCGGCCACCTTCGTCCACGATTGCTGTGTCGCTGGGGGGCAGTGCGGAAAGAAAGGAGTAAGGGAAAGATGAATGTGCCAGGGAAACGTGCAATGCTGCAACGGTGCAGCGCCGCGTTGCACTTGCGCACACCTGACCATGATGTGAAGCGCATGCCCGCGAGGTGTGCTTCATGCCACTGCAATTCACCCTCCAAGGAGCGCGTTTAGGTGGCCTCCAAAGCGTTCTTACTTGACACCTCCGGTGAGCCCTAGGCGAAAGTGTACGGTGACGAAGAAGTGACAATATGATCGACGAAGAGAGCAGCAGCAACAAGGACGACGTCTGCAAGAACATTTATTGGATTGGAAATTGACAAACGAAGCTTCTCTTTCTGAACTTATCTTTGTTGTGCAGTTCTGAGATAAAAAACAGACATCGACTAAAAGGAAAGCGTAACGGAACGAAAGCTGATGTCTCTGTTCTGTAAATCGGGGCTTCTTGCGACGCATGGTGTGAACCGTTAGAATATCGCGTCATTGAGTCATTGAGTGCGCGTGTGCTGAAGAGATTAAAAGAAGCCAGTCTGACGGACGGAAGAAGGCAAGCGCTAAAGAAAGTGACGCTCCTGACCGCTTGTTTCACAGCCTGGTGGGCCAAAACGGTACTATTTCTACAACTGTACTGCAATATTTTCGATTTCAGTGCTTTCAAAAATTTAATAAGTTGTCACATATAACACCGACGCTTTCGTTTAACGGTATCATCGTTATTATGACCTTCTGATTTAGTATTAGCTCAATAAAAAAAATGTAGTTTTAAACTAAATTGAAGCAGTACTCTCTTAGAGATTATAATGGGCCAGTGTATCATTTCTGAAAGGAATAACCGAGCGTAGCCAATATTTTTCGGAGCTGTTCTCAGCAATAGCACGCAAATACGCGAACTATACACTTTCGTGCGCGAAATGATGGCAGAGTGCAGCGCCCACTCCGGACTGGTACTTACTGGTAAGGCAGCTAAATATGAAAACAGAAAGGCTAACATTATGCTCTCATTCACACGTTTTAACTAAAGGAAACAGTCAAACGGTCATGCCTCGCTGCAACTACGGTGATAAAGAAAACAGAAAAGAGCACGCCTTTCTCACCACGGTCTGATGTAAAGGTATTCAGCAGGAATGAGATATTCCATAAGCATATCGCACGCGCTTGTCGTCAAAAGCCTGCGCTGGCAGACAAAAAATATGGGCATAATCATAAAAGAGCAGCTCTGATGCGGAATGGCGTAAGAGAGTATTTTGAAAAAAAAAAAAGCGAAGACGACCTTTTGTCCACTGTGAAAGAATCTCCTGTTTCGATGGAGGCGAAACGCTAAGGCGCCCGTGTGCTGTGCGATGTCAGTGCACGTTAAAGACCCCCAGGTGATCGAATTTATTCCGGAGCCCTCTACTACGGCACCTCTTTCTTCCCTTTTCTTTCACTCTCTCCTTTATTGCTTCCCTTACGGCGCGGTTAAAATGTTTGCCGTTATGTGAGACAGATATTGCGCCATTTCCTTTCTCTAAAAAATAATTTTCATTTCATTTTTACTCTTTTATTGTTGATTTCTTTTTTTTTCATTTAAATGTAACAACGTTTCTCCTTCATCGGTCCTCCCTGCTTTCTCTTACCGCATGAATTGTCGCGCTTAAGCATGCACGGCCGCCTCGGAGCAGCGTTGGTAGCGGCGAGCGCGGCAGCAAAGTTGGCTTGAAACGTATACCTGTGCGCGCAGGCGTATCTGTTTTCAGAGACGCGCTGGCCGCTGAAAAACGGCCTCACGACAGGAATGGGCGTTCGCTGTCGATAACGTCCTTTTCTAGCGCTGCTGTATTCCAAGCACGGTCTGATACACACTGTGGGCGTCCCGAACAAGATCCTTATTACTGTGAAAATCTACCGCTATCGTGAGGCTGCATAAAAATGTTTCCCGATGAACCAACGGGCCGCTCCACTCCGTACAAATGGGGATGGACAATTGTTCTGTGAGGCCAACTCCAGGAGAAAATGCGCACAGTTCAAGCCCGCGACTTCGGCTCTGTGTCTTCGCCGCTGAAAACGGCTTGAGCCTAGCTCGCCGAGCGCATGCTTACAAAAGTATTTCTAATAGGAAACGAATGCTGCGGTGTGAATGACGGTTCGCCATTCAACGGAGAATACTTTTCACCTGTTATTGCCTGCTTTCATCAGGTAAGCCGTGGGCGACTCTAGAGATCCTAGACACCATTCTAAACATGTGTTGAACTGGGCCCATCCCACGCTGCCTGTCCTTGCCTTCGGCGTAAACTTGCGCCATGGAGCCCGTTATGCCCACCATAGAATTGCGACAATAACGATCAAGGGCAGCTGGCTCTTTTCCACTCGAGAAGTAATTATAGATTACAAGGCTTTGGCTCTACGAGCTCAGGCAAAATACTTTTCACTGCACTGGATTGCAGTGCTTTGTAGAACTCTACTTCACGAGAGGATCCGCTCGAAGCTTTCTGCCCTAGCATGCTACTCTAAATCAGCAAGCGCTTCATTTTCCTGTTTTAGTAGCCCGAAGGAGTAGTTTACTTGTACTCCTTACAGAAACCAACCGCTGAACGATTGTAAATTCACTCCATAATGACGTCCGTCCTATGGAACTCCGTACAGCCCCGCAGAGTCACTGTGTACCGTGCGCAACATGGCGAACCACCTTCCGAGACATGTACATATATTTGAAGCTTGCTGCTGACCAAGAACCTCTGTGCTATCTTTAATCAAGGAGTTCTGCCTTATGCTTCTATCTCGAAAGATGGAAGTATGACATATATCACGAAGCCACATACACACCGGACACAAGCGTCGCTTCAGACCCTGTCATACACACTTCCAGGCGCTCTTCAGAAAAAGTTGGTATGAATGTTCCGAAAAAGACGCATGCAGAGGCACGCGCTTCGGTAGCATATATCTTCTCACCTGTACATTTAAGACAAATCCCACTTCACTGAAGTATGTGGGTCTGCCTCACAAAGAGTACAAATTCACTTTATCTACCCGACCCACCTCCAATTCGATCAAAAAAAAAATCGAGAGTCGGACAACCACCAGCCTAGCTGGTATGACGACAGAAACGACCCGAGTGACCAGCACTAATTGCTCCTCTATACGACGCCCTCAGCAGCCCTCGAAATGTAAAGCCTACTCCCTTCCCAATCCCCGAGGTTGTGTGAAGTATGCGTCAGTGTGCACGCTTGTCGCAGTTTCACAGAGAGCGCACGCTTGTCGGCAGCGGCGGAAGTGCTTGTACCCAAAAACGTTACACTATTACGAGTGCTGGGTATGCTATGCAAATTTGTGTTATCACTCTCCTTATCGTTGCCTACGGGTGTTCTAAGTAGAGCAAGCACACTACATTAGAACTGCAGTAGTTTATTTTATCTGTCAGTCTTGCCGGCTCGTTTACTGAAATGAGTAGCAATGCCAGCTACCGTAAAAACTCGGAACGAGATCTTTTATTTGCAATGAAATAGTTTCAACCTCAACCTATGCAAACATCGAGACCTGTCGCTCAGATATCGAATGTGCACTCGCAGATAAAACCGTGAAGAGTGCAATTTATGGGACACAGAAAATCAAGGGCTAATTTAACGAAACGCACATGCATCTCATTGCAACAAGGTCTCTATCGTCCTGAAAGAATACAAGGTCAGCTCGGCTGCCGCGGTGGCTCAGTGGTTATGGCGCTCGGCTGCTGACCTGAAAGATGCGGGTTCGATCCCGGGAGCGTCGGTCAAATTTCGATGGAGGCGAAATTCTAGAGGCCCGTGTACTGTTGCGATCTCAGTGCACGTTAAAGAACCCCAGGTGGACGAAATTTTCGGAGCCTTTCACTACGACGTCCCTCATAGCCTGAGTCGCTTTGGGGCGTTAAACTCCATAAACCATAAACTACAAGGCTAACTGTGGACTGGGAGCAGTGTAAGTATCTTGCCGAAATAGCCAAATGTTGTCGATGCGCGGCGTTAAGGGTAATCGAGTTTCGGAACTTTTAAACAACTGATGTGGCTATTACTAATTACTGAATACACATCGCTAATGGCAACGTAGTGTCACATTAGAACAGTTAAAAACTTAATTGCCAAACATTTGTTAAGCGCCTTACAAGTTAACATTATTCGCCTGTTTCTTGATTTCGGCCAACGCGGGTACTGTTGTGACACAGAGGCCGCCAATATACCTTACAAAGCCTATTTTTAAAAATCCTGGTTCACCTTCGCTGAAACACCTGTTATAACCGGCTTCTCTGACCACAAAATCAACAAACTTGCATCTAAAAAAAAAAGCTTCCCGAACTGGCAATGTCAGTTACGTTAAGCACGATTGTTAACTCGAGTACATATCTCTCAGCTACTTATGTGGTGCACAAAATTTAACTTATCTAGTTTTACTCATACCTTCTATACAGTTAGCAAGCAGGTGGATGACGGGTTTGAAGAAAAATTTGCACTTCCTAAGATGAAAAAAGAGAAGCGCACAAACAACCACTATATGCGACACAGGAAAAGAACCGTGGAAACAAAAAAATGTGGCAAACCATGAATAAGCACTCAGTTTTCACAATGCAAAGTCGGTTGCACAGCTGCATCACCTAAAATTAAAAATTAGCCACGCTTCAGGGAACATCGGCCTCAATACGTCTTGCCGCTCGAGGTTACTGACACCTCCAAGCATGAGATTGAGAGCGTAGGATGGGGGTCTGTAATCTCGAGGGAAAAAAAATGGTAGGCGCATGAAGCTGCTCTGGTGGCAATGCACAGTGGATGACCTTCTTTGGATATGGGAAAGTAGGTGCAGAGGAATCTGGTAAAGTGCCATAAATATTTGCCGATATTGCAACCACACCGACACAGGTGGCCTGTTGTCTTGCAACCATTTATTTTTACTCCTGGAAATAAGAAAGGTACAAAGAAATATTAGGAGCAGAAAAAAAGAAACGAAGTAGGACTCACACGGCTAGAGCTATAAAATGTACGCAACCCCTGCAGGACATATGGTGCTGGATTAAACCTAAAGGAACACATTTGTAAGCGAATTAATATTCATTTCACCTCTCAGCCAGATCTGTATTGATCACATTGAACTTGCGTATTATTGTTGTTTTACATTTTTGCAGAGAGGCCTCGGCCACAACAAAAGTGACGTAAAACGCAGGGATCATAAGTCGCGGGTTTTATACCAGCAAATAGCACGCGTTCACAAAGCTCAGCTGTTTTCTTCCATGCTTGTTCATTAGAGAATCTCGAGCAAGGAAAGCAATGACTTCTTTGCATCTGTAAAGAAAAGAGACCTTGACATCTACACTATCGGAATGCAATTTTCTTCACGTTAGTTTTACAATCTTTAGCCGGGATAAAAATGCCTTTCTGCACACTCATCTGTTTGCGTGAGTGGGCTCGGCGTTTTCTCTAACTGCGTTAGATTAATCTGGTTATGTTGTTACTATTAGTAGGAGCCGTTAAATGCGCTTACAGAGATCGACACTGAAAAGCTGCCGTCGTCTGTGGCTGTTACATTTAGAGTCGGTGCGTTTCGTGCAGTCTGTTGCACATCCCCCCAGTTGAGTAGTTCGAAATAGAATCCAGGATGCCATTTTTTACCGGAAGTGGAGCGTATTATATTTAGTACATTTGCTGTTTCTTGTTGTACGCCGACGTGCTTCTTAACTTCAACTTCGCGTTCAGAGCAAAGTACAAGATGACACTCATCACCATCATCATCATCAGACTGATTACTTCCACTGCAGGGACAGAGGCCTCTCCCATATCTCTCTTCTTAACTCTGTCCAGTGCCAGCTGCGGCTACCCTACCCCGCAGATTTCTCAATCTCATCCAGCCACCTAACTTTCCAGCCCCCCGCCTAACTGTCATCATTGCGTTGTAGAGTTAGCCTGGGACCGGAGGACAAAGGGGTGAAGAGGTCGCGTGGAAAGCAGTACTGAGATCACGGAAACGCGAGGGAAACGACCCGCCGACGACGACAGAGGGCGCTTCCTCGGCCCGACACGCGGATGCTAGCGCACATGTCCACCGCTTCAGGATGCAGTGCCGCCGCACTGCTATAGCCCTGCTCGACAATTCCGTCAGCCAGCCCTTCACTTTCCGACGCCCCTCAGTTCTAGACCATGGTTCGCCGCGATAAAAACTACGCACAGGGTTGTCCAAACAGCCACCGCTAGAACGGCGCTAGGCAACGAAAACGACGATGAAAAGAAGAAGCGAGCCACGCCGGGTTTTATGAGGGGCGACTAAGTCGTCCTTTAAACGGCGCCCACTTTCAAAGCCGTTACTGTCGCCGAGGTAGTGCGGAGCTGCCTCGGCGCACGCCTAAGCCTTTTACGCTGGATGGACAACGCGGTAAAAAGATCCCCTGCGACTTCCACTAGCGTCACGGCCGCTCTTCATAGGGCTTGTAGTTTCGCCCTTGTTATCGCTTCCCCTCCTCCTCTTGCGCTCCTTTTCCACCAAGTACAGAGTCGTTGTCACCAAGCCATATTGCTCTGGCGCCCCTGCGCCGCTTTTGTCGGCTTCGCATGGAAGACGCTTTTCAAAGCCGCGAGAAACTGTGCTTCGCAGTTTTCTTCTAGCCGAGAGTCTCGCCTGGGGGTGAAATAGGGCGGAACGGAGATAAGGCGAGTCCCCGTGGGAAGCCCCCGTCTTAGCTTGATTCACTCACGGCTTCGTGCGCGTCTTTAGAGCCATAGCGGGTGCCTGTTTGACACCGCAACACGCTGTGAATTGTTGAATTGTGGTTACTTGTCTGACGCTGACGGCGGTAACGGCGCCGGTGGCTGTAACGTCGTGCAAAGTACCTCGGAGGGGGGGGGGGGCAACTTCTAACGCATTTGCGCCTCCGAGGTGGTGGCGAGAAAGTATACGAAAACATTGAGAAGGCGCGTGTGTAGCCCACTGAAAGAAATCTAGGTTAAACGTGTCCTATGGTGAGCCGCTAGTGTACACACAGACATCAGGTAGCCTGTAAGAGACGAAGCAGCAGCGCAACTCGTGCAAGCCGAGAAGAAAAAAAATTGAAAGTCGTCGAAGATTCAGTGAAATCTTCAAAAATATTCGTTCGGTCCGCGAGAGCAAAAAAGATAAGTAGGGGGCCTTGCATACCGTGTCTTGAAAGCGCGCGCTTCTTCTCATCTGTGGCAGGGCGAGCTAGGATCAAAGGAATGGCCCGACGACCAGTCGAAGCCGTGTAGCTGAGCGCTCAAGATTAGAGAACACCTAAAGAAGCTGGCAGTGGTGTATTAAATGGTTCATGAATTATTAAGGGAGCTGTGTAAAGATTCAACTTCACCGCTCAACTAACTCCCACCGGTACAGCAAGGAAGACCTGCAGCGCGAAGCCCGAAAAAAAGATTCCTTATTCCCGGCAAGATCACGCGCTCTCCTGTAATTGAATAGAAGAAGAGGTGTGCTCTCCTTATTTAGCATTTCTGCCTAGAGCGGTTTAAACAGCGGTTTATATAAGGGACGTGAAACGAAAAGATGTGCCCGCAGCTGCTTTTCTTTACCAGAAAATCTGGAACATCCCTATGCGCTTATACGGACAGGTCGTTTTCGTGAACAATGGACGTTTATGATTCACGCCATCGGAGGCACGTCTTTCAGGCGCGGACAGCAAATGTATTGTGGGAGATGTGTCCTTCTCGTGAAAAATCATCAATTAGAATTAGTCCTCAATACGTATGTGAGGAAGAAACTTGAAAGCGGGCGTGCAATCCAATAAAGCCAAAACTCCAATAGCCCGCCAACAGTACTCAAACTGGCCATTTCTTTCAATAGAGAAGCAATCCCTTAAACTTCTCGCGCGGTGTGTAAATAAGTTTCTCATGAGCCCAAGATCATCGCGTATTTTTAAGTGTAGAAAGTCCCAAGATCATCACGTATTTTTAAGTGTAGAAAGTCTCTTTTGTTGCTCGTTTACTAAGCAATAATAGATGCTCAAAACGCAAACTATTACGCTCGCCTATACAATGGGCCAGCTCAGCTATTTGATAAGTGGTAAACATAAACTGAACTTCCGAGCACTGCAGAAAACAAAGGAGCTTGGACGGTCAGAACAGACTATAGAGAAGTTTGCTTTGCGCTGTGTTCCTAACAATCATGAACTTTGTTCTTCTCAAATCAGAATGGCAGCAATACTTAAAGATAATCTGCTATAACTGAACAAAAAAGTACATTGCATGCTATCTTGTGGTACATACAAGGCGAATTTAAAAAATGGTGAAGAAAGCATTGGTACAAGGAATTCAATGTCTCTGTAGGTAGCACCATGCAGTACTAAATTGGTTAGCACTCATTGAAGCCATTTTCTTTAAGTCAAGCAACAACATGTAAACTTCCACATTTGATAATTTCTTATACTACTACCCTTACAGCACAAAACCAGTTTGTACCCTTCAATAATGGAGAACCCCGAATATCTGTTCAGTCAATTCTCGTCTGCAGTATGAATCTAAGTCATGCCTGCAAAAAACACATGTCACAGAGGACTTTGCGAAATATTTCCTTAAAATTAGAAGCCCTTGAAACTCAAATCCTGTGCATATCTGTAGCAAACCGCTATCTCGACCTCAATTGCTGCTTCTAGCGATGGATCAATGTTGCAAAGTACAGAAGCAAAATACAAATTGAAAGTTCCGCTCACAATCGAAAAACAACCTTAACTATAATCTTTTTCTTCACGGGCTTATAATAATCATCACCAAGAATCAAAGGAAAAAGAGTAGGGAGGTTCATTCTCCTGCACAACCGGCAGCCTACTTTCGGCAAGGGTGTGCGATATCTCAACAAAGCCGTTGCTGGTCTATTTCGTAATTGTGCACCTGTCTTCAACGCACATCTTCCCATTCTAATTCATATAACAGCAGCTACCGTAGGCTGCTGCCACAACCCATCCCACGTTTCTTTTAATTTTTACAAAACATAACGCCCTTTGTGTAAGTTGCTAAGCTCAATACACGATTCGTCTTTTCTGGTCCGAAGGTACTCAAAGTACTTACTCGAAAAAGAAAATCTTTAGCTGGCAAAATTAACCAGCGACAAACGTCAAACCCCGACCCTATATAGAATGCCAAGCGTGGAATAAAAATTTATATTTAGCCCCCCACAACCCACTACCTCTTTGCTCTCTGTGATTTCTTATCGTACGTTACCCCTCCGAGATCCTGGGCGTGAAGGTTTGGATACAATAAAGATTGGCGACTCGGATTTCATAATTGGGTAGGAGTCGCATTAAAGCCGATCTGACACTTTGCTTGGTGAATATTTCCCGTATTCCCTAACAGATCCGGCTACTTTCGTTTTGAAAAGCAATCAGCCCAGCATACACAACGATATACACAACGCTTATACAACGGTGTTAGGGGGTATATTTTATTTCAACTTTACAATGGAATGATCATGTCAACAGCCTAATCGGCAAACTGGGCTGCATAAGTGGAATTTTAGATCGCAACCGCTATGCTCTTCCAAAAAAAATTTAAACTAATGGTCTGCAACACTCTCATTTAGTCTGGGGAACAAAAACAAAAAATAATCTGTTGAAGCTTGAAAGGGTACAGAAAAAATGCTACGAATAATTCAAAACGTCGAATACAAAGCACCGTCTTCACATATCTTTTCTTCGCTTAATTTATTGAAAGTAAAAAATATATTCGAGCACAAATTATGCAGGCAGTGCCGTTTAAGTGTCCAACGAGAGAGTCCAGTTTCTACGGAAATGGTAGAACTAAAACCTAATTATCCCACCCACAGCACCAGAACTCAAGACCGATGGAAAGTTCCAAAATGTCGCACTGCCTATGGACAACAAACACTCTGGTATAATCTTCCGCGATTATTGAATGCTGTAGGAAGTGAAGGTACTGATGTATTCAATATGTCTCTTCCAAATATGCACAAATATTTTGCTGCTCATACTCTCTTTTGTGAATGAACGCAAAGGTATATCCTTATGTTCAATTACATTGTTTTATTTTTGACAAAAAACGTTTTCCAGGCATCCAAAAACAGTGCTCTATTGAAACTTTTATTTATGGTTATTTTATTGTCTGATGCGATATAGTGCTCTTTTTTTTCTCTTTGCAACAAAAAATGTGACATTGTCTATTGCCCCACTCTGCTGCTTGTACACTGTAAGGAGACCGAGGGTTTCTCAAGCCGCAAATGTACAGCTTTTCCCTGCGACTCCTTCCACTTCTTTGTGGAAAAAGAGCTTGTATGCATGTATGTATATGACGCCCAGGCATGCTTGAGCTGATGATCTCAAACATCGCGTCGTCGACTTGCCATTCTCACTGAAAATCTGGCCGCTTGTTGGAGTACCTCTAGAGCGTGAAGAAAAAAACAAGCGGCGAGTACTAAACAGAGCGGCGACTGCAACAGATGGCAAGAGGTCCGGGAAGGCAAGTTATGCAAGGATTCAAAAATGGCTCCCTGCAAGTTATAGGGGATATTTTTTCATTGCTGCTTGAATGATACTAGCATTCATCTCTGTTCCGGCCAGCCTGGGAATCATCCCGACAATCTCTAGGCGCTCCTGTGGCCGCAGTGCAGTGCGCGCTCCCATGACAGAACAATGATGAGCCTCTGTGCGTTCATCGAGCAGGCGGTCTTGACTTCGTGCTTGCTCTTCGCCAGGTAGTGCACGCGTGACATGAACGCTCCGCGGGTGCTACCTTGGACGGTACGCGGCAGGGCGCCCCACCCCGGCCGCTGGTGCAGTGTGCCACGCGCGCGATTAGTTAGCGACAGGAGGCTACGTGCGCGCGGCTATGTATATACAGTTTATTTTTTTCCTGTAAATAATTGTGCGCAGTGGCCTCTCGCGCGCGCTTATTTTCGAACAGAGCCTGAACATTAGCGCGCGAGTGGCGCGAACTTGGTTGCTCTGTGTATTTTGTAAACAGTGTACAAAGCTCTCCCCTGTCCTTTCCTGCAATTGCTCCCCTCTATACTTCTCCTCCCTATCCTCTCCCTTTCTCTTTCACCTTCGCTGGCTGCAGCTTGGGTGCTTAAGATATTAGATAAAGATTGCCGCGGCCCGCAACATTCTTTTCATTCCGTTTTGTATTTATTTTTAAATAAACGACCACTACTACTACTGCTACTTGAATTCAACCGAGACCTTATCGCCGAGGTGATGGTTCCCAGCGCCCCTACGGTTCTTTGGCGGTCCACTGCAGCAATGCCAGCCAAGTCTTTCTCGAAGCCAGGTAACATCGTAATGTTGTATAGCGGCTGTGAACTACAAGTTCAGTCAAGTTGAGAAAGTAACCAGCCGCCCCTGTAACCATGATAAGCAGTTCCTTTCAGATGGGGCTGTATTTATCGGTCACCTTTAGAGTTCATGGTTTTGGGTGTCGCGTCCCATTTATTTCAGCAATGTATTTCTTCGAATTCTATCCTGGAATGGCGTTGGCATAATTTTAATGCAGCAGAATTAGAAGACTAACGCCGGCACAGACACGGCCTGGCTAATCATAAAATCTGCGGATTGGTCGCGAGAGTGATGGCGTCACAAATCACGTAACTTGACCGAGCGCTGACTGGTCGACGGGATGCGTGACATAAGGACATCAGGTGACTTGGGCGAGTTGACAGGTGCGCTAGGCAACATCGCATGGTTACTCACAAAATTCACTCCTTGCCAAAAAGTGCTGTCCTTACGATGTCACGTAACATGGCCGAGCTGTGTGACGTCATGAGTCCGTATGATAGGACCGAGACGGAAGTTTGGCTGGAAGGTGGTAGTTGGGAGGCGATATGACCGAGATGGAAGTTTGGCTGGAAGGTGGTAGTTGGCACGTGACATGGCCGAGCACTGGTTGGTCGAAGAGGCGTGCGGGAAAGTAATGAGACCACTGACAAGGCCTAGTTTGCAGGTGCATTGACACGAGACATGGCTACATGCGGTTTCGGGAGCACCGCAATTGGCAGCTGCGTTTAGTTGTGTGCCGACGTTTCTAGACAGCCCCGCGTATCAGGTTGGAATGGAGCCAGAATCAACGCCGCGTGCATCTACCGCACTGGAAATTCCCCGCAGGCGGAGAACGCGAGCCCGGAAGTGTGCCGCTGAGTATCGGCCGGAGTATCGGCCGCTGCATGTCAGATTCAGCAAATGCGGCGAGCAGCATTGAGGAGGTGAAGCAGACTGAACGCACTTAATATTTTAATTTTATAGGATTATCAACCTGTTATTTGTTAGGTGGAGCTTAAGTTGTTGCATTTTGAAAACTCTACCTTAGGAATAGTATGGTTAGGCAGAATAGGTTAGGTTAGGCCGTTCTCGCACTTCCAGCGCACTGTTACGTTCGCAAAGCGCCCAATTTGCAGGCGCTTGCAAAACCTCCAAATACGATGTCAAAAACCGTCCTGAAAAACGCTCCGACTACCCGCACGCAGCGTTTTAGAACCTGACGGGCCGGAACAAAAAAGAAAAGAAAGGGCAGTCAAAGACAAGCTAACGTACATCCCAAAGCTTACCGCAGCCTTATCACTGTTTTCTCGACCAGAACCAGCCTTCGCAAGGTGGTCTCATGCTTTCCTCTAAGTGCACGTGAAACATCGCATCGATTTGATTATGAGGGCCCTCTTACGTCGGGGCCTTGTAGTTGCATTTCAAAAACAATGATGCGTGCGCTGAGAAAGCATACTGCGCGAACCATGATGCGATCGGAAGAAACAGTAAAACGGCGCTGGGTGCAGACGACTCGTGGCCCGGCAGTGTTTGTGCATCCCCTTCAACCAGCGCTGCTCCGAGGGCGAGCGTTCAGCCTTTTTCTGAACCTTCCCAGCTGCCCCCGCAGGAGTTTACGGTGGATCGGACGACTCCTCGCATGCGAGAGCACCGCGCCAATGTTCCTCCCTCTCCCCTCCGATGGTAGAAGAAAGGCGGAAGCACGCGCGGTAGGCTCGCGACGAGCAAGGATAGTACCTTTCTCTGCGTGAAAGGGCAGGTGGGCGGAGGATGGCAGAGTTATGAAACACTATGAACCTATACGCTCCCTGAAGCCATCGAAAGCGAGTGGGTTGAAATTATGAACGTAAAATTCGGCGTACGTGATCGCTAGGACACCGGGTGCATCGTTGTCGTCTCGTGGTCCCTTGCTTAGGGTATGCTTGCTCGGGAACATAAAACTGCTCCGGAACTTTGCCATTAGAGCCAGAGGTCGGTAAGAGAGCGTCCGAGCGCGAGCGGACGCAGCTTGCAGTGTCTTTTTTAAGTTCCTGCCCGTTCACATTCTATGCGTTTAACGTATATGCCTCCCGCGGCACACACAAGGGTGCTGTTAGTGAGGGGATCTGTTCATGTCCAACATTCTTGGAAAACATTTTGAATATTGAAAAACTGCAGGGTATTGTTTGAAAGTGTTTAAGATAGTGGTCCACTATCGTGACATGTAGCAAAATATTTAGTTTCTTACGTTTCCATCGCTAGCGTTGAGCAGTTAAGACGGCCGTACCAATGCGGAATGCTTTTGACTAAAGCAAAAACGTTAATAGCAAAAAAAATGGAAACCTGCCGAAGGGAGATCTGCAGATATATTGATTTTTATAGTGAAATGTTAAAATATCAGAAAAAATTGTGTTTATAAACTCGTTCCCGTTCAAAATTCTATTGTCCAGAATTGTTGCTTAAGGTTCTCATGTGAAAGCGCTGAGAGAGCAACTGAGTGAGCTACTAAATAACACTCACTGTATTGAATTCACCGTTTTGTTTTATCCTGTGCAATCCACTCCCATCTGAATGGAGCTGATCCAACAAACATGGCGTGCAGGACCAAGCCTGCTTAGGAGCAAATTAATGCGGGCCCATTGTTTTTGTTGTTGCCTCAAAAGCGATGGCATATACTCAGGCCCATTGCCTGGTTTGACTTCGTTTTTTTTTCTTCTTCTAGCTGCTCTCATGACTTTTTTGTAATCCCAGCAAGCCCGTCACGCCAGATTGGAAGTTCTTCGGACCTGAAATTTCTTTAAGAAGACACAGATTATGAAACAAATAGCATTCAGCAAAACAAATAAACATAAAGGTAGAAGGAAGTTTTTGCCCCTGGGCCCGAAAAAAAAATGGGGACGAGTTTGTTGATGCTTTTATTTATATTCCTTGTTCCAACATGCAATTTATACAAACGCCAGCGTTCCAGACAGTCTCCACAGGCCACTAGTTTTAACGCTGAGCCAAGAATGTGTACAAATTGGGAGATAATGAGGCAGGAACGTCATCGTAAAACGGAAGGGTAAAGCGACCGACCAGGGAAATCAGGCAACCGCAATAGGAGAAAGCGAGGCACATTCGATGAAAAGAAAACATAATAAATACAAGCATTCCCATTCAAAGTAACGAGCCCATCTGGCAAATGGCATGCAGCGAGAATCTTTCGCTGAAAGGAGCCGATCCAACAAACATGGTGTCCGCGACCAAGCCTGCCTCGGAGCAAATGAACGCGGGCTGTTTCCTTCTCGAAGAAAGCACTCCATGCCCATTGATCTCCCAGCGGCCGCTATTAGGAGGTTCCGGCCATCGGTCATCCCGTATAAGAGATCTCGATGGTTGGGCAATCCAAACAAACTACTTGTGTTTGGTATATTGATACCATTTTTATTAGTCCGGCAACGCTATGGCACAAGGTTATAAACCTTTTGAAACAAACGAGTATCAGAAGTGTATCAATAATATGTACTCATCGTGGTCCGTTTAATTCGGTCTGGCGTAGTAGCTAAGGCGAATGATTTCGAAGTCCCTAGCACAATGGTTTTTGTATTCTGCTTGCGTAATCGCTGGTAATATTCTGGTGATCTGTGACGCATGTTTTCTCTTGAAGACAAGCTGTGCATCGATTACGAAGCGTAACCCATATTCTGCACGACTACAGGTCACCCACAATTCTAAACTGAGTCCTTTATATTTGTTTTGCTCAGCGCGATCATTGCCCAGGAAGCCCTGAGACCAACGCTAAGATTTGAATCATGACAGAGACAGAATGTTGCTATATAATTCGCTCACCTCCCACTACCTGTTTTTCGAAAGCAGGAGCGAATAAGAAGCTACGTACACTTCTTTGGCGCTGAGTCTCTTAAACATAATGATGAATAAAACACTGTGTACTGTTTAGAAAACTGTACAGATGCGACAGCACTCCACACAGACTGAGGAACATTTATATCACCTGACCTTAGAGTAGATGGCCCCTCCATTTCTGCCTGACCCATAACGGGGTCCAGAATTCTCTCTTTAACGTAGATTTAGCTTTAGCGACTGAAAATTTGAAATTTTCAGCCCCGAATTTGCCCTCGTGTGCATTTCGCCGAGAAATATCAGCCGCATCTGAGATTGGCTCTTGATTGCAGTGTGTGTTTACAGCACGATACTTATATTTTCACATCTTTCTCTCACTTGAGAAGACGTCCGAAGAGCTGTGAACAGCCTGCATCCAACTTTGTTCGTACCTTGAGCCGCGGGGCTATTTATTCATGAAGCTTTTTGTTTGCACCTGGAGAAACAAAAGAATCTGGGAAAATTCCTCGCCTGTTCTAAGAGCAGCTGTGGTCAAGCACTGTGCACAAGAATGATGACACTTGACACAGCAGAGTGCTCATCATGTTTACCCGCCTAACGTGAAGCTTTTACAACTCCTTTTTTTCGTCTCACTTTGCTAAACAATACACGCAATTTTTAGAGCTGCAATCCTCAATATTCAGTGAAAAGACGGAATATAAAACAAATAATCAAATAGCAAACTTTATAGTAAATGTAAATATAACTTGTACAACAAAAGCTTCAGACAACAAAGGTTTAGATCTTTAGAATTCTACAACTTAAAGGCGGAAATGAAGCATGAATAATGCACATATTGGATAAACAATTGTGTTAATGTCCACCCTTTATAGGGTTAAAAAAAAGGTTGCCAAACAGTTATGCTTAGGCTCGATAGGTTATTTTATTATTCATTCTTCTCAGCAATTTAAAACGCGGTGGATCATTACGTTGAATCAATATTATGTTACGAACTACTGGAGATGCATTGTTCATGCAACTAAAGCTCACCACACACCTTAAAACCACTTTCTGTGCTTTGGCACATCCTTTTGTGTACAAAAGTGAACGTGTATGCGCGTGGCATTTTGTGCTATTCAAAAACCTCCCTATAGCGTTTGGTTCTTTAGTTTCCAGGCAGCCTACATCACGGGCCATCACTCGTTGCCGTTCCCATTCGAACAGGGACCGACAGCTGTTGAGGGCAAGCGCGGCTGTTGTTGATTCAAGAACTTCCAGAATAGCCGTTGACAACTCGCGTAGAGAACAGCGATAATTGCGTGGACTGCCCGCAGACGCTTGGGAAGCAATGCAAATGAGCTGCGCAACTTTCGTGCGTGCCTCGGCACGCGCCTCGTGAAAAGTGAGACTTGAAATGGGGGCTCGGAAAAAATCCTCCAATTTGCCGCAGATGCGCATAGATGTGAGCATTTTTAATCAACTGCGGTTTTGGCCACCTTCTGCTTTCACTGGTTTCTTATTGGATAACTGCGTGGCACCGACACTCGTTTTATGTGCTCCTTCTGTCAGCTTTCTTGCCCTTCTGAATTTGAAGCACTTACTTGAAGGCGGCTTGTCTCGAAATGAGTTTGAACCTGTCTATGGTATACAGTGCACATGATCAATGATGTCCGAACTATGACTTACTTCTCTTAACTGATCACCTTGTTGAAATTCCCAAATAAATTCAACACGGTCCATAAATTGGACTGAATGAAGTTATCGAAACAGGCGCTGTTGTTGTCCTACGGCTTCATATTTAGTTCATGTTTCTGTTTCTTACACGATACCATGCTAAATCACTGATTTTTATGGATCTAACTTATTTCTTGCTTCTTGCTAAAATAGTCACCCCTCTCTTAATGACGCAGCTCTCGTGAGAACTATGCAGACATAAAAAATAACGTTTGTTGCACATCGAAATCAGAATAAATAAATAAATAACTAAAACAATAATGCTTGTCAAATTTGAGAAAATCAGTAAAAAAGAGGGGTTAGGGAGAACGTCTATTGGTTTCCCTGCGGTGTCAGCATTATATATAAAGCGATGGGCATCAAGGAAAAGAAGATGGCGTACCACCTCTCCATATTTCCGCCGGTGATTTTTCTGCGCAGGCACCTTTAGAAGAATAAAGGGGATACTGAGTGCTTTGTAGAAGTTATTGCTCCTAAGAGACTTTGAACGCAATGCGGTTTAGCAAAACCTTTCTGGATGTTGTTTTCATGAGGTGATTTCCATGCCATTTTTTTCTTCAAGGAGAAGCTTGTATAATGAGCGTTATGAGTTATTAATTTTCTAACTTTCCTGGCTGAAGAAAAAGGTATTGTTACGATTGAAAATTCGTTGTCGCCCGGTTTTCAATGATTATAAGAAGGAATAAGACCGAAGGTATGTGCGTACTGGGGCTTATAAATAAAATACTCCGAAATTGAGGTTCCAGTGGCAGGGGCACATGTTAATAACGTAAGCTATATTGCAACAGGAATTCGGTCAAAGCACTGAGAAGCAATTGGTAATTCACAAGGGGGAACAAATTGAACAACATGCACAAAAACACCTGAATTATTAAGTCGTGAAGACTATGTAGAGTGATTCAAAAAAATATATGTATAAAATACACATTTCTTTTTCTTTTTGTGCACTAATGTTACAAAAACTGAACTAAAATTTAATTGTATGTATGAATAGATGTGCAGATTTACTTGGTCTTAGGCAACCACTGGGCACTATATTAACGTAGTGCGAAAGAGGAGGTTCGGGTGCCCGTTTCAGGAAGCATTGGGGAATTGAAGGTGCTGATAAGGTAGAAGGGGCGTTGAGAGTATGTAACAGATCCAGCTTGGTTTTAAAGAGCTGCTGACCTCCTGCTTGCCAGGACTGCACGATCTGCACAGTACCTTTAATAGGTTTAGCTGACAAGAGTAAAACATCGCTTAAGAGGCGCAAAAAGGGCCTCTTCAGTGAAAGGATACTGGAGAGAGAGATAAAGAGGTAGAGGGAAGGCAGGGATGTTAACTAGGAAAAAAAGAAAGGAAAGGAGGGGGGTATTCACAGCGACAACTATCCGATGGCGAAATTTTGTCGACGAAACGACCATTTTTCAAAATAAACGTAGAACATAGTCGCTCTACTCACGGTCAGTCCACCACTGCAATGCAAAGTCAGGTGTAGTTTTTGTTGCAGTTTTAGGCTATTCAAGATGCATACACCGCAGCGTGTAGCTTTACCGATCCCATCAGTGCCATGTCCACTGCTTTTTTTCTCGACAAGGAAGGCCTTGGACGCAGTTATGTGAAAAATTTATGATATCTGCAGTAGCGGAATTGGCGAGAGCAAGAATCTGAAAGTTGCACTCTGTGGCTATATTTACCAAGGAGTAAAAATGCAGTTAAAGTTCTCAAGTCTTAGCATTTGTGAGAAAATACAAATCGCGCAACAATTGAAGGGAGCACGGTTCTGAGGGCACGGGACGTTGGCTCGCGGTCTTATGCACTTCAAATGGCCTGCTATGCGTTGGCTCGCGGTCTTATGCACTTCAAATGGCCTGCTATGCCTTTGTGTGTGTGTTTCATTGAGACATCTGCTTTCCAGCAGATAAGGGCTCTGGATTACCAATATCCCGAGTCCGGCCTAAACAGCATAAAGAACAGTGTTCCGCAAACATTTCACGCGCTAATAACACATTCCCCCGCTGGAATTCACGCATGTATTTCGTCTGCTCCTGGAAAAGCCCTCAAGTCGAGGTGGTTGTATGCTGTAGTCGAGACAAGCCTTGCCCGCAATACTGCACGGTTGCTCCACGATAGGGAAACTTAGATAATTATATAATGGTTTGATGGTTTATGGGGATTTAACGTCCCAAAGCGACTCAGGCTATGAGAGACGCCGTAGTGAAGGGCTCCGGAAATTTCGACCACCTGGGGTTCTTTAACGTGCACTGACATCGCACAGCACACGGGCCTCTAGAATTTCGCCTCCATCGAAATTCGACCGCCGCGGACGGGATCGAACCCGCGTCTTTCGGGCCAGCAGCCGAGCGCCATAGCCACTCAGCCACCGCGGCGGCAGATAAGATAATTATATAAGGTTCACCATTTGTGGCACAGCGCAGTGACTTTGCAGTCATTTAACACCAATCACGTAAGAATCCATAAAGTTTTCACGACAATTAAAAATACTTGTCGTCTAGATTAGTGCCGGTCTTACTTTGCCAAAAGTAGCCAGTCAAGAGGGTTTGTTTCTTAGCAATGTAGCAAGGATCTTAGGCCACTGCCCTAGCTCTAATTATTTGTAAGGTAAGAACAGCTGTACACTCCTTCAATACAATTGGTCTTTAGGGATGCTGTAAGGGCTCCACTCCGAGAACCAACCCCGTTGTCTTTTTAGTTTTTACCAAGACGGTATATTAAAAGAAGTTTCGAAGCCTTCCTCCTAAGCTTCGGTTTCCTCACTGGAGACCGATGTATCCCAGAGAAGTATGCTGCAGAGCCCGCCTCTGTCGTTGTTATCTGGTCAGCACATAAAGTTATGATGTAAATCAATACAAATACCACACGAGTAACTCAGCAGGAACGGTGCCAGACTTGCTGTGGGCACCTGTAGTGGCGTCGAGAAAAACCTTGTGAGTGCAGGGCAGCAGTGTGTTTAGCCCGTTGGCCAGCTACAGTTAGCTGGGAGGACACAATGCAGCGACCTAAAATGGATGTTTACTTTCTCTTTCAAGTGCCGTTTTGCATCAAAAACAACTATTTTTGTTGAATCTCCAAACAGCGCCTCATAGGCGAAAACGTTAGCTATCTCATTCCCCAAAAGGCGCAGTACGTACGAAGGCGGATGCTGAAAACTTACAGAAAATTGCCTGCTCTGCGGACGCAGTATTAAGTGCCCTGAAAACTTACAGAACATTTATGTTAGCTCTTTAAAATGTAGACTTAGAGGCAGTTAATACAGCCATAGGTTGGGTCTAGAGCCCTATTTCTGTTGTAACCCGCTTCGCGTCAGGAAATATTTTACAGTTTGTGGGAACTGAATTGCAGGAGGATTGTGATGAAATGACCAGAATCCTTCCGTTCTGTTTACTTATTTTATTCGCCCTTAGGCTCGAATGCTCTTCTAAGGCATAGTGAAAAAGAGACCTTGATTTATTAGGCAAACAGATTGGAACAACTTGCGGTAAAAGAAATACGGCAATCCGGTAACATCATTCCACGGTGCGATCTTTCAAATCTCTCAAGCTTGCTCCGGATGAAGCGGTTTAGCAACAAAATGGAAAGTCTAGTCGAGGTCCCGGTGCTCTGGAAAATGGAAATTCGAAAGAAGGACAGCGCATGTGTGAAACGCGAAAGTTCGAGCCAGAGTCTAATGGATCAAAAGACGCTTTCTTATACTGCGAGTTTTGTTTTTCGACGTCTTGTGAAGCGAAACACTTTCTTGGTTCATGAGTGACGTGGACGGAAGTTGTAAACAGAGGCTGTCCGCAAAAGTGTCCGCACTAACTGTCAATCATAAGAAAAGAAAGTTGGGCGCTAGGCTCGGATCGAAACGGGTACTCTGCCTCTCCGCCACGACACTTTGACGTTTGAAGCTGAATAAAGGCACGCCTAGTGAATGCACAGTTTTAAAAAATGTATCTTAGAGATAAATATTGAGGCCTACTTTACTAATTATGAGTATGTTAATTACAGATGTCGCAGTCAAGGAAGTAGCAAATTCCCTCCGTTTTCGGTAAATTTCATCCGTGCTTGGCATGCAGCCATAGCACCATAATGTGGAATCCACTGAACCCCCCCCCCCCCCCCCCCCCCCCCCGCAATGTACGGCGCTGGCCAAGCAGATTACGAAGGTAGCGTACCGCACAAATTTTTTTTGCATTTACGCACGTAAAGGTCACTTCATAATTTTTTTTTTCAAACTTCGACGGTATAGCAGCCTCGAGAGCTCGAGCGACGTAAAGAAAACGAGTACGTTTAACAAGGAAATACACACAGGTCGCAACATTTCACGCATCGAGATGTAGCCGATCACATTTTGTAGCGCATTTAAAACGGGAACAAGAGGCCGTGAAGAGGAAAAAAGGAGAGAAAAGAAAAGGGTTGAGTGGCATATAACCATAATAGGAAGAGTTGGTGCCAGCAATCTGCCGCAATGGGGCACAGAGGCAAGAGAGCCGCGCGTTTCTTATGTCCGCTGCCAGGGAAGACCTCAGCCCTTTTATGTTTAGCAACTGGTTGGGAGCCGTATCTTATCCTGACATAATTTCCATTTCCGGTATGCCGTTCACGAACCGGAGTTCATTCGAGAAACGTTCCCCGCATCGAACTTCGAGAAGAGGTGGAGACACTACCGAACAGCCTAAGTCGCAACGTTCTGGTATGCAGCGGTCTGACTCTCCGCAAAGGATGCAGGAAACATTGGGCCGGGCGAAAAATGGACCCGCACGTGTACAAAGTTTGGACGGGGGTGAAAGCAAGAGAAATAAGAAAGTTTTTTGTATATGGAGAGGGCTCTGCAAGCCATCTCGTGCCAAGGAGGTCGGAAACACACGGATGGAAGACATTAATCTAAATCATGCACAGAGCCTCATAAAAATGTGAAGGACAGTATGGAAGGACAGGGAAGAACAATCTTACAGCTTACGGGATTTACTCGGAATTAAGTGCGCGTATTATTTATGTAGATTCGCACCGTGGGTCGCTTTCTCTACGGGTCATGTCAGCATATTATTCGCTGAAACAGAGGGACACATTCGAGAAAATTGAGAAGTCAAAACAGGCATGTGCGCCAGTTGGGTTAAATATACACATAGGCGAAGGCACCTGGATTATCAAGATATACGCTAAAACTGTGCACATATGAGGGAAGTTAGAGCTGACATCTCAGCAAATGTGTTTACGAGCGCCGTGATTGTTGCAGAGAAGAGCACATGCATGAACTGAAGTTGAATAGTTACAGTCTTGCGTATAACTGGTATCGATAAATTGATCGATCGAGCGATAGCTAATTGACTGCGTGTTTCAATTTTGAAGCAAATTATTGAGCTCCATCGAAATAGCAGTCGTAGCTGATATGTCATGGGGGAAAGTTTTATGTCAGTGAATGCCAGACAGAGTAACACGGCTACGGTTCCATCTGCCGAAGAAAAAAGTGCAAAACGTCTTCCAAAACAGTTTCTTTTTTGCCATGCAATTATGGTATTCACTAAGCAAGCTGACAGTCAAAAGTGCCGGCGGCTATTAACCGCGCACGCCACCGCCAGTATAGACCAATCAAACAATAATTCATTTCTGCTAACACTGCAGATGCCGGTGACCTGCTGCTGATTAGAGCTCTCTGCGCTTCATTATATTTAACTCAGATGACTATCCTGACTCAGTGATCAGCATCGCAACGGAAAATTTGTCATTGTGAGAACAAATTGCATGCATTCGGGACACTGCTTGCATTGCACCCGAGATCCGGCAGTGTGTCACTCTTTTAGTGGTCCACTAAACAAATAAATAAAAAAACACGATATCCAGTGCAGGAAAGGACGAACAGTCAGGGGATGGGAACAACTACACCCTTCACAAGCGCATTTTCGCCTCCACAGAGCAGTTCAAAGGTGATCGTGCTTCGATGCGCAAGCTTTTATGCCACCACCACATTCCCCTCTTTCGAGCACTCCGGCTGCCACGGTCTCGTGAGGGGCAATCTGATCACGCCTCATTTTAAGAGCGGTCGTCAGTGTCAATCCACAATGGCAGAAGCCTCGATCACTGCCGGGTGGGCCTCAAAATTCATGCTCCTAGATGCACAGGGAAAAGTAAGAAACAAAATGTCTCGCAGGACGACCAACAAAAAAGTAGAAAGAAAAACTGTAGCGGAAAGGTGACGGCCAGAAAGTTTCTTTAGGCCCTCAGAGGTCGTGGGCTTACCGGCAGTATTAGGATTTCATGAAAAATGGTGCCCACGCTTGTCTCTTATTATATTTGCTTTATCTCATTCTTTACCTAGTCTCTGACCACCGGCGGTTAGTTTAATTTTGTCCTGCGAATGTATGTAAAGGCAGTTTTGTCGTTTAGCGTTGTGTTTTTTTTTTTTGTTACAGAACAGTCGGTAAACGGTTGAAAATTATTTAAGAAGTGTGCCTTCACTGCAGTGCGATTGCTGCGAATAAATTGAATATATTTCGGAAACAAATCAATTCAGAAGTCTACTTCGCTTTCTAAATGCATCTGAATTATTTAGACATTCCGCACAATGCACTGTATGTGAAATACCGCTAACACGTCGTAACATTGGCGTTGCCAAAATGTGAAAATCTTCAACACTACCCAAGTTATTTTGAAACGTAGCGGTAGCTATTTTCCGATTTGGGAACAGCGCTAATTCGATTCATTTCAAGGCAATTCGTTTATTTTCCCGAGCGGTTAGAAAGACAACTTTAAATGGTCCTTTGGAGTAAAGATTCTTTACGCAACTCTTCAGCATCCTAGAGTCAGCAGTATAAGACTAGTCACCGTAGGTGTTCAACAAGGCAAACAATAAAAAATTCGCCGTCATCCAAAATTATTCAAAAATATTGCCACACTGCTCACATTCTGCGAGCGCCGCCATGCGGCCGAGCGGCATTACTGGGCTCGTGTGGGAGCGAAGAAGAGGACGTTCCCGTTCGAATGCGCGCTGCTGGGTTTCTGGCCTTCGGATTAAAAAAAGCCCCTTTTCATGCCGCCCTACGTTTGTCGGCGACATTTTGGTGGAGGTGCTGGGTATCGTTCCATGAACGCTCACCCCGAGGGCAACTCTGACGCTGATCAGCGACGCTTGGACACAACACCCGTCCACAAAGCGAGCCGCCGCCTGCGAGGCCTGCAACCTGAGTGTCAGCCACTGACGACACCGGTGCGTACCATGACGTCTACTACAGGCAGTCAGACAGGCCAGCCTTCCGGCACTGTCCCGCCCGTTGTAGTTCTCACCCCTCGCTCACCACCATCCTTCCACAGCGATCGGTTTGAGGACGTCGAGGACTGGTTGTCCAGCTTTTACCGTGTGGCCACTTTTAACCAGTGGGACGACGACCGAAAACTACGAAACGTCTATTTATCGTTCCAAGGCTCTGCGAAGACATGGATCGAGAACCATGAGGCATCCTTTACGAACTTGGAAGCGTTCCGCCGTCAGTTGCTGGCTACCTTCAGCACAAACGCACGCAAGGAAAATGCCGAACTCGCCCTTCGCACCAGGTCACAGCAGGCGAACGAAAGCGTCGCTATGTTTAATGAAGAAATGGCACGTCTTTTCAATCGGGCTGACCCTGCCATGCCAGAGGCTACCAAGGTGCGCCACCTCATGCGTGGTGTGAAGGAGCAGCTCTTCGCTGGCCTCATACGCGACCCACCAGGAACCGTCGCTGACTTCGCTAAAGAAGCCACAGGCATGGAACGTTCCTTACAGAACGCAGTGCGCAGTACGGTCGTCCGGGAAGTGTTGCGGCCAGCAACTATTGTGCGTCCCTGCCAGCCGCCGGGGACGAGGATCTTTGGGAGCTTGTGCGGAGTGTAGTTCGCGAAGAACTGCGCAACCTCCGCTTAGATGCTCCACCTGCCAGTGTTGCAGCTGTAGCCGATGCCGTCCGCGAGGAAATTCGGCGAGCAGTCCAGCCACCACCGGCACCACAGCCGGAGCCGTACGCCAGAAGCTACAACGAAGCCCTACGGACACCGCAGCCGGAGCCGTACATCATGAGCTACAGTGAAGCTCTGCGGAGACCTGCGCCAGTTCCACATGCGTTCCGCCCTGCTGCCGAACAAACGCAGGGGTACTTTCCCTCCGCCGAGCTGCGTGACCCGCGCCCTGTTCGAAAAGCTGACGTGTGGCGCACACCCAACAACCGGCCACTATGCTACCACTGCGGGGAGCCCGGTCATATCCTCCGCAACTGCCCCTACCGGCGGATGGGATTAAGAGGAATTCCACCTAGCGCACCTCGACCGCGCAATGGTGAGAGACCGCGAGACATTGAGCAGTACCTGGCCGATAATGTGCTGCCCTCAACGCCTCCACGACGCCAGTCTAGGTCGCCGTCTCCAAGACGAGTTCCTCCACCCAGTCATGCACCATCATCTGGCCAATTCAGAGGCACGTCTCCCCGCCGGGAAAACTGAAGACGGCGTCCTCTGGGGGTAGGACCGCCGCTGCCGCAGACAGTGAACAGCCTCTATCCGACGATTTTATGCGACGACCCCACCCGCCGACCTTAAAGACGATCCCACCGCCGACCTCACCGACGACCTCAGCGACGACCCCATTGACGACGGCACCAAAAACCTCGCCGACAAATTGTCAAACAATTATTTCCGCCGCCGAAATTCTTGTTGCCGCCGATGGCTATGACGTATCTGCACTCGTCGATACCGGAGCCGACTTTTCTGTCATGAGTAGTAACCTAGCCGCAACCCTCAGAAAGGTTCTAAAACCTTGGCATGGGCCGCAGATACGCACAGCTGGTTGCCATGTGATAACGCCGGTTGGCGTCTGCACCAGCCGTATAAAGATCTGCGGTGCAACTTTCACTGGCTCCTTCGCCGTGCTACGAGAGTGCTCTAAAGAACTGATTCTCGGCATGGACTTCCTTAAAGAGTATGGGGCGGTCATTAACCTGCACGAGCAATTGGTATCGTTTTCGACACAGCGAGCCGTTGATACCGACCCCGAGCCGCACAGACCACTATTACGCATCTCTGATGACCACACAACGATACCGCTGAGAGCAAGCAAGTTTGTCACAGTCCAGTGTGATACCAGCTCCGGCACTCGGGGCATTGCCGAAGCGAATATGTCGCTGCTACTGTCTCGGCAAGTTTGCGTTGCTCGCGCCCTTGTCGACCTTGTTCACGCGCGTACCACGCTCTTAGTGACCAACTTTAGTTGTGAACCCCAACATTTGACGAAAAACACGGTGATTGCCCATTTTGAAGAACTTGGCGAGCATGCCGGCCAATGTGCCTTATCAACAACGGCCCCGAAATAGCTGAACAGGACACTGCAACAGCCATTAGGACCGACGTGAACCCTGACCTTCTGACCAATCAGAAACGCCGCGTGGAAAGCCCTATTGACTCTTTCCGCGACTGTTTTGCATCAACATCCAAGGTTCGCCAGACGCCAATAACTAAGCACCGTATTATCGTCGACAGTGACCAAAGACCGCTATGTCAGCGTCCTTATCGTGTTTCGTCGAAGGAGCGCGATGCTATCCGCCGCCAAGTTGCCGAAATGCTCCACGACGTTGTCATACAACCATCGACGAGCCCCTGGGCGTCACCTGTTGTTCTCGTCGCAAAGAAGGACGGCAGCCTACGGTTCTGTGTAGATTATAGACGCCTCAATAACGTTACCAAAAAAGATGTCTATCCACTGCCGCGCATTGATGACTCATTAGACCGCCTCCGCCATGCTACCTACTTTTCGTCACTCGACCTTCGTAGCGGTTATTGGGAAATCGAGGTCGACGAACGTGACCGAGAAAAGACCGCCTTCGTTACTCCTGACGGACTGTACGAATTTAAGGTGCTTCCTTTCGGCTTGTGTTCAGCCCCTGCGACGTTCCCACGTATGATGGACACCGTACTAACTGACCTGAAGTGGCAGTCCTGCCTTGTCTATCTCGACGACGTCGTGATTTTCTCCGACACGTTCGAGGAGCACCTGAAACGTTTGCGTGCCGTCTTCGAAGCAATTCGTTCTGCGGGTCTGTCTCTCAAGCCTGAAAAGTGCCACTTCGCATTTCGGGAGCTCAAGTTTCTTGGCCACATTGTGAGCGCTCAGGGCGTTAGCCCCGACCCAGAAAAGACCGCCGCCGTTGCTGCATTTCCCCAGCCAACAGATAAACGAAGCTTGCGGCGTTTCCTGGGGCTTTGCGCCTATTATCGGAGGTTCGTTCAAAACTTCTCCAAGCTCGCAGAGCCACTGACTCGCCTGACAAAAGACTCCGAACCCTTTTTCTGGGGCCAAGATCAGGAAAAAGCTTTCATAGAGCTTAAGGCCCGCCTCCAATCTACGCCTATCCTTGCCCACTTCGACGAGCAGGCCGACACGGAACTGCACACAGATGCCAGCAATGTGGGCCTCGGTGCGGTGATTGTGCAGTGGCAAGACGGTGTGGAACGCGTGATCGCATACGCAAGTCGCACTTTGTCCCGTTCCGAAGTGAATTATTCCACAACGGAAAAGGAGTGTCTCGCTGTTGTGTGGGCAATCACAAAATTTCGTCCATACCTGTACGGCCGCCCGTTTCGAGTCGTCAGCGATCATCACTCCTTGTGCTGACTTGCGAACCTCAAAGATCCATCGGGGCGACTTGCACGGTGGAGCCTTCGGTTGCAAGAGTTCGACGTCACCATCGTGTATAAGTCGGGTCGGCAACATAGCGATGCAGACTTTCTCTCCCGAGCTCCTCTTCCGTGCCCACCAGATGAGTCCGACGACGATTCTGCTTTCCTCGGCGCTGTCACCACATCCGACCTTGCCCACCACCAGAGGGCCGACTGCGAACTGCTGCCTCTAATCGAGTACCTCGAAGGATCCGCTCCGTCTCCGCCCAGACTCTTTTCGCGCGGACTTTCGTCGTTTTGCTTAATAGATGGAGTCCTCTACAAGAAAAACTACGGTCCGACCGACACTGCGTATCTCCTCGTTGTCCCAACCGTGCTTCGTAAGGAATTCTCGCTGCATGCCACGACGACCTTTCTTCTGGCCACCTCGGTTTTTCCAGAACATTGGGACGCCTCCGCCACAAGTACTACTGGCCACGGCTTGCTGCGGTCGTCCAACGCTACGTTCGAACCTGCCGTGAGTGTCAACGACGGAAGGTACCACCGACAAAACCGGCCGGCCTTCTGAAGCCAATTGATCCACCGCAAATCCCATTCCGACAAGTCGGCATGGACTTACTGGGCCCATTCCCGGTGTCCTCCATGGGAAACCGGTATATTGTTGTTGCCACGGACTACCTAAGCCGCTATTGTGAAACCAAGACTCTTCCCCGTGGCTCCGCGGCTGAAATTGCACAGTTCTTTGTTCACCACATCGTGCTTCGCCACGGCGCCCCCGTGGCTGTATTAACTGACCGGGGAACCGCGTTTACGTCGGCTCTTACACACGAGGTCCTCCGTCTTAGTGGCGCCAGTCATAGAAAAACGACTGCTTACCATCCTCAAACGAACGGACTTACTGAGAGGCTGAACAAGACCATCACAGATATGATGTCTATGTATGTCGACACTGACCATCGCAACTGGGACGAAATGCTTCCCTACATCACGTTTGCGTACAACACCGCCCTGCAGGAAACGACGCGCTTCACCCCTTTCCGTTTGGTGTATGGCCGAGATGCCCTGACCATGCTTGACGCCATGCTGCTCCCGGATTGTACCCCCTCGTCTGTCCCAGGCGCTGACCAATTCGTTCGCGATGCAGAAGCCGCTCGCCACCTTGCTCGACAACGCATTCGCCACCAGCAGACAACTGACGCCCGGCGTTAGAACCTCCGCCACAAGGAGGTGATTTACCAACCCGGCGAGCACGTCTGGGTATGGAGCCCTATACGTGTGCGCGGTCGCTCTGAAAAGCTTCTGCGGCGCTACTTCGGCCCCTACGAGGTGCTACGTCAACTCAGCGATGTGAACTATGAAGTGTACCCGCAAGGAGTATTCCGGTCTTCTCGCCCGCCCAAGTCTGAAGTCGTCCACGTGTCCCGCATGAAACCGTATTACGCCCGTTAGCCCCTCCCGGAGTTCACATTCAGTGCTGCCACCACACGCCATCGCACTTTCGGTGTCTCCACACTCTTTATCCCCCTTGCCGGAGGCATCGAGGCGATGCCTCTTGAAAGGAGGGGGGCAATGCCACACTGCTCACATTTTGCGAGCGCCGCCATGCGGCCGAGCGGCATTACTGGGCTCGTGTGGGAGCGAAGAAGAGGACGTTCCCGTTCGAACGCGCGCTGCTGGGTTTCTGGCCTTCGGATTAAAAAAGCCCCTTTTCGTGCCGCCCTACGTTTGTCGGCGACAATATGTACAAAAATATTAAAATACAAAACGTACTACCGCATGAAATCTATGAAATATAACCTTTTCATCTCATTTCAAAAAAAAAAAACGAGAGAATAGATATTCGCCTGTAAATTTTCACGACATTTATCTCGCCAATTTTGTGTACTGCGATGTTTCTAGCCTTTTTTCTGTCACCGTAAAACGCACGGTTCGAGAGGTAAGTTAAGATTGTTAGAAAATCAAGTTGTTTTTGTATTTTGTATGTTTGTATTTTGCTTTTCTTTTTGCCCATGATTACAATTTACAAGTTAATACCTCTTCGCACAAGCATTCATGCTTTTTTGTGTTTTGTGTTCCATTACAAATTTCACACACCACAATCACAATTTATTGGGATTTCATGCTTTATAAAAAAGCTATGCTTTATAAAGCAGCTATGATAAAATTCTTTCCCATTGCAATATTTTACTGTGTGAGGCATCGCGTAGCTCAAGTGTTTCCTTCCACGGGCAGCCGCTGATAGAAGCGCTGCCACCTATTCGATATTGCTTGAAAAATGTGGCACAGTAAGTTAGGCGTGATTAATTTCTCGCCAAAGTGCACGCGATGAGAGATTTGTCTCGTGCACTCTATAAACATGAGGCCCAATTTCCAGAGAGGCAGTTTCCTGGGTACCTTAGAGTCTTTCAGCTCCCTTCACAATTGCGCCGCGGCAGATTTCGCGGGATCCTATAATCGCTACCTCGCACTGCGCCAGCTTCGCGCATTCCGCAAGACTACTCAGAGCCATCGCCCTGCATTGAACGGGATGCAACAAACTGAACCGCCAGGCGTAAGGTGCAAAGCGAAAATACTTCCGATGCTTTGAGGAGTGTCTACTTCGCCGCCTACTAAAGCGTCTCTCGCGCGTGTGGGTACACTTTCTTGTCTTTTTCTTTTTTTATTCGCATTCTCGAGCAGGCCAGCCAGCGTGAGAATAAGCCACCAAACAAACCACTGAGCAAACTAAGGAGGAAGCGAGGAGAGGAAGACAAAAAAAAATGAAGTGAAGCGAGCCGCTGTTTATTTTCCGGCATCCCTCAAGCTGTATTGCATTCGGGCTGCCTTGTCAGTGCGAGAGGCGTTTCATAGCATTCACGCGGCTGGAGGCACAACGTTGTTGTAAATACGCCGCAGTGCCCGAAAAGCGGCGAGCAGGGAAGAAAATACGTGCCAAATAAAAAGAATACAGAGACTGGATGCCAAACAACCCCAGACGAAGAGCCACTTCACGTCGCCCGTCTCGACCCCAGCCAGCGTGGAGCGCGTACGCGCATTCTGGAATTTCCGCCAGGATGAGCCGCGCGGGCGCACTTACGAGACACACGAAGAGCTGTGCAGGGTGCCTGTCTCAAAGCAGCGCAAGCTGGCGGGGAGTTCACGCCCCAGCGAGTTAACGCCTGTCGCTGTCAAATGTGCTTCGCCAGAGGGTGGCGCTCCACCTGCGCAGCGTCTGGCAGGTATACAGCCCGCACGCAGCGAGACCAGTGTATGTATGACGGGCCGCTGTCTTTCACTCCTCTTCGTCCTCTGTAATTTTTGGGTTCAAATTTAAGTTACCGCCGTATGTGTGCTCTTTTCCTGTTCCGGTTGCTTTATCAATCGCCGAAACCTTGAAGAAGAAATGTAAGCCATCCTGGCAGCTGTCTCTTCTTTTTCTTGTCTACCTTCTATTCTCACTTTTTAGTTGTTTAACAAATGTGGTAACGACAGCTGCAGACACCAGAGCGCTATGCACTTCCCCGAACTTTGAAATCAACGTTTTCTCTATTACTTCTCCCCTGGAACCCCGGCTCAGGTGTAGAGACCGTTGCTCGTAAACCCATTCCATTGTGATCAGGCCGTGCGTTTCTAAGCTGGAAGCGCGTCGTACTGCCGGGATAGCGAACCCGTGTTTTATGGAAACAGTCAGACGTTAACTCCTCCCCCCCCCTACCCTCTTGCCCCTTTTACAACAACTCTGTTTCGCGCGTGTGAGTTACCTGGGTTGAGTCAGTGGTGTTTGGAAAGAGCGATAAATCGCATCTCTCTTCCTCTGCTGGGAAAACTGGCGCCACTCACTGAAAGGCGACAAGGCAGATACTAAGGTCGAAGGCATGATAAAGGTAGCAAGAATAACGTTATTCATAATAAGGGCTCAAAAGTGAAGGCTCAAGCTAAACGGACCGGAAAGCCTTTTTTTTTTACTTCCAGGTATTCATTGCGTTCATGTTTAGGCATATCATAAAATTTTCATTGCCATTATTTACCTCTCATGACAGCGGCTCCTGAAAGAACTCCCTGGATGATGCTATTCATAGGTGTTTTGTCAACAAGGCACACTGTTCAAGCAATGCGCTAGCATATATTCGCTTGCTACCTTATAATGTGGGTAGAAGGCTGCAAGAAAATATTTACAGGCGATCAAACAAGCTAAAGCAGCATTTCGGATTCACAAATGTGATTTTGATTTTAGTGCGAAAGCACTCAAACGCTCAGCAACGTCGACAAAGAATCTTGTCACTATACACACAAAGTTCTTTCTTTCGATCTTGTGCCGCTACCTAGCAACCGGAGTTACTGCCCGAGCTTAGCCGGGTTGCTCGGGGAAGCTCGGCTATGCTCGCAGGAGCTTGTGCCAGCTGCGCGAGAGGTTGCTCGACAAGAGTAACCTGGGTTGCACAATTCCTACCGATGGCTGTGATAAAAAAAATTGATGATGGCCTAGCTCTGTTAGGCCAGGATATACGTAGCGTAAGTGCGGCGACACCTGGTTCGGAAGAGTTAATATATGAATGTGCGCATTCAGTACATGCGCCTTTATTCACGGTTAAACCTTGAGTCGTCGTGGCGGAGTGGTAGCGTCTCTGCCTCAAGTGCCAAAGGCCCTTGTTCGATTCCCAGCCTCGGCACAGGGGTTTCTTTAGTGTGCGGGGGGTCGACCACATGGTTGGCCGCGGGGTCGGTCACGTGGTGCAATGCAGTTGCAGGCGGCGTGGCGCCGTGGCTGGTCACGTGGTTCGTCACGCGGTTGTTCACGTGGTGCGGTTTCCAGAGAATGTTCAGACCGGCGAGGCGCGCGCGGCGGCGGCGGCTCCGGCGCGCCAGCTGTGCGCCTTGCATGCGCAACACGACTCTCCAGGACCCAGCAAAACTGCTGAACCTTGGCCAGCGTAGCTTACGCTACAGAACATCCACCTGACAGTGAAGTGGCGCATAACTTATCACTTAACCGCTGTGCCACTACACATGGAGTGGTTCGAGGACTCGCCTCGATCTGTGAATTTTAAGTAGAGAGCGACGAATTCTGCATATATGGGCATTAACTCACTAAAGATATCGCGTGATACAATTAAGGCGGAGCCTAAGTGTCCCCTCCAACTAAAGAATGAACTCCTGCTTTCGCACGTCTTCTACGTTTATCTAGGTTAAACACCTATCAATTTTTGCTTTCAAATTTTATATAATCTCCGTCTTTAAATATCGTCTTTCTGATTCGGCATCCCGCTAGGGGGGTGGGGGGGGGGGGGATGGCTATATCTGCATGCCTCCTCCTGTTTATTTCACTCTCGCAGTCCTCCATTCGCTCCGATGGCAGCAGCTTCGAATCGTGATTTATTTACTCGCGCTGTTTAGAGAAGCTGTTGCTGCGCATCCCCTCGTCCTCCCTTCTCTTTCTCTTCCCTACTCCTTCACCCACCTTCCGCCAATAACCCTCCGGTCACAACGCTTACACCAGACGTTTAGGGTTAAGAGTGTTATACTGCCAACCCAGTAGTAGTGGAAGCACAAAAACAGAAGGGAAAGCATGCAATGTTACTCGCTCATACGAACTAAGCACAGCACATTTGAATAAAGAAGCGCCGAATTAACTTATGAGGGTTGCGAAGAGCATCCAAGTTTTTTCAACATGTACAGACTCGCAGTATACGGCATAACATCAAAGGTGTTTTGACAGTGGAAATGTCTGACTTTCATCAAGAGATAAGAAACCACGACCCCTCTCTCACGCCTGCGAAGTGCCTCAAGGAACTGTATATTACACATTACAGTAGTGCACAATTCACGAGCGAAGTTTCGCTATGTCCCAATTGAATAAATCAGATTTCTCTGGCTAGCTGGGAGGGGTCGAAATCACGAGAAAAGCAGCACCTTCTCTCCAACACACTCACGCAGTCGCGTCCGCATTCCGCCGGAAAGTTATCCAGACCCACAGCTCCGCCTCACCTCGACGCGAAGACTCGCGGTGCCCTCCGAGATGTTCCATTCCTCCTCGTCTACAGCGTGGAAGTCATGCAGAATTCAGGGTAGCAGGAGGAGACAGGAAGAGGAGGAGAATGCAGATGAGCGAGAGGAATCAGGAAGCAATCGGATGCGAAATTGCCTAGGAATGGAGCTACGCAGTGCACGGGTACCCAGGGCCGCTTAAATACGAATCAAATGATAAGGCAACGTCCGCCTGGGACATATCAAGGGTACCGCATGTGCGTTCCAGACCGCCTTCCGCTGCAAATCCAATTGAGTTTTCGAACACACCTTGTAGGAGGGAAGCGTGAAAGAATGTGTGTTGCTCTAGTATTTTCTCCACCGTCAAAGCACGTCCCCTGCCTTTTCAGCGCTTCCGAAGAAGAGCAGTCTATTAAGAAAGAACTGCAAACAGCACGCGTTGTCGTGGCTGATGCACGCAGTAAACCTGGCCACAGATTGAAGAAGCAAAGCAGGACAAGAAAAAAAAACATGCTTCTTAATTTGAGGGTAGCATTAGCTTTCCTCTACAAACGCACAGATGGTAGGCCCGCATATGCGACATTTTGATTCATT
Organism: Amblyomma americanum; assembly: GCF_052857255.1. Classification (NCBI taxonomy): domain Eukaryota; kingdom Metazoa; phylum Arthropoda; class Arachnida; order Ixodida; family Ixodidae; genus Amblyomma; species Amblyomma americanum. The sequence goes on from NC_135502.1 coordinate 83,900,643, forward strand.
CCAGCCATTGTTTTTTTTTCTTCACTGTAAGCTGGCATCATGGGGTCGAAAAAAAGTACATTTAAGGAGGGTTGGAACTGCATTTCCGGAGACTGCTGTTGGCGGAGCGAAATGAAAGTAGCAGATGGAAGCAAAAAGGGAAGCAAAGGCATGACATCCCGGACGTGATGCACGATGCATACAAAACGAATGCTGTCTTCAATATTTTTTGTATTCTTTTTCCTAGTATTCAAAGAAGAAACTGGACTGCGGTGACGACGTGTAGAATCGGTTCACCGTCAAGCTCTCAGACAAACATGCGCTGAATGTCGAAACCACTTTTGAGTTCTCCCATTTCCTTTTCCGGAGTAACATGGGAGACTGGCTTATCCCGGCAACTGTCAACCGGAATAATCAGTTTTATGCGAAGTTGTCCAGATTTCGTTCACTGCCTAGGAACCAGAATGCGCTGCTTTGGAATTCTGCGAATGCTCTGCAAATTCACTTGTGGCCGACCGGACTTCCTGGTGTGATAGCAAACAATACGGAATGCGTGACACAAACCAGATGTTTGAAATTCTGTTAGATTTATTCCTAGTTCTAAAAACAAAAAAATTGAAAGCCTTACAGGGTGGAATTCAGAGTGTTTATATGTATCTTATCACTTTTTATTCCGTTTTCTTAACTAAAAAAATCAATATGATAGGCAAAGTGTTTACACATCGCCGACCGCAGTTCGAACACACCGACTTGCTATTAAGTTGTTGACGCAAACTTTTTCCTGGCGGGTTCTCCACTGAAACAAATTAAGTTACCATGTCTGCAGAATTGCAATAAACATAAAGAAAGGCAACGCCGGAGTAACACAAGTCACGAAAAACGGCCTTGGCACAATTTGTTGCTAGGACTTTAACGTATACTGTCTTATACTGTCGCAGCATTTAAACAGCGATAGAAATATGCTCTCCGAAATTTGAAGTGGCATGATTATTTATAGCAAGCTTGTGACCAGCGATGCCCTCAGGACAAGAATCACGGCATTTCCTGAGTTTCTTTAGCCGGGTCTCATCCACTGGAGTCGGCACCACAGAAGGCGCTCGTTTTTTCCGCCGGGCAGGACAAACAAACAGAAACGGCGTCGTAGTTAGGCTAACGTTGTTTCTAGTTTTTGCAATAAGGAACCGGCAGCAGCGATGAGGGAAAGTGCAGAATTCTTGGAGATATTTTTTTATTGTGGGGCATCCTTTGAATGAAATCGTTAACACGAAAAAAAATGCTAGCCTGCCGAGGTGATATATGCGGGTATATTAATTATTTGCAGTGGAATCTAACGCTATATGAAAAAATTACGTTTATAAACAAATTGTTGTTGAAATAAGCGCGAGTCTACAATTTCTAGCTATGGCCTTGCAGGGCCTTCTTCCGGTCAGAGACTCCCGTTATGTTTCATATTTTAAAATTTCTCCGCAATTTCATTGCCCATTAAGCTCAATCTGGGAGCTTTGATGTGGAGTCCATATAGTACACAAAAAAATCAAGGACCCAAGAAATGACAAGAGACACTTCAGAGCCAGCGCCATGCACAACAAAAGTTACAACAGATTGCCGCAGCTAGTAAGCGAAAGATCAGATCGCACTGTTTGCACATCGTAACAGGAATAACAAAAAATAACAAGGGCCATGTTTAGGCTGGTGCCAAGATTTTAAAGAAGATAGGAGAAGGAAATAGGGATGTGGTTCCTTCGCGCAGCGGATGTCTTTAACTTTCCAAGTCCTCGGGGCATCAATTAGCTATCGTCCGCTAGGAGATGAAAGGCCGAAGCAGTTGTGAAGCGCTCTGTACCCCTTCTTCAATCCTGCACTAGCAAAGCTACGCTTATTCTACGAAGAAATTCTCAGGGGTTCCAGGCTTCCTGCGGTTCCTAAGGCTTCATTCGTTCTCGTATAGTGCTTGCTTACTTAATTGACCGTCTCCTTCATATTGCAATGGTTGTCGCTATAAACCAATCACGTGAGCAGAAAAAAATGCTTGATAAAAACTAAAAAAGGAAAGAAAGAGAGATTAACTTTGCAAATTCGCAAACAAAATTTGAGTCCTAGGATTGTGCGAACTCGTCTGGCACCATTAAACGTCAGCATTATTGGGAATGGCTTCAGGAGTCTGCAAACAAAGCTTGGAGGGATAATAAACTATTCTTGGGGCACTCAGGGCTTTGTACTCGTTTTCATTTGAGGGAGACCAATTCTGAATTTTGCGGCTTCATATGCGTTCCCTGAATTGCAAGAACCAAGTTTTGTGAACGTGAAGTCGTCGTTATGCGCGGGTGTGACACAGTGAAATAATTTCTGGTTCGAGAAACAAGTAGGTCAATACAGAAAGGCGAAGAGATAAAATGGACCGACATAGCACACAGCGTTGTGAAGTGTTTGTTCCCATGCCGTTTTTTGGCTTCCTGAGTTGCGTTGCTTGTTTCAAGATTTAATATCGTGAAGCTCGACGACGTGCAAAATGAATTGCGAGATCAAGTCTCCAAATTTCACCTCCCAGAAAGAAATAATTCAATATTTCACTTTTCTGCTCGTGGTGTTAGAGCATGCCTCTTCCCTCTTTTCTTCTCTCCCGCTAGCCCTACTCTACATAAAAAACATTATGAAGCAGCAGTAGCAGCTGGTCTACGGGAGGCGGGGAGGGGGAAGCACCTGTTTAGTTTTGATTCATGGGTGGCGGAATTAATTCTGAGGTGAGTGGATTTGTGTAGGGATCAAAATTAAATTCTTCACACACGAGTAGCACCTGCAGCAATGATATTGACAATGGCTACATTAGCTTACTTTATCTTTTCACAGTGTCTGTGCAAGGGCTCTTCTTAATTCGGTAAGCTTATCGAAACGCGCTTGTTTATTGCCGCTTGGTGGCACCGCGCGCAAAAGCTTCGCAAAACCAAGTTTTGTCTATGGTACTTTAACAAATTATTATTTGTTTCGAAATAATGTCAGTCCCACTCGGGATCGTTGAAGGAAGGGCACAATATTTTCAATCTACTGCAAAGAAAGCGCTGAAAATAGAGAAACATATTCGAAAAAGGATTCTGGCTGCTGTGTTTTCTTTTCATCATTTAAGGCACAACCAACGGAGGGCAGACCTAGCTTAGGTAGGTACTACCCACTGCAATGGTGACTACTTTATCAAGCTTCAATTTCTCGTGTCTATAGTGATAGCTCTCTCTAAGAAAGGAGCGCTTTGGCCTTAGTTCCTTGCTCCCAGTAAAACAGGACTGTGCTTACAGCTAGTTCTCCACATCTTTTACGCTCACAGTGTGCAAATATTAGGGAGTGCTCTTTTAAAACACGCAATGTGTACTGTGAAGGAAAATAAGCTAACTAATATTCAGCACTCTTCAAGAAAAGGCGCGTCAACAAAGATCCAGCTAATGGAGACAATTCGTTCACTTCCATAAACAATAGATATGAGCAGATAGAGAGGCGGAGTAGTAAACATTTTGAGCCTTACTGTGAACTGCTAGGGTGGGCTACAGTATAATATTGAATGCCTGCTACACACATACAGTGGCCGGTGCAGGCAGCAAAAGACAGCATGCCGGCCACTCTGTCAGCGCATCAGGCGTCGGATATTTCTGGTATACCTCAGCGCTTGTAAGCCTGTGTTTTCCAAAAAACTCTTAAATGTTTATTGACTTCTAAAGAAAAGCTTTTAATTTGGTGTAACACGCTAAGCTCTTTTGCAAACATAGTAAATTACTTTGAAAGTCTACCACAACAAAAGGATAGCTTTATTTTCAGTCCAACATAAGTGTACCTCTTGCCATGGCCATGCGTTCGACAGCAAATATGCTCCATCAGGAGTACTGCAAACCACAGTATAGGTATTCATCTAGCCTTCAATTTCTAGCAATGTTACGCATTGTGACACAAAAGTATAAGCCCGAATTTTTTAACACAATTGTGTAACCATGAAGAAATCAATAGAAAAGGACATTGGGTGTATTGATTACCGGTCTAAGAGAGAGCCTCGATTTAAGTCGAGAGCATGAAATACAGATAAATGCCGATAAAATAGGACGACGGCCGACGAGGGAAAAGACACCAGCGTTCATTAGAGAGACGAGAACACGATTCAACCTTACATGTAAGGATATCGACAGAGTTAGTAGCTCGGGCTTAAAGTGGGACAAATATTTGCAACAAACGCGTGTCATACATTACATCTAAGGCCGTTTCCACTAGTTCACTAAAACTTCTTGATCGAGCCACCTTGTCCAGATGGTGTTGGCGGTGGTCGCGTCAGCTGTTATTTGGGAGAAAACATATTATGTTCAAAGGTGTATAGGTCACTGTACTGTCTTTCTTACCTACTGCAGCCGGCGGAAAAGAGATTGTGGAAGCGAACGAGATAAATGAATAAATAGAAATGGAAAGAAGAAAAGAGAAGAGTAAAGAAAAAGTAAAAGACAGATGTTTTGTACTTTATCACTCCGATCTCTTCTCGAGCATGGCATTACATGTTCGAACCACCGCACTAAATGTTATATTATAAACTAGATCATGAGCTAGAATGTAGCAAGATAGTGAAATGCGGCCTTGCCATGAATCACGTACTAAAGACCGTCTACTCTAAATAAGAAAACTGCAAGACTTTTGCGTCTCAAATATGTCCTTCTCTTCAGCACAATTACTTTGAAACTGATGCCAATCAGTTCCATTATCTTGAGCTAAAATTACAAGGAGGAAATACAGCGGGTACTAACTGCAGCAAAAGTTTCATGATGAGACATTAGGTACATTTGGGTACTCGTGGAAAGTCTCCTTGGAGGCAGCAACGCTCCACGAGCTTAACACGCGAAACATACATGTCAAGCAGCTGCATATAAGTGCCCCCCTCTCCCGTCATAAATAAACCACCGCCGAAGCGTGGGCGCAAAAAAACCTCTCAGGATGACACAGACAGAGAACGTATTAACTCAGCAGGACATACCACCCAAGCGACCGGTTATGAGCCGTATATTTCCTTACGCGCATAGCCCCACAGCAGGATATCTCGAAGTGGGCCCTGTGTCAACGATAAAGCTGATGCCGGCACGTGCCGCTAGGTACGTGGCTTTTTTATATTACGAAAAACTCTCATCTAGAGCCGGGATAACCAACCCTCGAGACCAAAAAAAAGACAACCAAACGCAACTATGTTGTAAGTGTTGCTGAACATGCTTAAGCCAGCCATACGTCTTAATTTTTCAGTTTTATCCATTCTTTTTGCGATAGCGCAAAATTTTAATGTTCTGGACAGCAAGAACATATTTTCCGTTGCACGAGTAGCTTTAGGTCGGCGACTCTATTGAGATGTTGACTTAACGAGTAAACTTAATGGATATGACATTAGTGATAGTGCGAACAGCGAGGGGCAGCTACAACATTGCTTCTTATGCACAACAGCGTCTCGGCGTACTTGTGTCAGGGAGGAACGCCCTGCTCAGTGAGATTGAAACAAAAGAGTGCCACGACTGCGTAACTTTCTAGTGCTGCTCTCAAGCATGGCACAACGCGACGCAAGAAATCTTCACGGTTTCTTGGGTCATCTCCTTATTCTCCAAACTTCTTTCGCATTGACACCCCTGCCCACTAGCAAAAACTGTGCTTAGAGCAATGATGTTGATCATTAGGCTCCGCTTCATCAATTAAATACTGCATGAGCATGCAACTTCAATTTCTGTGTTTTGCTTGTCACTAGTAGCAGCGTAGACAATGGTAGGAACTTGGGGGGAACGTTATGACATGCTTTCGAAAGAATGCAGTAGAAATCGAAACCAAGGAGCGCATAGCGTAAAGAGTTTTTATTTTTTGTGGCTCTGATCAATGGGAAATAAACAGTGACACTAATATTACCTGAAAAATGACTGATTAAAAAGTAGAAAAGCAACCACTTCAGCATCCACGAACACTGTACATCGCGTACAATGCTAGGAGCTGCCTCAAACTCCTAATAATAAACTGTGCGTCTTTCCGAGATCCTCTAAAACACACTAGCTCACATACTGTTCACAAAACTGACGAAGTTTATGCAGTAAAATACTTTATGCTTCTCCAAATATGCTTAAAGTCTGGAAATATTTACGGAGGCTGTGTTATTCTCTTTGAATTAGACCGGTCTACAAAAAATGCCTATGCTCATTCCACTACTCAACTGGTGTAGCATGAGCAGAAACTAGTAGTGCTTGGCTGAAAACGAACAAACCATGTGTGTTCCTTTATCGCTGTTTGTTGACAACCGTCGTTTGGGATTTAATTGAGTCAGACAGTTTAAATGTTTCTCCACAAAAGCTTTTTGATTTTATAGAATAACTGCCGCGGCGAAGATATGATGTTTTCTAAGAATAATGTTGAGCATTATTCGAACTTTTTTGGTGCCTGTTATTTTTTCCTATCTTAATACACAGAAATGGGTGCTTTATAAGTAATACCTACGTTGAGGCACACCTTTTGATAGGAAGCCAAATAAAAGCGGCATTCTGCTTAAATTCATTTTTGTTGCGTGTATATTTCTTGCTTTCTGCCCCTCTGCTAAAAAAATTTCAAGCTGTGATTGGACCGACAGTTTAATCTCGTTCGTATAATTGGACAAGATGCGTGCGTACAGGGGTGGGTAGCAGACGGACTCGTTTAGATACCCGCGCGAAGCAATCCAGTCTAGATTAGAAAACAAGATTGTCTTTAATTGTACCTTGTCACCTTGTCTAGATGTGATCTTGGACTAGAGTCCGTCAAGCACAAATAAAGAGCACTGTTGCTGAACAAGCTGCTTACTTTTTTCCACCTATCAAAAAGACTAGCGCAAACAATACCACAGGATCTACGACACAGTGTAGATATCTTCCCGTAAATACAAATGCAACGATGATCCAAATGTAGAAAATTGTTTGAATTTGGAACGTAATAAGTGAACATTACAATATCTTATTCATCTGGGTAGCCCTCATAATATCGAACCACCATGAAAAAAATTAGGCATACTAGCAGAGTCGAAGCGATCCCGACTCGTACTGCGGCGTCCATGAGTAGGGGGCGTATAGTACGTATCGAGTCGGAAAGGTATTTTCCCATTCATTTTTTAGAACATTGGAGGTAACATTTTCTCTGGTACATTCATTGCAAGTGTTCTTTTTTTTTTCTTTTACCGAGCTCTTTTATTCGCACTTTGGTGCTGTGCAAAGAATCGCCCGATAGGCTGTGGCCCACTTTCTTGTTAAGTGATCTTGTACAGTTGCCGGAGTTCCGTTGTGTGATGCTCTCGAAGAGATTAACTACAAGACTATTTTAACCTTGATCAGGATTTACAGGCGCTTCATGTGTACCCGACGTTGTCCCCTCTCTAACGCTCTAAATTGTGCACGGCAGGCTTCCTAAAACTCCGACGCGCTGCTCTTCCTTGCAGTCTCCTCGATCCACAAAAATGTTTTATTATCATTTGATTTTTTTGTTTTCACTTCATTTGAACAGCCTCGTTGAAATGACAGCTTTGAGGAAGTGAACATTACATGCAGAAGATGAGGAACAAAGATGAAGAAGACCTAGGATGAAGAAAAATCAACTAGAATACCGCGACGCTAAGAATAGCACCGTTGAATAATAAAAAAAATTAGAGGGCCCGCGAAACTTGTTGCCGCTTTTATGAAAACGCATAGGACTCTGGAATTGTGCGATGGGTGTTTGTTTTTTTACCGCAGAAGGAGTAATTTACTCCCACTTCCACTGGTCATTCGTATTTTCATGAAGAGCTTTGTAGAAGGATAGTGTGATTTGCTTGAGAACTATGTTAATTGAAGGAATGCACCGCTACTTCCGACGCAGCAACGGGTGCATAATGGTAGTTTGTAGGGTGCTGCACACTACAGGAACAGTGTGCAAGTCTGAAACGACAAATACAAGTTGTTCACAGCGCCTGCGAAGACTCAAACCCGTCATATTTACGTTTTGAAGACTGTCATTTCCTGTCTTTTATTTCGGATAAGCCAACACGAATATTTCCTAACCCGTATCACCAAGAGCATATCGGAACGACTTTAATGTAATTTCTATAAGAGTTTGCTTAAATGCCACTGGAGATTGGACGTGTTCTGCACCACGGAATAACATGAACCATTCCTATGCATGCACGCATCTGAAACCAGGCGTGACCGGCCGTCGGGTTTCGGCTGTATGCGTGTGCACTTTCCTCAGGGTTAGCAGCCAAGGGCGCATAGGTGTGCAACCATTTGTTGTCGAGACATCTAAGCCGCAGCGGCACTATTCATGCGCGGAACCACTCTCGGTGCTACGAGGCTTCTTTCTTGCTGTGCCCTCTTCCTTATGTTTCCCCGTACAAGGCGCAGTCGCTTATAGCAAAGGGACGACCGCTAAAACGACGCCGTTCGGTGGCGATGAGAGAGATACAGAACAAAAAACTCGTTTCGAAATGGTATGAGCACGATAATACGAATGATATTCTGATTTACCTTTCTATGAGAGTAGCTCTGCACAGAAGACTAGGTGTCAGCTTGTGTATGACGGCAGGGGAAGGAACGGAACCGAACAGTGAGGAGAGGCAGAAAATAGAATTAAAAAAATAGAAACACAAGAGACGATGGCGGGTGGATAAACACACAAACACACACGCGCACATATATGCAGCTTTACTTCGTTCGCGAATCGCAACGAGAAATCGGTGCGGAAGCACGGCACCGGAAACTGAGGAAGGAGGCTCCGCGCGATGCGTCCATATATATAGATGGGCGGATATTCAAGTACGAGGAGGTGATTCGTTTAGTGGCTGCTTCAGTTATGCGGAGAGTCTGGGTAGAAAAAAAAGAGATCTAAAATGGAAAGAAAGGCAGAAAGACAGAGAAAAGTGTCGAAAAGCGTGCATCGAAAAGCCCGCTCCCCGAAACGGTGCTGGAAATCTGGCATACAGAGATGAAAAGCAAAGATAGCATTTAAGGTGAGCATCGTAGGTAACAGTTGCTAAGCTGTAGACTTGAAGACAAAGGTATACTAATTAATCATGAGTTGATTTTGCGAACTAATGCAAGCGCGAAGGCTATAGTGCGTTCTATTTCGCTCTTTCCTGCCATCCCCTCCGCGTCCTCAACCTCCTGCCTCTCATTCATCCCCTGGTGAAACGAAGACCAACACGTCGCATTAAAAAAAAGTGATGATGATGATGTTAATGATGAGAGAGAAAATTTATGGCGAAAGGGCGTCTGCCGCCGAAGAGGGCCATGACACAAAGTATTTTTGTTTTGCTCGTGATAGGGTGAAACACCCATTTTTCATGCATTTCTCTGTGAATAAGCCGACACCAGGCCAGGATGCTCGGCTTATTCACCTTAATTAAAAAAATTAAAAAAAATCATTACTTATTACTATCAATCTGGATCAGTCTGTCAAAATCTGCAATGAATGGTACCAACATTTTTGAGCTTGTATTTGTCTTGAAGCTCGAGTTCTTTCAGTCTTTCTCGTATACTAGTGTCCTCAATGATCACAACTTGCAATTTTCTTAATTTGGTTCTTTGCCATTCATTCCCGCAAGTTATCATTAAAATATTTCGGGACTACAACAAAGCCGACACACCCGCAAATTAACCAGGACCTGGAAGCATGTCTTTGCCACATAAGTAAATCTGTCCATCCCCGAAGAGTAAAGGGTAACTGGTTGCTTTACAAGCAAAATATGATATCGCTCATGGAATCAATTGTTCCTCTTCTCTACATTCGCCAAGATGCTAATAAGCATTGGTTTTTTAATGCTCTTCGAAGGCTGTTAAAGAAAAAGAAGTGACTTTCCGGCAAGCAAAAAATTCAACTTCTCATTTAAAAGAGGGCAAGTACTTCGAATGCCTTGTGCTATACAAATCTTTTGAGGCGCAAGAAAAATAAGTTTCTCAGTAATTATTTGCATAATATCAGAAATAACTTCCAAAAATTCTGGATGATTCTGTTACCAAGCCATAACTCGCCAAAAATATTATTTTGCGTGACCGAAATTGCTCGCACGTCCGCGTTGATCATTGTGGTGACGTTATGAATGCATACTTATCATCAGTTTTTATTAGAGAACCAGTCCTTAATGCACCCAACTATCCCAATGGTACTTTTAACCTGATGCCTCTAATTTCTATTTCCACCGAATCAAAGGTAAACTTATTGGCACCCTGATGTCGTCTAGCAACCTCGAGCCTGACGAGATCTCTGCCAAGTTTCTAAAAAGCAGTAAAATTTTTCAAGCCAGATATTAAAAATAACTTTTAACCAATCAATTTCAAGTCGCTCAATCCCAAATGGGTGGAAATTAAGCAAGGTTGTACCGCTTTTCAAGGCAAGCGATCATTCTGATCCATCACACTATCACCCAATTTCATAACCATGTATTTCTTGCCCTCGAGGTGTGCAGGCCACATCTGCGGCAGCCTGTGACTTACAGTGCGTATGTCATTGCCTGTCGTGCTTGCTACGGACCGCATTGCTCTACTTGTTATTATTCTTTACGCCCCCCTCATCCCTCTCCCCCAGTGCAGGGTAGCCAACCGTAACATTCTTCTGGTCAACCTCCATGCCTTTCCTCTAACACTTTTATCTCTCTCTCTCTCTCTCTCTGGAACATATACTCACAAGTCGCTTTTCACCTGAACAAAAACTTCCTTTTTTGCCAACCAGCAAGCATTCCGCTATGAAATTCGCGTAATGCCAAGCTGTATGAGTTTATCAGGGACATACATCTCAACCTGAATTCTTCATTTCAAACTGATAATATTTATCGAAATTTCTCTCAAGCCTTTGACCGGGTCCCACATCAACGTCCGATAGCTGAATTCTCGTCTCTCTCCTTAGATCCCTTAATACTGCAATGTATTTCCTCTTTCCTTTCAGAGCGTACTCTGTTTACAGTAATTGGGAACTATCGAACCAGAAGCTCTAATGTTCTTTCATGTGTACCACAAGGCTCTTCTCTCAGAGCACTTTTATTTTTGGTTTTTATCAAAGACCTTCCTACAAGCACGCCATCTACAATTCGCCTCTTCGCTGACAATTGTGCACTTTGTCGCCGCATTACTACTATCTCTGACCGGTCACTCCTGCAGAACAGCCTCAGTATAACAGAAACCAGGTGTGCCACATGGCTATGAAGCTGAATGTGTCCAAATGTCAGAGTATGCAAGTGTCCCGAAACATTCCACTGTGCATTATTCGCCCTCACCAAACTCTATGCCGATTTCAGATGTTGAATCATACTGATATCTAAGCGGTGTTATCGCGGACAAACTGAGCTGGTCTGAACATGTCACAAAACGTGCGGCTAACAAATCTAAAACGCTTGGCGTCATTAGGCATTATCTTTCTTTATCTGCCAGTTACAACCGAAAACTCGCCTATGAGGTATGCGTTGGACTGAAACTTGAATTTAGCAGCGCAATATGGAGTTCTCATCAGCATTACCTAATCAAATTATGCGAAAGCATCCAGAATTGGGCGTCTTGCGTCATTAACTCAACATATGATACACGTGTTAGCGTTAGTGCTCCGAAATCTTCCACTGACCTCTACTCATTAGCTCATCGAAGAAAGACATCGCGGCTAGGATTAATCTGTATTATAACCCAGATTAACTCAGAAAACTGAAAAGCCGATGCGATGTTCATACGGGTGGAACTAGAAGAGATGCTCTGAGTGTGCACCGTTTATCTACTCTACAAATTCATTGAATAAGTCAATCTTGCCCTTGGCTATTGATGAATGAAATTTGATTCCTTAATCTAACGTTCATGAACGCGACAATTCCAAATTAAGGCAGTTAGTATCAACTTATTTTGGTAAACTATACCGCTGAACATCAATAAGTTTTAGTCTCTTATTTTTCTGCTTGACTGCGGTCTGAAACTGATATTTTGGTCTGTTATTGTTTTTCATTGCCATTTATGTACTGCCTTTTGTTCTGTGTCCGCATACTATTTTGTGCGTATTGCGCTTGTATAAACTGTTTCGTAAACGCATGAGGACATGATTCGCACGAGTGTTCCTGTCGTCCGTTTGCTTTTCGCACTGTAGTTTCGTTACGCACGGTTCCATAGTGACGTATCACGTTACCATGCCTTTTTGTTTGGTTTTTATTTTATCAAAACGTAGCCACGAACATACTTTCTTGCTTCCCCTCCCTCTAATGCAATGCCCCACTCAGGGCCCTTAAGGAACAATAAATGTTGATGGTGAAGTCACCGAATGGGCACCAAACACAGCCAAAAGCAAACAGTGCCGTTTGTGTTAATATCGACCGCCAACTCTGGCCTGTTCACCGGCGGGGTATATAAAATAGATTACATAAATTAAGGGCACTTAAAGGCTGATGAAACCATGAAAAAGAAGACATTTAGAAAAAATCTCGGGCTAGCGCGACAAGCTGCCACTTCGTCTGCTGACGGAAAACGACTACAGCAATGATCCATTTTGTGAAAAAAATATTCGACGAGCACGCATCGAAACCACGGAAGACGTTGTGTCTAGATCTGAGCTACTTTGCTTGTTTGACAACAAGCAATGTTTGAGGTAAATGATTTCCTTCACTTTTTTTTGCTCCGCACGTATCCACGTTCGTCACCTTTCCGTGGAAAATTGATGTTTACAGTGAGTCTGCGCCGCACCAATCTGCCAAAGCACTATGAAACGATGTCGATCTCTGGAATGAAACTTGGACGGGGAAAGTGTTCCGTTCGAACGAGATCCTTCATCGCTCTATTTTTTGTTCTTTTTTTTCGAGAGCACGGAGCGAGCGACATTATTGAGTATTAGAGGCAACCGGGCAGCAAACGTAACGCTTGCACTTCCCACATTGATGGCTTCGCAAAATGAAACCAACCCGCCTTCCTTCTCATCAACTCCCACCCGTTTTCGCGTGTTTCCTGTATCTGGCATTTTTTTTTTGCGAGAGAAAAGTGCGCGCATTCTTTAATTCCCGAACCCTATCAATATTCACTCTGGGAACTGAGCGCACCGTTGATTCAAAAAGGCCAAGGTTGAAATAGAAATGAAGGAAAAGTGTCTGACGTAATTATTGTATATGGTCTCTTAGAAGGCGAGGAATCTCGGAGAGTTACTAAAAAAGTCGCGCCGTATCATAACGTCCACAAAAACGAGAAATTGATTTTTCTTTGCAATTAGCTAATGCTCATCTGACTGTTCATTAAAGTACTGCTGTCTAGGTTAAAAACTTGATCCGGGCAGCTCGACAAAGAAGTCGGTATAGACAAAAAAAAAGAGGGGCATGAAACTTCGAGGTGGCATGAAGAACAGCGCTTCGAAGGATAATCATTATAGACTTTTATGGAGCAAGGGCATCAGTGGCCAAATAGCGCCATGGCAGAAGGTATTTTCTTCTACTCAAGGTGGAGTCGAAGACCCATTTCCCAAGCATTCCGCCCTAAATAAGGCAGGCACTAGACCAGGGGAAAGCTTGTACCTATTGTATTACTGGTAGGTGCCTGGCGGCGCTGGGAATCGAACCCCGCACCTCCCACATGACAGGCTGATGCTCAGACCACTAGGCCAGCGCTGCAGTGAAGCGCTTCGAAGGAAGACAAGTACAGTGCTCAATAAGAAATTATTGGGCTTCGCACTTCGGCTGAAAGCCTTCTTTCTACTTTCTTCGAGATCCTGATCATGATCACAGAAAGCTTTTTTTTTTTTGCTTCAATAAAGGAAGATTTTCTCCGTCCGGTGTGTGGCTCCCCGTCCTGGACTCCTAAAGCTGCTGCCGTCAGCGTAGTCCGGTTCTCCAGCTTGCACTGGTCGTCCAGCTCCAAGCTGGACAGCTGCTCATTGGGCTGTCAGTTGTGTTCTATTATGACATCATAACTCTCTATTTGCGCTTTATCTTTCACTTTCTTTTCTTCCCCTTTCTCTCGTGTGGAGTAGCAGCCCAGAGCCACGTTTCCTCCGGATGACCACCACACGTTTCCCCTCATTACACTTTACTCTCTTTCTAATCAAGGATATCGGTTGAGTTTTGCTCTCTGAACATTACGTTTTAGACATAGGAGGGGATTGTACTACCCCCAGAAAAAGCACACGAGGTGAAAGTGGCCGGAAAAAGTTTTTTTCAGCGCAGTCTCGTAATTCGGTCGCCTGAAATTTGTTATGACGTCTGGGAACATGACTGCTCTATACGTTTCTACTAATGCAACGCGACTCAGTTGCGAGGTAGAGCTGCCATTTTTTTTTCTGTGAACACGCATTCCGTAAACTTTTGCCGTGAATAGGGCATACTGCATGAAAAGGAAAGGGTAAACAAAAATCAATGTAATGAATACTATATTAGAGAAGACAGCTAAGAATTTGGCCTGAAAGTTTCGTAGCTTTAAACCAATGAACAGACACCGTTACGCAAAGCAGGTGTTTCTGCATTAAAGGGGCATCTCACGTCAGCTTCGCGACCATAATGCACATTCACAGCTTGTTCAAGAGGTCTCGTGAATGAATGAAAAATCCGGACTCAAATAACTAGTTAGCGCCACTGCAAGATTGAGAACAACAGGCATCATGAAGGACGGGAATCGAAGTTTTAGTTGTGTTCAAGATTTTTGTTCAACGAAAAAAAATAAGAACTAGCGAATTCATTCTACTGCACCAGATGCCGTTAGTTACGTGCACTTCTGCCTGTAAGATAATCTCATCGTTCTTGCCGATGCATCACTTTCCTTTGATTATTCTGATGATAGCGACCTTCAATAAATATCCGTGTGGGACTCGTTATCACCCCTGTCTCCCGAGAATGTTATTTTCATCTAGTTATTGTCAGACTTTTGATGACGTGAATAGTTATGTTCACCCTGTCGCAGAACGCCACAGAGTGTTTCGGATTATGATGAGAAGGTTTATGTTTCTCCCTCAGTCGATCTAGAAAACAAAGCGATGCATATACAGTGAGAATAGCGAATGACAATGTCAGGCAACGGATTTCCAGTTTAGGCATGCAACTCTTTAGTGACATTCATGTCATCTACCCGTCCCGGTCCACGTCAGACCTAGACAGCCCTCCGTCAGCGCCGTTACTGCTCCGATGAAAAGCGATCATGGCGACGAGAGATGAGATGACGCACTCCCAACTGCCCCGTCCGGCAGCGGCAGAGTCTGAGTAGATATCTAGCGTTGAATCTCATATCCTGTCACATCCTTTTATCTGTTCCTCCCCAATCCTCAAGTAATCACACCGTCCGCCTTGAGCGGCCTGTTCGGCTTCAAAATTGAGACGATGACGAAGGCAGCACGAAGGCGATCCGGTGGAAGTCCATACGCCGCAACAGGAGCCCCATTCGTGAAAAGTTCTTCTTTCTCGCACTGCGTTTCTCTCTTCCCCTCATTTTAGCTTAACCGTCGTTGACATCCGAGAGCAGAGAAGACAACAAGCAAGCGCAGAACATCCGCACGGATTAGTTGAACGGCTCGGAAACTGCCCCACGGAAATCGGGACGTTTTTGCGATCTTTTTCATTCACTGCCTGTCGTACTCCTTGCCTCTTACACTACCGTGAAATTTCCCTCCTATTCAAGCTAGCCGTTTTCTTTCTATCAGAGGTGGGAGATTTTGTCGATTGAAATTGTTTCTACTACTTTTCCGAAGCTTTTTTTTCCATGTTTATTTGGTGCACTGTGATTGCAGCAACGTGTAGGATTTTCGCTAATAACACGTGCTTAGGTGTCTACCGATCGAACGAACTGTCAGTGAGATTTCCTCGATGAAAATAAAATCTTTAATCTTGCCTTCTAAGGCAAAATGTGACGTTGCATGCTAAATTAAACAACGTTTGGCTTCTAAGGTAGAGCGTTTTTCGACTTGGGGCACTATACCTGGCGGAGACAACATGTATGATAAGTGTAGGATTAGTGGTACTTTTTTAAGACGAACTTTTCGAGCGGTAGTTGTTAACTTCAGTCTGTTTTGCGCCGTAGTGAACTATTACAGAAACAAATTGCAACGCACACATTTAAAACTGCTGTAGCAACCCGTAGCGACCAAAATTACCGAACACTATAAAGTAAATAGTAGTATGTAAACGAGAGGATCTAACGGGATGTACTACGAAACTCACAGACTGGATGTCTATTCAGGTTATTCACATATATTCGTTATCAGACGGCTATTTAATCAATTGGAGACGTATACGATAAAGAAGAGATATTCGTATTCACGAATGATGCTATTAAACACAACGTGCACAAAGATCAGTTAATGACCTTCTCCGCTGAACATTCGCAAGATGGCAAGGGTGGCCAGCATTTATTCTTTCGAAGACTGATTGAAAAGCAGAGGATTAATTCATGAATAATTTGAAACCAATTGCAATTTGACAAGTTCTGCAAATTGGCTTAGCCTCCAATCTATACACCCCTGAAGATCACGATTTAAACATACAACTTAAAGTGAAAAAATAGAAATATATTAAGGGTGCTACGGTGGCTCAGTGGTTATGGCGCTCGGCTGCTGACCCGAAAGACACGGGTTCGATCCCGGCCACGGCGGTCGAATTTCAATGCAGGCGAAATTTTAGAGGCCCGCGTATTGTGAAATGTCAGTGCACGTTAAAGAACCCCATGTGGTAGAAATTTTCAGAGCTCTTCACCACGGCCTCCCTCATAGCCTGGGTCGCTTTGGGACGTTAAATCCTTATAAACCAAACCAGAAATACAATTAGCACATATCGGCTTATTAATCGGATACCCGTGGCTGCTATCTACTTCCCTTATGGCCGCCGAGCGCAACGCGCGGTCACTGCAGGTGGCTTCTACATGATAATGCGCGTCATTTATTATAAGATTCAGATATAAAACTCTCACCCTACATATTCCCTTTAGTCACGATTCCAAACTGTTGTGTTCAAACCAAATGAGAAGAATTTATGAAACGGTAAAAAAGTCCCTAGTAAGGCCAATGAGCTAGAGGTGAAATGTGAAGTAAGACTACTCGAACCTTATCCTTGCTCCGCAGTCGTTAAGAAATGCGCAAGTCAGGCGTTAATAAACGCATAACCAGACATTTCTCGTTGCGATACATTCTGCACCGCGATAGTATAAATGCTGCCTCTTCTTTTATTACATTTCGCCTATTTTACGAGACAATTTTAATTAGATGGTGTTGCACGGACAAAGAAAGCGAATTTCGGCAGCATTTCCACAGTGGGTTGCTCCGTTTCTTATATGGGGCTGTCGCCTGGAGTCGTATTTTTGGGACGCAATTGGTGGTCGTAGGAGACTTCACTACTTTGGGCTTAGAGACCCACCAGCTCTAAGGACACCAATATTCCTATAAGCAGGATCATTAGGCTTTTATAGCTCTGTCCAGCTCTTCCTTCATCGGGAAGACGACTGGGCATCCTTGGGTTGTTCACCTCAGCGCTTGTACCAGGAGAGTCAGCTTGATGACTACAACAGGGAAAACTGGTTACATATATTTTATTTTTCTGTACATGCTGTCGCCTATTTGCAGCAAAAACAGGAATGGTACGAATTACTCATGAAAGGAGGCGCGTGCACAGTCATTATCATCATCATCATCATCATCATCATCATCATCATCATCATCAGCCTGACTACGCCCGCTGCAGGGCAAAGGCCTCTCCCATGTCTGTCCAATTAACCCAGTCCTTTTCCAGCTGCGCCCACCCTATGCCCGCAAAAATTCTTAATCTCATGCTTAATACCGTGCTACGCGTGCTTTCTGTTGGAATCCACTTCGTTGCCTTTATGGGCCAGCGGTTATCTTGCCTTCACATTACATGCGCTGCCCAAGCTCATTTCTGTCACAAAATTCTAATTGGTTGAGAGGATCGTGACGTACTCATAAGCACTTAAGGGGAAAAGAAAGAGTGGTCGAACGGGAGTCGAACCACTGCCCTTTGCGTCGGAGGCTGGGCGCGTTGCCTGTACACAACTAAGGCGCTTTTTTTATTGAATGAAAATAAAATCAGCTGAGTTATCAAATGTTTTTACGTACACACATACGATCCCGCGATACAGACATACATTATCATGCCATCGCACACTGCACTGCACCATCATATCAAAATTGCTGGAGACATACACATGCGTTAAGAATTGGCAACAATTCAGGCGGCCGGTCCTGCGGAACGCGGTGCCAAGGAAGTAAAATCAAAATATATGTTTCGTATCTGCTGATATGCTCTCGGTGATGCCTTTTGAGGATGGCGGCATGCGCCGGCAAGCACGCAAGCTTTCAACTCATCGCAAGCGTCGCGTCTCGATAATCCAAAGAGAAGGAAAGATGAGAACAGACGATGAGACAAACACGCGTGCGAAATAGAGGCGCTAAGCAATGCGCCGATGTAAGTTGGCCAGCTCTCGCGCTGTCCGCGTATTTTTGTCGCCTTTAGTAGCACATTTTTTCGTTGTCAGATGTACGAGGCTGATAGGCTGGTGACGAGAATTTGGCACCTTTCCGTCTAAGACTAACCCAGACCCCTTGCTCATTGGATAATGGAAAATCAGGGGATCACTATAGGAGAGTTTGGCACGAAGCAATATCGGCGCAGGTATTTTTCTGACCATCTCCTGATTTCAGGACCAAGGAGCGCCAGGATCTCATACAGCTTGTATAATTTTTGCTCGCGAGACACCTGAGTTAGGACATTAATGGTACTTCGTGTTTACACATAACAGCACGGCAATGTGTCTGGTTAAACCTGCGTACATACTTTACACGGCACGTTATCTTAACCATCACCGTGACACCAATTACTTTCTCCCTCACAGACCTTTTTCTCCTTGAAGCTTTTTCGGAGCAGCAGGCCATTGAAATGGTGATCGCCCTCATAGATTCCTTTCCTTCAAAAGAAATTCCTTTTTTTGTGCACTGCTCTCGTGCACACCGCGATCCTGTAATCATAATAAAGGCTCCATCCTAATTTTTAAAATCTTTCTGTTACCGAAAAGAGGCTACGCTAAAATTGCATTTCGGACAAAATGTATTTATTTCATATTTATTTTGCATTTTTGTCCCTACGCTTATATTGCAATACGAATGCTTTCTAAGTATGCTAGGAATAATATTTTGAACATTCTTACAAATGCACCAAAAATGCATTTTCTGTCCGCTTAGTATATTTATTATGCGTGAAATATCTACTAAAATATGTAATTATACATTAAAAATACACTAAAACATACAATTAATATATTAAAATCATATTCACCTCGGCTCGGCTTAAAAAAGGGTGTACTAGTCGGATTCACCGAATAATACTGATCAATGTTGTCAACGGCAGAAGGTAATGACCCAACTGACTATAAGCATCAGGAGGTCGACAATCCTAAGGAAGACTGGTTGTCATCAAGAAGTCTATAACAATGGAAGGTCATGTGACGGGACCTGAAAGGGAAGGACGTCACCACACAGGAAATGTCGACGGAAAGTTACGTCAGCAAACAGGAAATACTCTGACAAGGATCATACTTGGCTTAGCTTATATATAACCCGCGAGAGGAGACATTATCTTGCCCGGTGGGGCGCTTTTTGCGCAAAGACTGTGGGCCCCAAAATTGTCGCACAAGCGTCGGAGTAGTCGCTTTCAAATCTGCGGCTTATCTAGAACCGAATTGCTAGTCATAACTTGCATCATGCATCTGTCAGGAGTCGAACTGTGAACCAATCAAGACATGGGCGTCTATGGGAGCCGGTCCGCCTTGCCAGTCGGGATACTTTTCGCTGGCATGTTCGGGGCCGGAGGTGTGCATGGCGTTCTTGCCGGTATAATGCTATCACGCTGTCCACACGTAACTTTAATAAGTGATGATTGCCTTTCTGCTAGAAGATACCATGAACGAATGGACGACAGAAAAGGGAGAGTTTTCACTGTTCCCGGAAACATGATTTCGAGCACTGGGTTGTTCCACGGCAGCTTGAAGTATGCTGGAAATATGCTGACGGCGAGTGCCCAATTGTTAGAATTGAAGTATACTTTGGGAGAATTAATTTCGTATTTACGAAAGTACAATTTAAATACATTGCCAACATGTGATTTCCCGAAACCCGATTTCCAGCACGAGGGTCTTCAACAGCAGCTTGCAGTGTGCTGAAAATATGTTTACGCGGACAGCACATCCGTTAAAATTGAAGTCTACTTTGGACTAATTAATTTTGTATTTACAAAAGTACACTTTAAATACATTACCAACATGTCATTTCCCGAAACGCGATTTCGAGCACTAACTGTTCAACGGCTGCTTGAAGTGTGCTGCAAATTGAAGTATACTTTGGACGAATTAATGCGATGTTTGCGAAAGTACACTTTAAATACATTGCCAACACGCAAAAGCCTTTTCCCGTATTCTACGAAAACTAAAAGCCTGCTTCAAATATGTTTAAATGGCTGCCCGTTTGGCAAATTTGAAGGGCACTTCAGATAAATTATTTTCATATTTACGAAACTACATTTTAAATACATTTACAAGATACTAAAACTGCCTACATATTTTTCACGTATTTGAAACGTGCTTGAAGCATGTTTTAAGTGACGTATTTCTGCAAATTTTAAGAATGTATTTCGAATACGAAGCATAAAATTTCAGGAACCTATTTCCGGCATATATTTAGTGTATTCATGAAGAAAAAATATATTTCAAATACACTATAAATACCCGCCATATATTTCAAACGTATTAGTTTTCGCTAAGGGTTGTTGAATATTTGGCCCAGGAGATTTTTAATGACGTTACGAAATGTAGGTAAAAACGAGACTCTACATGGCGGCTCAGCATCATACAGTAGCCAGAACAGCTACAATTACTTTTGAACCGCTCAATTTCTTATTATCTTTTTCCCCCTGTGTACGAAATAAGAACATCGATGGTCGACTGTGCAGACGCTTTACGAAGGGCAGCGCAGTTCTGTTGCGCAATACTTTTTCTCGGCGATGAAAAGCTGAGTCGCTGTAGCCTGCATTTTCTTCTCAAGGCAGCGGGGAAAAAAGCTGATTTCTGATTTCTGAAGTTAACGAGCGTCTTCGCAGCGCTGTTGCGAAACACTGCTGCATAATCAAACTTATAGCAGCGGTCTCGCTCAGACGTCAATGACGCAATAAGACCGCTGTACGAAGGAGCCCGCCAATTAGATAAAAAGGTGAATCCAAGACACGCGGCTACTGCAGCAAGGCACCCAAGGCTCAAAACGGCTTCGCTGAGTACGCAGCTCGATGCAGTCGCAAAGTTTTTGTACACGGCAGCGCAGCTTGCATGTCGCCGTTCCTCACGCCATTCGCGTTAATTAATTCTATGGCATCATCAATATGGCATCACTATTTGCCGTTTTTCACTTGCTGCTTCTGCACTTTCTCCGGGGTGCGCTGTTCAGGATTCGGGGGCGATAAACATTTTAGCTCAAGAGCCCGAACGCAATGGACGGCTGCAGCGTCCTCTTCCATGAAGAGCGGAACGGTGAAAGCCTTGTGTCGTCCGCTCTCTACATAAGGGCTGCTGTCACGTGGTTCGGCGACCCCACCCGACTTAGTGCAATCACACATAGCCGCAAACATTATTAACGCGTTAGCCCTAGTGGTGTGTGTGTGCAAGCGTATATATATGGCGAGCGCCGTCTCTGAGTAGTGAGTGGCAGGTAGCCTATATGTCATGGTCGGCAGGTGGCAACCTGCTCAGCGAGCTACGAACGAGCTGGTTATACTATCTATACGTAGTTAACTAGTAGAAGCAGTACCTGTCTCGCGCAGCACAGGCGACACCGGCCGCTTATG
This sequence comes from Amblyomma americanum, assembly GCF_052857255.1. Classification (NCBI taxonomy): domain Eukaryota; kingdom Metazoa; phylum Arthropoda; class Arachnida; order Ixodida; family Ixodidae; genus Amblyomma; species Amblyomma americanum. The sequence continues at coordinate 83,922,418 of NC_135502.1, forward strand.
AAGACGGCCCCGAGAAGCGTCCGAGTTGGGCTCCCGCCTCAGGCCGATGCCTCGCACTAGTCTGTTCTGGCTGGCACAAGGCAGCCTGTGGTTCCCTGGCACTACTGCCAATAACTCACCAAATGCATCCCTCTTCCCGCTCTCAAGCTGGTTGATGTGACAAGTACATCGGATATAACGAACCCTAGTATCCCACCTCTGATATAACAAATTTTAGTGTGGTAACCTACGATATATGAAACCTACGTGTGCAACCTCGAACATGACGGACTTTCGGGCGTTTACATTGAATACAACAAACTTTCGTGTCTTACCTCGGAACCTATGTATGCCATCTTGAATTTAACGAACTTTCATGTATGGACCTCTGATGGAACGAACTTAGTGTGTTGACTTCAGGTGCAACAAAACTATATGTGTTGACCTCGAAAACCACTTACTTTAGGCAGTTTTAGAATGCCGTATGCACGGTTGTTTGTCATATCAGCGCGTGAAAACGGGGACGCAACGATAACTTGAGCCTAGTTCCGTCATCTGGTGTTTAGAACGAGAACCATTTTTGTCAAACAAACTGACACTAGTTGCTACATTATGGTCACTCGAAAAAAAAGCATATATATTGCTCAAATCTATTGTTACAGGCAATATAACACAAAGCGAAAGCCCGATGTCCCATTTATGACTCGAGAATGTTGTAAAAAACGCCTTATCAACGACGAATTCTATCCGAAGCGAGAGGTCCTGCTTTGAAGCGCGCAGCCATGTTGCAAACGATCTTTTACGGTACCCAACAGCCACGCATGCTGAATTCGCGGCCATGTTGCAAACAGCATTTTAGCGTACGCAAGTGCCATACACGCTAAATTCGGTAAATGGCGCACGCAACGCGAGCGAGTGAATTTTAAATAGTGTTTTGCGCATGGGCACTATAAAGCACGCTAATTTTTAGCGTACGCTATCTTTTTGCGTATATCTGCGTGATACTAATGCTGCCCGTTAGTGTGTAAGCATTGAATATAACGAACATTTGGCTGCTTACACATTCAAACGATAGACCGAGGAACGGCTAAGAAAATTTTGTCCCCCACTGCCGCCACACTATCGCACCCATGGCAGCATTTGAGCGAAGCCCTGCGCAACTGCTTCGAAAGTCTCCCTCAACGCTATAATGTGATCGGCGCTCTTCTGTGATGACGTCACCATGTGTGAGGTCCTATCACAGCAAAGCTCGCGAAGGAAATAAATACTTCTATCGCTGCGATAGAATATACATGAACATTTCGGTGATATTCCTGAACTCAATGCAATTGAAATTTTCCTTTCTGCTCTTCTCATTACTATAATTTTTATATTTGTTTATTTCTCCCTGAACATGGTCACAACTCAGGCTCAGGCAGAGGCTGAATAATTCTTTCGAAAGTTCCAAGTTTTATGGTAATTTCTTCTCATTTTCTTGTGTCCACAAGGCACTATCACGCAGAACTTTCGCTTGATATAAACAACCGTTGTTTCGCCCTGTACTCGTGTTCATAACAGGTGGAACTACTTTCGGTTGCAGATGCACACTTATTCCCCCGTTGAAAAAAAATATAATAACCGAAATGTGGGCTCTGATGTCGCAAGGTTAATCCAATGTACGAGAAAATATGATAAACACAGAACTTCTATCGGGCACCTGTTTACGTTGCAGGCTTTTACGATGAACCTAATGGGCACCTTCGAACGCTCCTGAGTAGAAGGGCAGAGATTTCTGCGAGCTGTATCCGCATCCCTCACTGACTAACGTTCGCAGAGAGATGGCTGTGACAAAAAGTACTTGCGTCGGCTGAAGGGCGGCCAGCCAGTTATTACAGGGCACTCCGAACTTAACCCTTACCCGGCCTCTGCCGGGCAGCACTTACAAGTAGACAGCTTGGATACGACATACCAGTGGCCGTAATGCTCCGCCGGAGCATAAATAGTTACAACAGATAGCGTCACCTCGACCTCCCATAGTAGCGATGAGCGGCGCGCGCACCATAGACACACGACAGGCTGCATTAGGCTCTGGACAAGGCTCCTACACTCTCGACAAATAAGAGGCCGAAAATTAGGCACACACGAGAGTTCAGTATGGCTGTTGGCAGCCGGGTACTTCTTGCAGTCAGCTACAGGACTTCATTGGCTAAGGCATGTGCGATAGAGAGATTATAACCTAAATGGAACACAGTGCGTTGCACTGATCTTACACTTTTATATTCTCGACTACATGCTTCCTTTTACACCCTGTCCAGTATCGTATCATAACTAATACGACGCATTCAAACAACCTTCGCCGAGAAGCTTTCAAAATTCTCTTCTGGAAGTCGTCCTACTTCTGTGTTGAACTCGCTCTCTGCGTCACCCCAGCATCTCCGCGCATGTCGAAAATATTTTTTTTGTTTATCAGATACTACAGTCGCCCATTGGCAACGAAGGCAGGAATGAGTACAAGCAAGAAACGAAACTCTAGTGACGTTCACACAGAGATATAAAATGAACACCCCCCATGAAGCAGAGAAAAATAATAAAAGCTTGAAAATTAGCCAAGAAACACATGCAAGTTCACTAAAGACAGTAGAACTCGTTGGACAATGTTGAAGTAAGCGAAATGAGGATCAGTGTTAACTAGAGTTACTTCCACAGTCTGTCTCAGCAGTAAAGAGTGAGTCGATAGATGACATGTTCGCAGTCTCTGGCGGAAGTGAGTTCGATTCTGGTACTCTTTGGGGAAAGATATTCAATAGGGATAGATTGAGGCATAACTATTGTTTTCCGGTCATTCCACTTGGCCTCTCTAGTTCTGTTCATTTCAGTCAAAGTGTAGAAATTATTTTTGCTCTATCGATGATAATATTGTAAAGTACTTGCCGGCGATTAATCTTTAATCTCGTTTCAAGTGTTGTAATGCTCTTTCTTCATCTCGAGATCAGTAATTGATATGTGCCTGTCATACGCGTTGTAGATAAAGCTTAGCGGTTTTTCTCTATGCTTTCGATAACATTAATGGATGGCTTAGCTTGGGAGTCTCAACAATGTCAGCATATCCCAGGGAGGGCCTTTTTGGTGATGTTATGGGGCAGGTGGCTGCACCCCACCGCTGCCACCAGTTGTTATGGGGCAGCTAGCAGCATCCCACCGCTGCCACCAATTGTTAAGCTCGGGTAGCATGACCAGTTGTCGTGGTGCAGGGTAGCGTGTCTGGGCCGAAGAAGAGATGAGGAAGGTTGGAAGCTGACATTTGAGGGAAAAAATAACAAGCGGGTTTACTGACACTTTGAAGGAACTTATTTAGAAAATTTGGAAAAGAGCAAACAGACAGAAATTAAAAGTTCATAGCGTCAAGCTACTGGATGAGCCTTGTCGTCATGGCCCAGAGCCTTTGTTTCCACTCAGGACGCCTGTAAAATACCCCAAGGCTCCGCCTCTTTACCAGGCGGTGGCCAACTGAGCACGAGGCACAGTTCGGAAGAGTGACATGGCACATAGCACGCGGAGTCACTCGTTGCAAAGTCCACGCGTGGGAACTGGCGAGGAGGAAACGCAAGTCCGTAGCTTTTTCGCACTGTGGTGCAACAGTACTGCAATCGGCACGTGTCTGCCGAACACAAGCGAGGCGTGCTGGCGCCCAACTGTGGCTGGCTCTCTCCGATTAGAGCCGGCTTCTGTCAGACACGGTTAATTGCTTCGACACCGTTCCCCACTTGCCTTGTTGTTTGTCCATCGTCGGTCGCTTCTTGCGGAGAACCGAAGGGAAGGTCATTCGTGGGAAGAACTTCGCAGGCTACTTCCCAGACAGTCATCCTTTTAAAGCGAAAGCTTTACTACTCCAGCCAGCGAGCCATTTCGGCTCGTCGCGCAGTATGCCGTATGTCATATGCTCCGCCCACGAACAACCTTGAGCCGCCGTTGCCTAGCAACGCCTCAGCCACGCTCCAACAGATGGCGCCGCCGTCGCCGCTCGCTCCACCAGATGTGCTCCGCTGGGGTAGAGGGATAAGAGGTGTCGCCTTGCGGGAGGTATATATATATGCGCTTCGCCTGTGTATCGGATATCGTATTCTGATATCCTATCCTATACTTGACACCTGATTTAATATGTGTTGCGGGTAATTGGTCCCAATATACTGAACTTATTTTTGGAATATGGCGGAGTGCTTGAAGCACTCTGGCACGGTGGGCCCGGTATTGAACTGCCTCCAGTATCGGCCCGGGGCATAATAGCGCGCCTTTTCTTTCTATCTTTGCTCTCCTATCCTTTAACTCTCCTACTTTCAGCACGCGGCAGCGAGCGTGGTTCAGCTTGAGCCAGTAGGCAGGCCGTGCACTTTCCTTTTCCTTCTACCTATCAGCAACAGCCGTGTATTGTAGTCATTATGGAGAGCGCGAAAGAGACGCAACAACGACAGAATGAAGCGAGGAAGAGACAACGTGCTCAAGAGACGCCGGAAGAGCGCGCCGCACGACTAGAGAAGCGTCGTAACGAAGATGCGGCTAAAAGAAGTCCTGCCACGTCCCGGAGTGACTCAACTGCGGAAGAGACAAATTTGAGTTCTCGAGAGCGTCGGAATGAGACTCTGCGTAGACGATGCGCCGCAGAAATGAAGGTTTCGCAGTGCTACTAGGATTAACAAGAGCTAAACTACAGCCAATTTTTTTTTTGGTTGGGCTATCGTGGGGTCAGACGACCTGTCGAAATTGCCGCTGCTGTTGCCGCCACCGTGGTCATCCCGGTCGATGGAATATGCGCCTTAATACGCTTCGGCTGGTGTGCATCCCGTTCAAAACAATGTATATGACACGAACCGGGTTTAAGATGTTGAGTGTAACAAGCAACGTTTCACCATTCAGAGCTTGTTTGAAGCCGCTCAGACAATGTGCTTTATGTCAATACTAAAGTTTAGTGTTGATCTGATACGCTTCCCCAGGTTACTGAAAAGCATGACAGTTTTAAACTGGACGTGGTTTATATTGTAAACGTTAACTAGCTCATTCTTTTCACGTGTTTTGGGCATTTGGGCATTTGGGCGCATTTAGAGATATTTTACCTCATGTGCCACAAAGTGCACGAGTTGTTATTGATGCGAGGAAATCGTTAACGTTGAGTAGGTCTTTTGGTGTGCAAAACGTCATGCACGCTATGAAGTCGTTCCCAAGAAAACGACAGCGCACTTCTGAATTAAACTGCAGATATTTAATGCAGATTAATTAAGAGCAGTGTACCAAGTACCGAACTTAAGGGAACTCCGGAAATAGTTATACCAAGGCGGCTAACGAAACCTAAATATTTTAATGCACTGGCCACGTTGTGAAACGTTAAATCCGGTGGGTGTTTTAGTGATTCTTCAAAATGCAGGAAGCCGTAATAGTAATTTACTGTACGACACCCCCTCCAAAGCTTTTTAGAGTAAAAAAAGAGAAAATGTTAATTTGCTAATCGTCATCTAGCAGCTCGAATAGCTCAATTGTTGTGTGAACCACTTGGTCACCTTCGGCACACCACGACGAAACCTGAATTTAGCGCTTCAATAGAAGTCACCAGCTTCGATAAACCAAGATATGTTTTTGACAACAATGCGTTTCGTAACTTTGCCACATGAACATAACTTTGAGACCCCTTTATAATTCGTTACGTTAAGTTTGTCGCCTGATTTTTGAATGGATGTCACCGTAGTTGCTTTTCAGTGTGTGGAAATCTGTTTTTTGCAAACATTCATTGAATATGACAAAAATACTTCGCGCACCACTCTGTGTATATGTAAAGGGTCATGCTTGGTGAGCAATCTCGACCGGTAGACTTCTTTGCGTTTAGGTTCAGAAGGGCCGTAAATGCATCTTCGTCACTGATAGTAAGATTTTATGTTTCACTTTCAGTGACTTGACGGCTACAATGATTATATATGGATGAAGAGTAGTCGTTAATTGTTGCAGACATACAGTAGTTATTAAGTTGTATAGAGTCAACTGATAATTTCATTAGAGGATAATATTTCTGTGTTAAATTCCTCCAAACTTCTGTCGGGTCAGTTTTAAAAAAGATTTGCATACGTTATAAAGCTTGTACATATAAAATTTATCCTTTCAGTTCTGTGAGGCCGCCGCGGTGGCTAAGTGGTTATGGCGCTCGACTGCTGGCCCGAAAGACGCGGGATTGATCCCGGCCGCGGCGGTCGAATTTCGACGGAGGCGAAATTCTAGAGGCCCGTGTACTGTGCGATGTTAGTGCACGTTAACGAACCCCAGGTGGTCGAATTTTCCGGAGCCCTTCACTACGGCGTTCCTCATAGCCTGAGTCGCTTTGGGACGTTAAACCCTGATAAACCAAACCAAACTTTCAGTTCTGTGATCTGCTCAAGAGTTTAAACGCATATTTACTGTTTTTGCTGCCTTATCGCGACATATGTTAAACGCGGCGTTTCAAATGTAGGATGTCATCCGAGCTCCACAAGTTTTTTCTTATGTAGTCTTTTTTCGTATGTATCTTCGAATACACTTATGTGCAATGCTCCTGAAAAAAGCCAGAATTGCTTTTTTTTCACGCAAACTGCATAAGTTGCGTTACAAATATATGAAATGCTTAAATATTCGTCTTTTTTAAAGTAAAAATAATTTTTAGGTGTTTAATTCGCTGTGCGCATTAGATGACTTGTGAAAACAAGAGTTTTTAGTTTGATATTCAGGCTAAATTATGTGCTGACTAGCCTAACGTTATCAAAAATTAAGATGAGATCAAATCAACGGGAGTTTTTAAACGTGCGAGTGGGCGTTTCTACGTCTTTGCTTAAATTCAGAGGAAGTAAAATGTCCACCATCACTTCCAAATGCAGACAGGCCGACGAAAGTTTCAACGCACTCCAGTTTATTTTTTAACAATACAGTTGACACAAGGGTTATATGAGTGTTACGACTGCAATGCATTACATCAAGATCGTGCAATTCCAGTACCGAGATTCAGGAGTTCGTGGCCTGTAGACTCTATTATTAAAATATTTCGAGGGCACTAATTGGTAAGCATCAAACCATGTCAACATTTGTGGTCTGTGGTATCAGCCTCTATTTGACGCCTTCTTTTTTCAGCACAACTGCGATAACGCATAATCAAGAATGCTATCATGCAGTTGTGTTTCGGAAAACATTTCTGACATCTGGTATGCAATAGGGAGCCCTTCAAAATAACGTGCTTTGTTCCTAATAATAGCAAAAATGGCCAGTACAGGGAACACGTTCGTTTTTGAAGGAGGTGTCGTCGTCAATTTCGTATCGTTCCCTAGGAAAAATTTTGTGTGACCAGCCATATTAAGTCGTCATTACCAATATAATTGTACCTTCGAACTCCGATTATTGACTTATCCAAAATTTTTTTCATCCATCTTGATTTTATAGAAGCAAAGAACAAACCTGTTGTTCGTTTTGTTCTTACTGGCTGACAGTTTTTTTCCGTGTGCTCTCAACTCAAGATCAGAAGTCCTCCAAGATACTGAAATTTACGCCTTTAAAATTACTGGAATTTTTCAAAGCTTTTTTTGTTTCTCGTTCATTCAGTATTTTATATACCACAGCACGGCAAATATTTTCTCCCGCTCTTTCAAGAGGCTGAGTACGCTTCATATAAACGTCAGAAACTTTTAACCTCTACTTCAAGAATTATAAAGACTAAGTATGATGAATTTCATTACTTCGCTCATCAATGCATTAAATAATCAACTTGTTCTATTTGTTTTGATTGTCTAAATCGCCTATTTTAAACAGAAGGTCGTCAACTTTTTTTTGCAGCTTGTCTACATTTGTAGTGTACTTTATAACTGCGGAAAAAGGCTTAACCGATTTCTCCAACTAACAATAACCATCTCGGCAGTTTCATTTTGATGGTGGTTTAAGGTTTTATTCAGCTGCTGCACGTCTTCTATACTTTTCTTAAACATGCCCACTTTGTTGTTCGGGCGTAGGCTGGACTCTTCCTCACAACAGTCTGCCTGCATATCGATGATATAGTGTTACGGGGTGGTAATCAGTGAAAACACCTGCCGTGGGCACGGCCGAAGCAGTAGGTGGAGTTACTTTTATAACAGTGAAGAGGAACAGGACGCTTGTCTCTTGCCTGCACAAAAAACAAGAAGGGGTTTTTCAGATGCATGGTCTCCATGCTTCCGCTGTGCCCACTCAGCAAGATCTACGATGATGCTCAATTTATAAGCGGCCCCCCACCATGTCGGCGGTGGTGGCACTGTAAATCTTTCAAAATTATCAGCCGCGCTGCGTGTGTCCCGACCAGAAGTTTTGCTTTCCAAGAAAGGCTGAGCCAAATGAAGTGTTGCTCTGTCACAAGGACCACGAAGGCGTTGACAAATGGTTCACTGAAGGTTGAAACACTTTTGAAGAAAAAGTAGAGCCAGCGAAATAAACAAAAACGGGCGTTTCAAACCCGTAGTTTCAATGATTGTGCCACGCCCACGTTTCATTGTCTTAAGCATTTTGGTGATGTCTAAGTGTTATAACCAGGCACTCCGTATTTATTTTACTACAATTTCATTTTGCCTCTGGCGTGAATATCATTATTTTAATATTTATGGCACTTCCGCAATGTTTAAGTGCGAGAAACGACTACGTCAAAACTAAGTACAGATCATGTAAACTCTTCCAAATTGTTTAATAATAACGCTTCTTGCATCTCTAAGTGTAACATGTAAAATGCTTCTTCCGGCTATGCCGCTTGCTTGGTCGTGCACGAATTTAACGCATGACGTAGGATTTAACTTTTCCTATTCTCATATAACTTGTTAGGCTGCTGTACGTGCTCGATTCAGTCAGAATTAATTAAAAATTTGCATCATCTGGAGTAAAAAAGAGCCAAATCAAGCAGCGTACACAGTAGTGGTTCTGATCCATCTCGCTTCCTCTAGGGGCGCGACCACTCTAAGGCGGAAGCGGATGTGAACTTTGTTGAGGCTAACTACTTTTAGGATCGATGCGCTGCCAGGATATTTGTAGTATATGCTGCTTTTTGGGGGTATCAAAAGAGCTATCAACGGCCACGTAATGCGTTAAATTCCAGCACAAATAACCGAGCGGTGTAGACGAGAGAAGCAGTTTAGACGTTGCATAGAGCAATGCCGCGTGTTTTATTAATAAAAAAATATAAGTGTGCACGTAGCAATACGAAAACGGAAAAACACTACAACGACCTAAAGAGTCTCGCTGTCAGATAGGAAACAACAGTCAAATATACAGTGGTGTGCAGTAGTAAATTTAATGACGCGCAGTGCCAACTGAATCTCTGTACCAGTTAAAGAGAAAGAGCACGCAGGTTGAAAGAAAGGAAACTTTACGCGGAATATAACGCTGGAGATGCCGAAAGCATCGAACATGCGAGGAAGTAGCCGCACTGGAGTAGCAAGCGCAGGCCAAACCAGCGTAGACACGACTCGTCTTCGAATGAGCCGGCCACCGTGCGCGGCTTCACGTTGCGTCCTGCAATGCTTGGCATTAGCAGAGGTGAAGCAAGCTTGCGGACACGGCTTGTCAGCATGAAAGAAGTGCAAAAAAAGGAGTCTCCCTGACTAACGCCCGCGCAAAGTTACCCCACGCTGACGGTGAATAACAGTAACCGGGGACGAGGTTTTCCAGCCCCGCGGATTAATTACCGTACGCAGTGTTTCCAAAGTGATAGTTGCGACATGAGTGGCGGCCCTCAGGTTACATTACTTCACAGCCGTCTTTTACCATCGAGATAAATCTCCGGATTATGGCTGACGGGCAACGACACGAAAAGTCCTCGCGACAGATCAAATGAGAATTGATGGTCTGGTGACTTGCATATGGAGGACCAAAAAGGCAAGTGGGCAGCTCGTGAACTAGGCTGGCCTTTATCAAATTTTTGCACAAGGCCGTAGGAGTGCTTGCGCCCTATGCGACACTATTTTTCTGTTCGATTGCCAAAAGAATTCCATACGTGAATCCGTCCAGTCTACGTGTACGCATTAGGAGCGTAAGTTATGCCATCACCTTGACATACTAATAATCGCCGCTGGGAGGTATTCAGTTTTCCGCTTCGTATAACGATTTGCTGAAATATTTAGAGAGACGTACTGTTCTCTTGGAATTAATAACAGCCCCTTAGCCGGATTGTACATCCTGTCCAACATCCGAGGCTTTATTCCAGAGGAACCACTTTCCTGTTTTTAATACATTCTTCTTACCGCCTGCGTGCTGCCATCTGGTCTTGTGCGCCATTTTACATGCACCACATCACAATCACTAGCATGATTATTATTAGCCTAGCTAATTATCACCATTGCGGAGGAAAGGCCTCTCTGTTATATATCCAGTTACTACGAAGTATTTACTGCTAAATTAATTTTTTCTGAATTATTAGCGATAAAGAAAGAAATATTTCTATCATAGCGCCGGTATCGAAGCAATCGGTGAGCGATTTTTTCTATATAATCTAAGAGACTGAATCTATTAAGCTAGAACAACAACGGCGAATATTAGCAGAGAGTACACCTCACCTCATTCGCACTCTGAAGATTACAACAAAAAATATTGGGCTTCTGTACGATCTCTAACCTAAGCTTAGTTCCTAGTGGATGTAACAAGAAACTCTCTAACAACTTACCTAGCTCCAGGGGCATTTTGTGGAGTGTTTTTTGCTGAGCCTGTTGTGCGTTGATCTAGGCTGGTTTTCGAATAAACCCAAAGCAGCAGCATATATTCGTCAGTGCTTTGGTTTCTGTCCTAGACCCACGTCCGTTAGGGCCCTCTGTGCTTGCTGCTATTACCGCGATAGTGTTAAGCAGCTCGCGTCGTCAAAAAGCAAGTGCCCTTGTCGGCACCTTTCCCTGTCAGCGAAAAATCCACCAAAAATACCCGGAGCAGCAACCTACAGGGTAGATAGGCCACCTAGGTCACGTGCCCTTGTGGCGTGTTCACAACCCGCCCACCGGATTGTGAGCTAACTGCTCATCGTGGCAGGTGGAAGTTACATTATTTATTGGTCGCAAGAGGTTGCTCGGGAGGAGCAATCTTGGGCCGACCAATCCCCACCGGTGGCAGCACTTCGAAATGGAGGTCAGCGGCGCATCCGTTAACAGCTGCGCCAACGCACCAGCAATGCTAGGACAACTGCAAGAGATCTATGAATGTCTAATAGACAATAACCAATTCAGCAAAGATGGGCGCTAACTAATTAAAGCTATCGTGTCACACCCTTAAGGCGGACCTTAAGTGTCCCCCCCCCGCATTTTTTTTCCCGGTTGTTCGCTTCCACACGCTCGTTTATCGGCTTCTAGCGAACTGATGCCACCTATAGCTGGTCGTTCACCCTGCTCCTATTTGAGCACTTGGAAATTGGCCTCACTGTAAGGGACGCCTGTGATGCCGATAAAACAGAGCATCGGTCTGCTTGCATTCACACTTTCTTCTTGCTCGTGTAATTACTTCGAACTCGTTTCCTCTTTGTTCTTCACGAAAGAATGGCCAAAAAGGAAGGTTTTGCTGCTGAGAATACGGTTCTGTGCTGCTCCAGATATGCACGTGCCGCCAGGTTCCCTCAGTGGGGGTCAGCTCAAACGACATGGAGCGCCACCGAAGTTAAATAAATAAATAAATAAATAAATAAATAAATAAATAAATAAATAAATAAATAAATAAATAAATAAATAAATAAATAAAATAATAAATAAATAAATAAATAAATAAATAAATCAATCAATCAATTCTTTCCTCTTTTCCGAATGCCCTAGGCTTTGCTTGCCATAAGCGCTTTTCAGTGAACCAGCAATCGGGATCGCGAAAGCTTCCTGTCCTGGTGATTTTCTCCTGCTGTTCCCCGGCGGAAGCCGTTTATAAGTGTCGGAAGCCTTGAACGATGATCACCCTTGTTTTATGCGTGTTTGTTAGTCGTGCAGAATGTAAACAACTTACGCAGACAAGGATAACAATTTCGAGAGAGATTCTTATAAGCAAGGCAGAGCGGGCTGCAACCGAAATATGGCGTACAACTCGAGTGGTAAGTTGCCAATTTGAATATTGTCTGTCAGGAATGTGGGTCGAGGTTTGATGCACATAAAGTTTCGCGTCATTGGACCAGCTGCTCTAGTGGCAAAGCCCTAAATGCCTCAAGCGTGAAAGAATTCATTCATCGGGAAGCATATTGACTAGGCTTGTTGAGAGGGCAAACTGTGCTTTTGTTTTCAAGTAGAATCCAGAAACAAAACTTTGTCATGACACCACACAGCTTGAACTCGGATTTCCACACCACTGCGCAAGCGCCTACTAAGGAGAAGTTGTTTTGATAGTTCCGAGCGAAAAGATTAGTTCACTGCTGAACCGCTGACTAGAAAATTTTATTCACTGGCGACAAAACGGGCGGCACGATTCTGAATGTGTTCTAAAACATCAGTTAACGTAGTCATGCGTGGATCCCACATCACGGTGGCTTATTAATATCGGGTGTGGTGTGTGTAAAGATGAGGAATATATTTTTCTTTGTTTCTATGAACATTTTGTCTAAACAAATTCAACTTTCAACCTAATATCAATTCTACGCGAATTCTACATAAAGTAATGCCTGATATAAGCACGAAAGTTATGAAATGCTACAATTTTTTCTAAAGGAGTTGAATTCAAACAGTACACTGAGTTTTCTTGGTGACACTTACTCGTGAGAAGTTCATATTTCATTTACTTTAAACCAGCATAATTTTCAACGTGATACACTTTTCCAAGATATTGTCTAGATTGCGTTGTAGAGCAGAAATATTGATTTCACTATTTATCGTGCTGTGCACGACGCAGTCGTTTGCGTACAAGCGAATTTTGCATGAAGTATTGTGAAGAATAAAATTATTAGGAATTGGTGCTTGTGGTTTTGACCTTCAAGTGAGCTAAAGGTCAAACCTCTTAAGACGCGGTTCGGGTGTCCACCGATATATGTGAGACAGTTACTTCGCCATTTACTTTCCTCAAAACCGGTTCGAGTGCCCGACAATATATTTGAGACAGTTACTGCCTCATTTCCTTTCGTCAAAACGAATTTAAAAACCACGCTTCAATTTTCTTCGAAACCAAAGAAAAGGCGCATACCTGGCCCCCTGGGATGGTGGACACCTCAGTCGCGCTTTAAGCTACGTGGCGGTAGTGACAGATATGCGCGGCATGCGTTGGCATTTACAACGTTGTAGCAGAAACGCGGCACTGAAGCTATAGACTATGTGAGACAGATAATGCGCCATTTCTTTTCCCCAAGAACGAATTTTATTTATTTTAGCTATATAATGTCGGCGTTCTTGGTTGTCATTGGCGTTAGAGTTGACAACGCTCAAGACTCGGATGATTTTGAGGCAAGGAAGGCGCATAACTGGCTCTGTGGGGCAGTAGATCACTTAATAATAATAGTAATTGGTTTTTGGGGAAAGGAAATGGCGCAGTATGTGTCTCATCATCGTTAGACACCTGAACCGCGCCGTAAGGGAAGAGATAAAGGAGGGACTGAAAGAAGAAAGTAAGAAAGAGGTGACGTATGCCCCCTCAATGACGCTTTGAGGAACGCCGCAGTGGGGAGAGAGAGATGTTGGCTGCATGTTTAAGCGCTGACAACGTTGTGGCAGACACGCGGCACTGCAGCAATAACCCAAACAGCACAGGTCATCGGCCCAATATTGCAACAGGTTGGTGCCATCCTGGTCCTTTGTACGGCCAGCTTTGCAAATACAGTTCCAATGCTGGGCCAATTACTTGTGCTGCTTGGAAAGCCGCAGCGTTAATTGGGTGACCAACCTCTCGCGATCAACCATTAATTCAACCGCCACCTGGCAGGGTGGGCGTGTTCCCTATCCAGTGTGCAGAACGCACTAAACGTTAGAGGCCAAGCAGCGGCTTCTAATCCCATACACCACAGCTTTCGCTCGCTAACCAGGTGGAGCAGTAGTTGAACTACAGATAAATTTTAAAAGATTCACTGCGCCCCGCCGCGGTGGCTCAGTGGTTAGGGCGCTCGACTACTGATCCGGAGTTCCCGGGTTCGAACCCGACCGCGGCGGCTGCGTTTTTATGGAGGAAAAACGCTAAGGCGCCCGTGTGCTGTGCGATGTCAGTGCACGTTAAAGATCCCCAGGTGGTCGAAATTATTCCGGAGCCCTCCACAACGGCACCTATTATTCCTTTCTTCTTTCACTCCATCCTTTATCCCTTCCCTTACGGCCCGGTTCAGGTGTCCAAAGATATATGAGACAGATACTGCGCCATTTCCTTTCCCCAAAAAACCAATTATTATTATCACTGCGCCAGCTTTTCGAGCCGTCAGCGGAGAAAATGAAAGAAAATGAAAATGAATGAATGAATGAAAATGAAAGGAAAATTGCTTTTAAGGATAAGAAATTACGCTTGTCTCACGTATCTCGGTGGACACCCGAATCGCACCACAAGCGAAGTGAAATAAAGTGTTTTGAGGAAAGGAACTGAACCTTATTTAATATATCTCAGTGGGCACCTGAACCGCGCCGTAAGAGAAGGAAAGTGAAATGGAAGTTCGTTTTAAGGAAAGGATGTTGCGCCTGTCTCTCATATCTCGGTGAACACTTGAACAGCGCCGTAAGCGATAGAAAATGAATGTTGCGCCATTTCCTTTTACCCGCCACGGTGGATCAGCGGTTAGGGTACTCGACTACTGATCCGGAGTACCCGGGCTCGAACCCCACCGCGGCGGCTACGTTTTTATGGAAGCAAAACACTAAGGCGCCCGTGTGCTATGCGATGTGAGTGCACGTTAAAGATCCCCAGGTGGTCGAAATTATTCCGGAGCCCTCCACTACGGCACTTCATTCTTCCTTTATTCTCTCATCCTTTTTTATCCTTTCCCTTACAGCGCGGTTCAGGTGTCCGCCGATATATGAGACAGATATTGGGCCATTTTCTTTCCCCAAAACCAATTATTATTATCATTTCTTTTCCCCCAAAAAAACAGTTTATTTTTCAATTTAGTTTTCTGCAATTATATGCAGGGTTTGCCTGTCGTTTGGAACCTGATTTGGTTCCATATCTCCGCAACAACGAGCAATAATACAGTTGTAAATATCACCAAAGCTATAGTAAATATATACTGTCTTGTGTGAGCGCCTTTAACGTCGTTTCGAAGAAAGCAAGGTGTTTAACGAATACAAAAATGCCTACTAGTGTGTGCGTGTCAGTATGGCTATCCATAGAAACCGGCAGTTCCTCGACGACTAACTCAGGCAGAGAGATGCAGCTTTTACCTTTCCACCAGGGTTAACACAACTAAAACGCCAGGAATTTTTTGTTAACGCCCAAGAGACGAGAAAAAGCCAAATAAATTCATATTTTCGCTCGATTTACTCGTTCCTTCTAAAATATTTCGGCCATTTATTTCTCAACACAACCACTATACTATCAACAGAATGAAACGTAATGCGCAGTGAACGCATATTTTAGAAAGCTTCACATCAGCTCTTTTTCCTGTAGAATTCCCCAGCTCCTTAAATTTTACGTCATTTATAACTAAGACATTCCCAAGATGCATTACTCGGCTCGGAGGCCTCGGCGAGCTGAAAAACGCCATTGCAAAACAATTATTCTCGACTCAAGGATGGCTCTTCTAAACGGTATACACTCAAAACCATGCGCCCAATTTCTTGCGACATTCCGGTCATCGACCACGCGCTACATCAGAAACTTTCCTCGCGAGTTGAGATTTCCGCCAACTTCGGTGATGCTGGAGCACTTCTCGGATGACTGCCACACCGTCAGCGCCCTTACGGCTCCCTCATCATTTCCCAAACGACCACCTGTTGCATTCTTGCGAAATACTCTGATGAATTTCGGAGAGCTCCGTTTCGTTTCGGTATTATGTAGCAAAGATCGCGGCATCATTATGATCCTGCTGAAAAAAGTTGTGATTCAGTAGCCTCATTCAGCCTTCATTATACAAATGTCATACAATTTGTAGTATATTGTGTGACATCGCTGAGGAAAATGTTTTATTTTTCAATAATTAATGACATTTGAATCACATTTGCATGATAATAGCTTGACATTTGTATGACAAACTATGAGGTTATTGCATCATAGAACTACGCTGGCCTATTATATTTCCTTCGTTCAGCCTCAAAGTAAATTCAGCATAATGGCCGGTTTCCTAAGCTAAATGAACCCTCGGGACCACACTTTTTGGCTTCGTGTATGAGAACTTCTTCCATGGTTATCGTAGACTTCCTAACCCTTGAATTGAGATATTAAAGATCTAATAAAAAGGTACAGAAATCTTTGAATTCGCTTGAAAAGTGAGATGACCTTGTGTTCGTAAGGATGAAGATAATGAATAACGAGGCATAACATTGATGTGCAGCCAGGTTTAAAACACAAACACACAGCTATACACTACCTTTCTTATTGAACACTGAAGAATACCAGTCCTGATTATTGAGCATTAAGAAGCAGCCTGGTGGCGGTTTAAGTATGTTTAATGACATGTCGTAGCTTGACACGTTTTCTCCCTTTCTGTCGTTTATTATCAGCTTCTCACTACCTAAGAGTCGCATTCACAACAATATTCAACCGGGTTCGAACCCGACCGCGGCGGCTGCGTTTTTATGGAGGAAAAACGCTAAGGCGCCCGTGTGCTGTGCGATGTCAGTGCACGTTAAAGATCCCCAGGTGGTCGAAATTATGCCGGAGCCCTCCACTACGGCACCTATTTCTCTTTCTTCTTTCACTCCCTCCTTCATCCGTTCCCTTACGGCGCGGTTCAGGTGTCCAACGATACATGAGACAGATACTGCGCCATTTCTTTTCCCCCCCAAAAAAAACAAATTATTATTATTAACAATATTCAACTCTTTTTCAAGCATACAAACGATAAAAGCGCATCTTATTTAAGCAGTACTAGGTAGCACACTTTTTTTTTGCAATGCGTAGAAATAAATGCCCTTAGTTGAACGGCACAGAAGGTGCATCAAATGTATTTTTAAGCACCTCACCACAGATCAAGGCTTGTTTTATTTGTTCTGAAAAACATTTCACCGTTATTTTCATCCAGTCTGCCAGGAAGCAACACGCTTATACTGAGGCACCGATATGTTACCACTACTGCGGAAAAAAACAGATCACGCTAGTAAAATACAGCGACCGCATTTTTTGTACATTTGATTGTCAGGAGGCAGCATGATTTACGGGCACAGTTTTCATCCTATACCAAACGAGAACGACAGCCGATGTCAGGGTCGTAAACAATTCTGAGACCATTCTTGCCTTTTATTCATTTTCGTAGTCCTGCCCCTACTTGGCGCTTCCATGATGCACAGCTCGAACATCGGTTGGACAAAGTGTAAAAACCGTACAGCGTACCATCGGACTCAGTATGACTTGCAACACGCGAGCATGCGGCCGCAGCGCTTTCCGGACGCACGGTGGTGCCAACAAGCGGCGTGCTTGAGAACAAAGTGTAAAGGGTTCTGGTGTTCTACCAGTCAGCTGCATTCCCCGCGCCGTCTGCTATACGCAAATGCGATCAGCTGTGACATGCGCCTTGCATTGTCACACAAATGTCGCCGCGATAGCCTTGGCGATGCGATAACGCTATGCTTCTTTATAAAAGACCAGAAGGAGAGGAGGGTCACTGCTGGAACCGCGAAATCCTTTCCCTTTCGTTTCAAGCGCACCGCTTGCCGGCCCCACCATGCGCTCCGGCCACGCGGCTGGGCGTTGAAAGTCATATTGAGCGCGATAGTACATCAACTGTGCTGTGTGCAGTGCACAATACAGTTTATAAACATATTATAGACTAAGTAGAGCATTGTATATGGCGCCAAATTTTAGCCATTTTTTTCCCAACGTAAAAAAAAATTTCTGTCATTGGAAAATCCGAAAGCGGTGCTATGAGGGAGCAAAGCTAAACATTTTAAACAAGCTTTTCTTCTGCGCAGAGTTTTTGCCTGCAATAACACATTAAATTTTTCTATTGTTTAAGAAAGGGTCTACCTCTAAAAAAGAAAACAAACATGAAGTGTATATGTTTAAACAATGTTACCAACGTACTTTAAAAAATAAGAAAAAATCTCGAATGCTTCGGCAGTAAAGACGCAAATATTGTCTCCTGAAGTACAACTGAACTAAAAAACGAAGCACGCCGACTGGTGAACCAAGAACGAGCGGTACTGCCTTTAAATACTGCTTTTTTCAGTTGATTGAGTGGCCGCTGTGTTTGAAAGTACTTAACAAGCTCCTGGTACTCGCTTACTGATTAGAGTTAACAAATTGACCTGTTGTCAAGAAGCACTACGTTAATGCGTTTAATATGCGCTGTTGTAGAATAACATGCTAAAATTATTCGAACGTTACAGAGCACGTCATGCGAAGATGAGCACGCCTCCCAGTTGTGACTACTAAATTCGTCTAAAGTAAGGCATATCCGACACTTGTAATTGACATACGAAAGAACATCGATCACAAATAGCGTGCTTCCTGCCATGAACGTTTTATTTTCTGAAAAACAGAGCAAGAAGTTGTAAAATGTCTAAGCACATGACAAAGCAGAAAGGCAAACGGGAGAAAATGCGTCATTAGCACATAACAAACCACTTCGCTGAAATGGCGCAGTTCCGGAAACCGCCGACGACAGTAGTGTCAAGAGGGAGCAGTGTCGAGGCAGCACACGCTTCTTTTTCTCCTGTCGCTTCCAACCAAGCAAGCAAATCGAGAGACCAAGCGGCGCTAGGCGACCAGAAGCCTAAAGGTTGAGCTCCCGCGGTATCGACCAGCGGACTCGAGGAGAGCGAAAACAGAGAGCGAGGGGACGTAGAGTCCGGCATTCCCTTCCAATTAACACTCGCTATCGATCAGAGCACAATGCCTGTAACTGAGAATCTCCGATGTTTCTTTTTTATCTTTTCTGCGTTATTAAGTTGTCTCTACAAACAGCACGCTGTCACTTCAATTTCTTCATTCGCTCGCTTCGATTCGTCTCAACGACGTACCATGTCCGCTCATTAAGCGCTGTTTCCACTTGTCTGTCTTGTCCTACATTCCAGCTTCATTTTTGTACAGTCCCACTTCTTTCTCCCAATATTATCCTCCCCGAGGACGACGTTTTCCCCCTTTGTTTCCTTCGAGGGCGCAGTTCCTTTCTCTCCTGCAGCCCTTCCCTCCCTCTCTCCTTTATACATAGACCCGTCTTCTAAGGAGCAGACTAAGGCTGCGCAGCATCCCATAGCTACGGGGATCGATTACCTTGTTCAGTTCATTAAGCTTGCTCCTCTTACTCTGACTTAAGCGTGCTCTCGTTCACTATTGTTTCCGCCTTTCTGCTGCTTCTGTTCTACAGTTTGATGGGGCTACTGTCGACTTGGAGAGGGAACCCTCGCCTTGACCTGACAAGAGAACACAGAAAATATAGAAAGCCTGGAACTGCTTCCCTTCCTACCGCCGGTCACTATCCACGAGGAGTGGCAGCCGCAGATCCTCTTGGATGGGAAGGAGTGGTAAGATTTTTGTATCATTACCTCACCTTCCCTCTCATCGCCGTCATTACTTACGTCCTTTCTATTTATATCGTTGCTGTCGTTGCTATACATAATCGCTTCCGTCCCTTGCTTGGTTTTCGTTTTTGCTTGGCCCCTCATCATGACTGCAGCTTCTTGGCAGTCATTGATCGCTGCTTTAGAACTGCTTTAGAACGCACAAGATAGCAGTTAGAATGCCATTGTTAACTTGTACAGCTTTAATTTTTTATCTTTTTCACTATTTACACCACGCAATCTACGTATCATTTTTTCCCTGCGGATATGTTGCTTTTTAAGTAGCATTCTGAGCTGCGAGCGAAAATCGGTGTTTAAGCACTCAGTACAAACCAATTTTACTTGTCTCTTTTTTTTATTTGAACAAACAGATACCGCACCCCGCAAATTATTTATATTTCTCGTCGCGGCGTGTGTTACTTTGTATACAGGTTAAATTATGAGGGTCGTTGGAGCAGAAAGCGCTGTGTTAAAAGCTTTCATACCGTTCAGGAGATAAGACCAGCAGTTGGTGCGCTGTATCGTTGATGGAATGAAAACCCGCCCTGATTCTTGGTAGATATCTGAGTGTAGAACCGCGCAATTTGTTGATTGGATTATTATTATGATCAGCATTATCTCTTTCTTTTTTCGGCCCACGTAACAGAGGGAGGGTAGCCGTTGGAAGATATCGCCGAGCGCATCAATGTAATTCGCGCAGCTATTGAGTACAAGCCCTCGAGCTTTGTTAGGCACCCAGTTTGCGATAAAAATTGGATACTACAGCTATAAAACTTCGAAGAGATTCTTTCAGATAAAATTGAACTTTTCCGACAAGCTGTATCTTGCTGAATTCATTTTCATGTTATGGAGTTTCATAAACCCCACCGTATGACGCCAATGCAAAAACTCTAGGCAGTTCAAAAACGCTGTGCCTACTTTTTTTTTGTGTTCTCCACCGATAAGTGCGTAAGTGAGGTTATGCCTAGGTAATGGCCTAGCTATAATTTTTTTTTCGGCGTTTTGTGTGTTGACTGAAAACTTACTGACGTCATTATGATTGAAACCGTCCCATTCAAGTTCACTGAAATACAGATACTGATCTTATCGATCATACGTAAGTTCCGTCCTGCGCCATCGAATCCAAACTTGTAAAGAAGTCAGCGTGAAAAGTAGACGGAGGACTGATGAAAAGACAGAGAAGACATTTACCAGCACTTCTGTTTTTTCTTCTGCACATATAGAGTTTCAAGTTTGGTTTACGGTTTATGGAGCTTAACGTCCCACAGCGACTCAGGCTATCAGGCACGCCGTAGTGAAGGTCTCCGGAAATTTCGACCACCTGAGGTTCTTTAACGTGCACTGACATCGCACAGTACATGGGCCTCTAGAATTTCGCCTTTATCGAAATTCGACCGCCGCGGCCGGGATCGAACCCGCGTCTTTCGGGCTAGATATTTAGTTTCGCTTTGACTTCTTCGCAGCATACAGCACTAACTAGCCCGGCTGCATGCTCTTCTGCGCACCAACTTTCTCCTTTGAAATGTAATCACATCTCCTGATCGAACCCTTTCCCGTCCGGAGCCATGTTACCCCATTCCATGCAGGATTCTGTTGACACCATTTTTGACCAATGCACGTCATCCATATATTTGGTACCAGTAAAGACATTACGACCCGCGATAATGCTGCCTCATATATAGTCAGACAACCACGCTGGTCTCGGATAATAGGATCAGAAGATCTTCGGAGGCTGTAACGGTGACCAGAGCACATTCGCCACTGCAGTATTGTGTTCGTCAGTTCAGAGAGCCAAATGCATTGTAGTTTTAGTTTCTTTGCTTCGTAGAATTAACATTTCTGGAGGCGAATGAGCGTCGATTCTGAATAAAAAACCAAAAACGCGTACTCTTCTCGCTTGTTTATCTTCTCTCCCATTTAACATACCCAACGAAATCTTAAAGGCACGTTCCAAGAAGCCACCTTTTGTGTTTGATACTTCGTTCCCTAATGCCTGCCAAAGCCGGTTTCATATCCACATTCGGGTGCACGCTGGAGCAGCCTACTGGCTTCCCGAAAGCAAACGTGCCAAACTGGTTCGGCGTCTTAATGTTCCTGTTCACGCACACAGCCTGCTGTTCTCGTGTGTGGTAGTTAAACTAAGCAAATACCAGCTTTTCTCTAGCTAATACCAGCTAGGGAAAAGAAAGCCTGTGCCATCTCCCATGAGAAACACCCTGAACTACGTATCGCAGCGCCCACTCGGAGGTTTACATTTTAGGCAAGTCACAAAATGACGCACAACAACTCAACCACTGAGAGCTCCTCAATACGAATTAAAGTCAAACATGAATGAATTAGACAAGGACTGAAATATGCTTGCCGGCACACAACAGTAAACACCCTCATGGTGGCGCGATATTTCTTTTCCTTCTCTCTATGGCAGAAGGTAGAAGATGTCGAAAGGACAGAAATGTGCAGGCAGCGGTGTGGACAGGAGAATAAAAAGATGGTTTGGCGGAGATGCTCCCTACTCGCTCCTCCAGTGCGCACTTCTAGGGCACGTATTGTTTATTCAGCTGTGCTCGATGGTGAACGGCCAGGCCAAAGGGCAAGCAGTGCAGTGAACGGCACGCGCGTGTAATAAAAACCAGCGGCACGTCCAGACGTAACCCTCGTGACATTCCTTGGAACATTCCTTCGGTTGCTTTTCTTTTCCGCCGAGCTCTAAAAAGCTCCCATTTCCTTTTTTTCCCCATTTTTCCTGTTCCGTCCCGAAGCGGAAGCTCGGGAAAGCACACAGCGCTAACACGCATGGCTCTGAAAGCTTCATAGGTCTGCGTCAACTGCATTTCGCACAAAGAAGGAAGGAAGGAAAGCCTCAGACGTTGCTGGCACATGCCCACACAAAGAAATTTACAGCGGGTTCTTTCCTCTTTCTAGTTTCCCTTTTTGGTCTAAACTTTTTTTGCGACGCACAAAGCTGGTTCACGAGCATCGAGGACCATTTCTGCATGCACGAGAGCTATCTCAGCTCCAGTCTTCTGGAGAGCCGCGACTGGTCACGTGAATTCTCTGTCCAGAGTTAGACCCAGGTATTGGATTCGAGGCTGTTACTGCACACTAAACGACGATGCATCTTCCGGACCGGGCACTGCCAGCGACGCTTAAATCAAAGGTGGTATCGCGAATGGAGAGGTGCTGTCCTCACGTCTCTTTAGGTCAGTCAGTTGAAGCCACTTTTTGCTGCTCTTAGCTGTACACGTGTCAAACCAATCTACTGAGCTGAAGACTGTTCGTTGGCAGTGGAAAGGAAAAACTTCAAACATTTCCCCTGACTGAAACATTTTCACTGAGTGTTTAGGCACGTGCAACGAACAACGTGTGCATCTGTAAAAGTGAGTGCCGTAGCAATTCCGTTTTTGGCAGACCTCCTCCTTCGAGTGAAGTAGAAGCATTTGTTTTAAGCAGAAAATACAGATTAGGTTGTCAGCTCGTTAGATTTGTTTTGGTTTATAGGGGTTTAACGTCCCAGAGCAACTCAGGCTATGAGAGACGCCGTAGTGAAGGGCTCCGGAAATTTCGACCACCTGGGGTTCTTTAACGTGCACTGACATCGCACAGCACACGGGCCCCTATAATTTTGCCTCCATCGAAATTCGACCGCCGCGGCCGGGATCGAACCCGCGTCTTTCGGGCCGGCAGCCGAGCGCCATAACCACTCAGCCACCGCGGCGGCTCAGCTCGTTAGGTTTGATGGCTCCGCACGAAAGCGATGTGTGGTAGAGCATCCGCTTTGCATTGGGGAGATGTTGCGTTCGATACCCGGTGCCACTGGGTACCCACCGGTTTTCTAATGAGTACAAGGTTTCGTCCTGCCTGTTGCTAGGCTTTTATAGGGTGAACTGCTTAAGAAAAAGGTCTTGGATCAAACCCTTATCTGTACTATCTGTACCGCTGGCGGCATCTTGTATAAAGCAGAGTTTCACTGTTCTCCGAAGAGATTCTGCGTGTCGTTCTTGCGCCACCAGTAATAGGAACTGCTTTCGTCACGGTGCTGGGTCAAATAACACGAACGTCAAGGAAATGAGGCGAAGAAAAAATTACTCATTATTAGTCATTATTATAAATTACTCTAGGTTGAGGAGCAATTTGAACCAGGCATTACATGCATACGGGACAGATTCCAACTTCAAACTTATGATTATATACCATTTTTTCTTGCCCGGACTTGTAACATATGTAGTCATAATGCTTGTTAGTCAATTTCATTGTTTAAATTTGGTAGTATTTGAGTAGAATATATTTTGATTTGTATTGAAGGAAAGATGTGATTTATAACTGGTGATGAATGATGATGATTGTGGACTTTTGTGGCGCAAGGGCATCTAAGGCCAAGAGTGTCCTGGCAGATGGTGTTTTCGACTGCTCAAGGCGTGGTCAAGGACCCATTTTTTAAGCATTTCACTCCATATAAGCCGAGCACCACGTCAGGGTAAAGCTTCTACCTGTTGTATCACTGGTGGCTACCCGGCGACACTGGGGATCGAACCCCGCACCCCCGCGTGCAAGGCGGATGTTTAACTACTCGGCGCACTGCGGTGCTGATTTATAACTGGATAGATAACACGTCGTTAAGAAAAATCATTGGTTGCAAGGCAATCACCTGCATTTAATCCCGAATACAGTGAACAAATCATGGCGACAGGTAACAGTGGTGCAATACACATATAATTAACCTAGCGAGAGTATAAAAAAACTTAACTAAGAGATAAAGCGAACCTGAAGTTATTTTTACAACCATTACGAGCATTGGTATTTAGCAGTTTGCGTACTACTTTCTGAGGTAGAAAAATTAAAAATAAAACAATATTTCACTATAGTGCGATGTATGATAAAACGAACCTGAAGTTATTTTTACAACCATTACGAGCATTTGTATTTAGCAGTTTGCGTACTATTTTCTCAGGTAGAAAAATTAAAAAAATAAAACAATATTTCACAATAGCGCGATGTATGAACACTAAAAAGCAACAGGCAGGCCTACGCGTAAATAAATTTTGCCATCGTATGAGGGATGCGTCGATATTATTTCTCATATCCATCGTCAATAAATGCTGCACCGCTGCCGGCAGAAAAACATGCAGCGCTCTTTTCATCGATCAGTCACCGTCAACAGTCCCCATTTTCAAGCGCGAAAACTATCCATCAGGCTGCTCGCAGAGTATAATCTCAGACTGGCTTCGATACAGTCAAGTAAATTTTCTGTAATAAAATTTACATGAAGGCGATTTACATGAAGAAAATGAAAAAAATGAAATCACAAACCACAAATACTACAACGTTGTTCATCCTTTTAAATGAGCAATGTAAAAATAAACAGCGGTGCTTTTTACCCACCACTTAAATAGTCTGCTAAGAATTTCCCACTTGCCAGTAGTGTTTACTTCATTCACTACAGCAGAAAATATGCAATCCGTTCTGAGGAGAGCAAAGGTGCAGTTACTGTCTCACTTTTTGGCGGAAACGTAAACGTCACTGTGACGGAACTCAGGAAGGCAGAATTGAAAGAATGAAGAGGAAGATAGGTGCCATGGTGGACAGCTCAGGACTAATTTCTACCACTTGAGTTTCTTTAAAGTGCATTGGAATCGCATAGCACACGATTGTGTAATGCATGCCACCGTCTCTGAAACACGGCCATTTCCCCAAAGGTTTGATCCCACGTCTTAGACTAAAGTAGTGCAATATATGTGAGCTGAAGTATGAAGCAACCTCAGTGGTTATTGCTTTATATATGGCAAGCAAATGCCACAATGAAGGATCTCATTGTTTAATAAATTTCTTCCTCTCCATGCTTTGTTCTTGTTTCTACATACACCGTCCTTTCCGTGTCACCACTCTTGCCGTGTCTGTGCGTCGGAAGCATCAAGAAAAAATTTAGATGAGTACACAACCGGTTTAGTAAGAGAGAGAAAGTGAAGAATCAATGAGAGAGATGTACGAGTATTATTACTCTGAAGCGTATCACATCTCCAAGAGGGGTGGACGCGCTTTTTCCTCGGATCAGATAAAAAGAAGCGCATATTAACAGTTTAGGTCTCGAGTCAGAGCACAAAATTATCAATACATGCAATTTACAATAACCAATGAAAATAACCCTGATGAATTGGCGGCGTACGCGAGTTGGCTGCGCATAACCGCGATAATAGCGCAACATCACACAAGGATCAGAGGAAACACACGAGCGCTAACTTCCAATAGTTTATTGTGAACAGTGGAGTGGTAAATATAAGCAAAGTGGTCAGACATTGCACAGAAGCGGGAACAGAAGAACATTTCGGTGATAACGAAGATATATTATTTCCATGCAAGATTGCCCGAGATAAATCTTTGCGAAACGCGTGTCACTAAAGCTATCTATGACTTCTGCTTTAATGATTTCGCGGCTAATTCTGGAACTCTTTTTTAGCTGTAACAGTGCATACTCCATACGTAGGGTTGTATGAGGAGTCGCATTTTCTTCACTGTTCATGAATAGGCGAGGTTTTTTTTTTTCGCTTACACTAGAGTCACGTTCACGAAGGCAATCGTTCAGTCAGCTTTCTCTATAAACGGCATACATATTTCCGCAAGTCTGCGGAATGCTACACACATTACCTTCCGTAATTTAAAATAATTATGTTTCATGGTTTTTCGTGCACCGATGTTTTTTGCAGGCCGTTGTCTTGAAAATATGCATGGCTTCGGCACTTTATCTCCAGCTCGAAACACGAATTTTATGTTCTCCCGTTGTCCAATTTTTTTTCAAGCGATGGGCAAAGTTGTAAATAAATGGAATGAGGGCTAGCTTCTCCTTCTTGGTAGCTAGTTTGGTGAGCCAAGTTAAGTACAGCAATTTTGCTTTTCGAGGATTTCACAAAACAAAGACAAGCCTATAGGAAACAAAGCATCGGTTAGCCTGTTTACGGGTGCATCACAGCTTGCCGACATCTGCTGGGGACAGGATTTACTTGAAAAATTTCAGAAGCATAACCTAGCGATTCCGTTCTTGAGAAGTTTGCAAGAAGTTTATTCTTACGGGAGCAATGAGTTGTTGGCGCATGGCTCGTACCTCGAGAAAATCTGATCATTCTTTTAATAAAAACGCGATATCAAGGAACTGAACACTATTCTGTGACGGCATCTTAGGGGTAATGTATAGAAGAGAAAAACATCATCCTCTCTAGTTTAGTTTGTTATAACCAATTGATTCGGGAGAAGCAGAGTGAAGAGATATTAAAAACCCGTCTGCATATCTGGTCTTTTCGTACTTTAACACCTGAAAGACGGCGGCTAAGAGACCTATGAAGTTGGGCTAAGTATAAATCACGAAGAACAGGGGTGATAAAAAACCCTACAACTACGCTTTTTTTTTACACAAATGGCTGTCTGTCCCGCTAAGTAAAAGCAGACAGGAAGAAAGCACTACGAAATCCTAACAAGCCACTTCTAGACGTAGTGAACGCATTCCGGAAAGCTACGACTCCGAACTTGACCACGCAGTTCTGAATGCAAGAAACCAAAGTATTTTGCCCCATTGACTGAAAAGAATTTTTCAATTCAATAGAAAACCTCTTTAGCGGTGACGACTTTATGCAGTCTAATACCACATTAGGGTTCTTCACCAAACTGGTGTCTTTTATTCGTAGCAGGCTATGATTTTCCTTGATAAATAGAGCAATAGATTTTGTAGTGATAGCTGCACTACGCCAGCCACGCGAGGTCAGCGTGGCTGCGCGCTGAGCCTTGGCACCACCGACCACTCCGCCAGCTGTGCGCATGCGCGGAGTGACGTCATAGCACGCAGCTGGTGTGCGCGCCGCGCGCCTCGCCGACGGCGGAGCAGACTCTGCCTGCCTCTTCAGTTGTGCACATGAGCGGAGTGACGTCAGAGCACGCAGCTGGTGTGCGTGCCGTGCACCTGCATTACGCTAGCATTTCGAACCTTCAGCGTGGTGGCGCCGTGGCCACCGTGGCAGCTGCCGGCGGCGCGGCGCCCAGGCGAAACCGGTGGGGGAGGAGGGCAGGCGGGGAGAGAGTGAATTCACGTCCAGGGACGAAGACGTAGAGGAATGCCCAGCGAAACGCAGCGGCGAGACTGACTTTGCAATTCGACTGAGCGAGTTCCACTCGGCCAGCTGTAGCTATCGCGCCACTCCAGGTTTAACCAAAGCTAAAGCACAGCTTTATTCGGTACTTTCTACGTCTTGATGATGTCGCTCAAAAGAAAGGTGGCGGGAGTAGCGCAATTCTCATGCCCATCTGTTCTTTTGTGCACGTATATTGCGAGCCTTAAAAATGCCGTCTGAATCTGAAAACCATCTAGGCCGTCTGTAAGTTGTTTTAAAACTAAGCATGAAGCATGTATGCGCTGTTATAACCAAAAATTGTTCGAAACTTACCCTTGAAATCAATGAGGTAGTAGTTATAGATATCTTGAGTGACATGTGTACCGCAATACCATATACGAGCTATCTCTTCAAGAATTGGAATATCTGCACAATCACGAAAAGCTTCTTTTCCATCTCGCGTCTGTGCTATTTAGGGCAACATGGTATATATTTAAGGCCCCGCTGTTCAGAATAAACTGTAGAGAGTTAACGCTCGTGTCTTTTCTCTTTCGTCCAAGTGTGGTGTTGCGCTTTATTGAAGATGGAACCCGCAGTGAATGGCAAGCTACATGGACAAAATCAATGATCTCCATAGAAAGCGTCATTAAAAGCATATTGAATTGTACTACAAGGGAATTAAGCAATTCCGTTTTGTCGGTTTACAAGAGACTGGGATTGCATTTTTGAGGAATACAGATTGCCAGTGCTAAGAAGAGTAGCATGAAGTTCAGGCAGAGAAAAATAAAAGAAGGAAACTTTCGATGTCGTTCAGTTTCTTTTGTTAAGATGTTAAATCTCTGTTCCTTGTAAGATCGACGCGAAAGTAAAAACGGAGCTCATGAAATGCTCTCGAAATTTATCAAAATGAACTGTGCGTCATTTCATTGCATGCATAGTATTTCAGGTTTCATTTTCTTTTATTTTAGCCAGCCTACGTTAGCGACAATAAAGCAGCTAAAAATTTCAAACACCGTCGATGAGTTTATTGTTTGGGTATAAAGAAGTGGTGATTGCATTGATTGACGACAAATGAGGATAGTTGTCATCCGCCAGCGGTCGAAGTTTGTAACTTCAAGATAAAAATTCTGAGAGATGAACACAACTTTTCGAAAGACAAATTTCGCCCTTACGTTTTACATCCCTGATGGGATAGATGACGGCGCTTGTTCTTCACTTCGGTCCTTTTCCAAATATACATGCGGTTTTCTTTTTTCATAACAACCCGAGTTATTTGTTCCAGACGGGAAGCAAACAAGGTATGCACCAGCTTTTTCAAGAAATCTCTAACGCAGACGCCTAAGGGCACCCAACAATCTCTAAAAATGCATACGGCGATTAAACACGCGTTAGCGGGCGAATGCATTCGTTAGCGGCGATGTGTTCCATTCATTAGAATGCGCATTGAATTTCTCAAAGCATGCAAAAGTTATATTTCGTCGAAGAGGAATTGGAGTTTCTTCAGTTGAATTATTCATCACATATCTACAGTCGCCATCCACTATTGCGATTATGTGGGACGACGCGGCAAGTTTTAACCTCTCGCGACAGGGCAGCCGCACTTCTCTGTAAAGGCGCTCACGGAGACTGAGTCAAAATGCGAAGCAGTGCATCTTGTGTCCAACGCAAGAGCATAGCTTCTTTCGCAATTTCGCCGCCGTCTGTCGCCCCCTGGATTTTGCGGAAGTAGCAGAAACATTGGGCTATGACTTTTCTGCGAACTGCTTGCCTCCATGTCACCGGCGCGTCAGTTAAAATGGCTGCGTCACAGCGTCTCAAGTTCCTGTAAAGAGAAGCAGGGGAAAAGGCGGATTCCGGCTTGCAGGGTCTGTTATCAGGGAGCACAGACGAGAGGATTCCGGACGCCGCAATGCTACCCCAGAGCCTAATCCCTGGGTCAAGGGGCTCAATCCAGACGCGCATTTAAAACGCTTCTCTCCTCAATTGATTTCTTATCGTCGAGTTCCTTCCGCAGCGTATCCGTGCCCCCTGTTCCTTTCCAAGCATGGCAGGCTGTAGAAAAAACACTTTTCTTTCTGGGTTGCCGCACCTATGCGTTGGTGTTGCCTTTGCCTCTGCTGCCTTTACTCTGGCACACGCACTATCAAAGAAGGAGCTACTTCGCTGACCCCACTGCGCTGTGCGCGCCCCTCCGACGAAATGGACCCTAACGGTTTTTCCTTCTGTGCATACATTTTTGTTTTGTTTTTTCCGACCTCTTGCCTTGTATTTCCCTTAAGGCTGTAGCACGATTCATAGTCAGGAGACTCTTCGCAGCCTCTCCTAGAGCTTGAGTAAACCTTCTGTCCTCTAAGAAGCAGGAGGTGAAGGACAGAAAAATAATAAAAATCCCCACAAAAGTATGGATGATTGAAAGCACACCGGGTGGCTGGCGCTCGGAAGGACTGTGAAACAAGGGCGGTGTTGCGTGAGGCAGGATGACCCGGATGAAGGCAAAAGACCACCACCGCGCCGCTGCTCGAGCTGACTGAAAGCCACAGCAACTACTACGTTGTTTGCTAATGGCTACGGTCCGCACCACTTTCCTTTCTCTCTTGCCTGGTAGAAGAGCCATTGGCTTCCAGAATGAACACGCCGGGTACCGGTGCTAACGCGAGGCAAGGGGTCTTCAGGATGGGTCAAATGATATTTTCTGGAAGATAAAAATCCCATATAATTCGCTCACACCCTCTCAGCTCTGAACTTAAGAAAAGGTACTACCTCTTTGAGCGAAGCTTTATTTATTACCTCCCTAAGCTTTCCACAAAAATGAAAAAAACAATCTCAAATGAACGTTCTTGAAAAGTTGTTTTTATACTGCCATTAAGTTAAAGATTCTGTGGGAAGAAAATTGAAGACCAGACTTCGTCGGCAGAACTTATAACATAAATGCAGGCGGATTCCCTTCAAACTTGAGAAGGTAGGTGCATCGTAAAAATGCCCTACTTTAATGAGGCCGGGCTCTTCTGACAAGGTAACAACGTTAAGCTTTCTCAGTGCATGCAGCAACACTTGTCCCTGTTAAAAAAAATTGAGCGATGCTTTTTCTTGTTATATCATTTTACGAAGAGTGGCTTTTCAGTCATGAGCCATTGCTGGTGCTATTAGTTTCCTTGTAAGAAAACCTTAATAAATAGTGAGTTCTGGCTATTCGTTTACCGACACCTTCAGGGAGGTTTTCCCCACGTGTCACAAGCCAGTGGCTATGTTCACTATCAAATTTTTGGCATAAAGAACGAGTTTGTCAGCCATAACGCGAAATAAAGTGAAGCTTCCACGCTTCATGGGGCACACCATAAACACATTTTAAAGCAATAACATTGCCTGCAATCTTTCTCAAGTTTTTTAATCGATTTATATTGTTAGGCGTTGCTGACACTGGAGAAAGAATAGATCAAGAGCTCTGACATCATTCATTGCCGATTAGATATTTAAAAATTATTTAACGTTGTGCAAGAATATCACATAAGCTTTAGCTATTACCAGATAGTTTTCTTTCTAAATATTTCCAACTTAAATTTTAGATATACCAGGAGATTATAGACATTGCCGTCAGAAATGAAATAAAGGTAATGCCAGAAGAACTACGGAAATACAAAACACTTATGTGCGCCTCTTTTTTAGGCATACAATGGCAAAGAGGGTAGTCTAGTTCATTCTTCCCTCAGCGTGTCCAGTCAGCAGCTTTCTTTCGCAGCATGTCCGCCTGTTATAGCGCACGAGATGCTGGTTATCTTCTATTTCTTTACTGCCGATGATGAAAGAATGTGAAAACGAAATTCACAACGATAAATGAGCGTGAAATACGAATATACACGGTCATCCTAACCAAGCATTGTGAACAACCCCTGCTATTTGATGTCATTAGCATCTCTTGGTCAAGTATTGATTCGTGAAAATATATTAGTGTTTACCAACCGGTTATGTTACAAAAAATGATTTGATCTGTGTGAAAAACTCAACACTTATAGTTCTTTAGCGTTTCTGTCATCAGGATCATCACGCTTCGCAACTGAGGTTAAGAGCGACAGTTGGCATGTCCCCGTGTTCATGACTGACTGACTCACTACAAACGTTTATCTGAAAATTGGTAATTTAAACAAATTTCGCACCATATATAAAGCCATTGAGATCGCATTAAGCAATAATGGCGCCTGATGCTTAAGTGGGCATAATTATTCACGGTCACGAACAATAAGGCCGTGTAGGTAAACAAAAATGAGTCCTGTCATGCATTGCAGCTTTGGCCCAGTTGATAACGAAACAGGCCTGAATACAATACACGATCACCTGGTCACAGGCACGTGCCACATGCTCGAACTTACTGCGGTTTTCAATTGTTACGTCATCGCTCACCACGCCTACTAAACAACCTCATTTGCAATAACTTAGATGCGTCTTGATTGCCCTGTTTCACCATTGTACCGATATTTCGTGGTTATTTGAATATGACCTAAGTAATTGAGTCATTTTTTCGCATAATTCTGACAGCTTTCGACAGATTGTTTTTGTTAAATGATAGTCCTGTTGGATATTTGCCTCTGTAAATTGTGATTATTCCTCCTTTCTTTATCAAGGTTTATCGAATAAATGTTACGACTGCTGTTTTTGCTGCCCATGGGCAACCTGTATTTCCTAGTTTTTGTGCTTTGTTTTCTTGTAATGAATTCCTAATTGATAGCTTAAGTTTGAGCCAACTATATGTTTTTCGTTCTGTATTAGTGCTCTGCCTGCTGCTGCTACCGCCAGACAGGGTTCAGGGCCCATCAAGTTGCTCTCAGCAACTTTTTCCTTAAATTCCTAACAAATTTTATACTTATCGAAAAGGCAATTCACTTAAATTCACCAAACAAATAGGCGGCAAAAATTCTATTTTTTGAATTTTCTGTGATTATTAATCATCCGACGAAAATGTTTTTTTCAACTTCTGATTAAGGCTCGTCTCTGCTGACTTGCGTATACACTCCCATCGAATGGCCCAGCCTTCACACGACCTGATTGACA
This sequence comes from Amblyomma americanum, assembly GCF_052857255.1. Classification (NCBI taxonomy): domain Eukaryota; kingdom Metazoa; phylum Arthropoda; class Arachnida; order Ixodida; family Ixodidae; genus Amblyomma; species Amblyomma americanum. The sequence goes on from NC_135502.1 coordinate 83,955,095, forward strand.
CAGCCGCACTTTTCGATAATTTTGCTGCAACAATTGCGCTAAAAGTTGCATGTTAACTCTAGCACTCTCTATATCTTGAGATGTTATAGGCGTTAATAAATATAGTCGCCTAGCTTTTTAACGACTAGTGATGTATCAGGTTTGAAATATATGTCAATCGACCATCCCAGAAAAATTACCAATATCGAAAAGAAAGCCCGACCTCTACGGACAGGTCGCATTTTATCAGCACGGCATGAGAGCACGGCAACAGAGAGCGACAAGGTCGAAATCGATTAAGTCTAACGTGGCTTTGACGGGAATTAGTAGAGAGAAATGTATTATTTGTGGTTTTACATGCGCTTTTATTAGGGAAGCGTAGTGATAATTGTGAAGGTCTAATTGATGCAGACAATGAAATAACGAATTGCCTGTTCTCATACTAGCACTTGCTTTTTGTTTGCTAAGTGAAGGCTTTCCCAACCGCATGCCCATGTATGTGGGGTTTCTCGACATCTGGCTTGAAGGCGCTGCCACAAAAATACTTTAAGTAAACAAAGAAAACAAAAAGTGAAAACAAAAGGAAAGAGCAAAGAAAAACTCACTGTTCAGACGTCTCTGCGAAACATTTTTTACCAGGCACCACATAAGAGCAATCAAGCGACACGCAAAACCATGGGACATCTTACTCGTTTCAGTCTTTTTATGGCAAGGATTCCTTTATTTCTAAATTTTAACTTCTACTAGATAAAAAGCAAAGGGGTATTATTCTGAGCATGATAAGCCGACAGTTTTGCGCAACAAAGTGAAAACTAACAAATGTCAAATAACAAGGCTAGCCTGGAGGCTTCGTTATTAAACCTGCGAAGCGTGAAGGCGCTATGCATGTATGTAGAAAAGCCTCGGATAGACTGCTGGCACTGCGCAATGCGATACTCTTTTCGCGGACACCCGGTGCACCAAAGACACAGCTGCTGCACTCCACGCCGTTGGAAAAGCCCCTTACATCATTGGTGGGATATGTTAAAAAAGAAATCGAATGCAAAAAGGCAGGAAGAAAAAAATGAGAAAATTTTTGTTTCCTTTCGCTGCATTACATTCAGAAGCCACGTTTGGTTCGAAGTGCTAAAGTAAGAGAAGGGAGGAATGCGATCTACCGAGAGAATCGGGAAAGAGAGAAAGGGAGCAGAGAGCTGGGAAAGAAGGACAGCAGAAGCGAGGTGACAAGGTTTTGTTTCTGGGTCTTAAGAGCAAAGTAGAAAAGAAAACGTAAGTAAAGAAATACACGGTGCAAAAATGTGGCATCTCTGGCAACATTCAACACCACCAACAGCCACAACAGTAGCAGTGCTGGCGCTGGGAGCAGGTTTCGGTGCAGCGACAAGGCTCCAGAGGCAGGGTGGAGTAGCGGAGGAACAGCAGAACGTGAAGCATAAAGGCAAAGAACGAGGACATGTGTCGAAGAATGTGGGTCAGGACGTTCTCGGGTTTGCAAGCATAAGGGGGGGGGGGGGGACACATCTGCTTATTGTTATCTCTTCAGGGTACAACATGACGGGAGACCACTCTTCGGCTTCCGCTAAACTTTCCGTAAGCGCGTGAGCGACTCAACCATAGCCCTATTACTGCATTAGACGCCCAGGCCCGGCCACGCACATAGAGATATACGCACGCACATCTAAGCTCACCGGTTAGGAAATAAATTGGCAGTGGCTTAGCTCGGCCATGCCAGGATATACGTAGCGAAAACAAGTGTGAAACTCCCCGGTTAGCCTGGTTCACATTTTCCACAACGTATGAAGCACAGGCATAAACGTCCAGTATGACCTGTAGGTCCATGTTTGATTTCAGCACCGAGCCTATCCAAGGATTGAAGGGGTCGCGTCACTTTTACGCCAATTTTTTAGGCGAACAGCACGTTGCTCCTCGGTTTCATGAGCCCGCTGAAGTCTCGTGGTAGCATTCCATCGTTCATCACGGGCCATCCTCAGTAAAGCAGGACTCAGGTCTCTCCTCCGGCTGCTGTCGCTGCTGCTAGCGGTCGAGACATCGGACGTTGAACGTGCCCGTCTCGCGGTAGCATATTCACGGCGTTTAGCCAGTCGTTCGGTGCGCTGTTCCTCTGTTTCCTGGGCGATTGGTTTCCTCTTCATCTCGTTCCGATGTCGATTCCAGACCTCCTTCTGCTTAGCAGCCTTGTCGCCGTCCATACTGCCGCATCAACTGTGGTTGCGGCGCACGCGAGCTCTCCTTTTCAATCCACAGACATGTTACCACGCATGCGACACAGCTGGCGAAGCGAGAGTAGGCGTGCGCAACGACGAGGGAAGCGGTGTGACGTCATACCAAATGGCGGCGAGTCGCGTGTGTGACGTCATGCTAGATGGCGCGGCGAGCGCGCGGCGTCTAGGGTGCCTCGATGCCAGTGCGGGGTGCCTGGCGTTGGCATCGAGGCACCCTAGCGGCGTCCGTCCAGCTGCGGCGGTTGCTAGGCAACGGCTCAAGGTCTGCCTGTGCGCCTCCTCGGAGCCCCGCTACAGCGAAATCGCAAGTTCGTCGCCAGTAAAGATTTCGCTTTAAAAGCAGAATAGAGGGGCGTCCCTGGTGTCTTATATTCTATACGAGAGCCGCTGAAGCTGAAGTGCGGACAAGGGTGACCAGTTTAAAGCATATCAAACCCCTCACTTCTCCACTCTACACGTGACATTGTTTAGTGCCGTTCTAAGTGGCGTACTACCGGGTCACGTGCAGGGTCTTAGCGTTGCCAGGGGTGGGGAAACAGCCAGTGAGACAGCAAGGAGGTAGCAGCACCGGTGTTAAGTCGTTTAAAAATAACAGCTTGCGTCTTTAGCGTCCACAATGCACGAATCGAGGAAGGGGACCAAGGCGCAGCAAAGTGCAGTGCAAAAAAAAAATTATGGTACAGCGGAGGAAGGAGTACGGTGGCAGTCCTCAGGTGGAGGTTTGCTGTCTTGTGACTCACATGATTGCACGTCAATAACGGTTGTGGTTTTGCCAGCATGAGTGTTTTTACAAGCATACGAGTTTATTGTATTCGTTCGAGGGGCACTAAGGATGGCATCCGCGGAAAAAAAGAGTATTGAGAGGTGAATGAAGATTGGGTCGATATTGTGGACGCGTTTCACGTTCGAACTCACGTACTAAAACATCGTATCTGGAAAATTACCTTTGAGAGGTGCCCGCTATAAGGAATGCGCATTTTTCTTTTCTTCTTTGGATTACTGAAATACCAGCAACACATGTGAAAAGGAAAAGGGAGTCTCGTTTTTCTTACTCTCTACTTCAGAGGTACTTGGGGATAAAAGGTGGTCATAAACAAAAATGGATGCTGGAATAATTCAGAGGATAAATGTAGGATCAAGTATGCAATAGAAAATTTGCATAACATCATTTACCTTCTTTTGTCTCGTGGACTCCTCACTGTGCTTCCTCATGCCAACAGATGTCTTGTTTTCTGAGAACTCAGAATTTTCTAAGAACATGATGTTAGGGCGTGTGTTCTCTCTTTCACGTTTCATTCCATATTAAGCGTGGGAGCGAGTACGCTGCTTTTCATGTTTGCTAAGTGAACAAGCATGGCGATATGCGTTAAAGGAGAATGGCACTGGTTTTGTTGGGCACCGGAAAAAAAAACATTATATGCATTCAAGCTGGTTGAGTTATATTGTTCTGCTTCTGGTTAGGTTACAGCTTGTTCTTGTCAAATTGTACACAGAAAATATTCATGTTCAGAACAAATTAAACTGCTTAATTCCATTTAGAGAGTTCTGTGCCCCTGCGCAAGTGCAACAAAAAGCTTAACCATGCTGAAAAACATCGAGTAAGGTTGCTCAGTCGAAATTATTTTACTTCAATATTTTGCAGACTGAGCGACGTTTCTTCTCCTTTCCGTTCTTAGAACAAAGACGAAGAAACCACTTGCGTCGGGATCTCTCTGCAAAAGGAGCAAGGCTTTTCCTTACGCCTCAGACAATAAACTGCACTCTGATCCACTTGAGAACTGCTAGTTCTTCTAAAGCGTGCAATTTGTTTTCGCGTGCAGTATACCCACCTTGCGCTGCTTGAATTTCAAGATAGCAGCGAAATTAGAGCATGTTCGGGAGAAGGTGTTGGAAATTTAAAAAAAATTCTACTATTCGAAACTACTCAAAAGAAGCAATGCAGTGGCTATTGATAATTTAAGGGGTCATGAGGCGAGTGTTAATGGATGTCGTGTTAATAACGCTGTTTTTTCAATGGAAGATGGCCCCGTATTCTTGGGCCACAGGAGCTGTTAGCACAAAGTGTAGAGGCTATGCGAGCTGCAGCCTTCCCTAGAACATGGATCTGAGGATAGCGGGCGAAGCCGTTTTTATGTGAGTACATTTGTAGCTTCTTTTGCATAAGAAACCGGCGTCTTTCTTACACGATTACAGGTTATCAACCGTTTATATTTCTTAGGCCTAACACCAATATAAAAATTCTTAGCTTTTCGCCGTACAAAATATCCTACCAAACTACCCGCTTATAAAAGAAAAACAGAATAATTTAATATAGACGTACAGATAAACGTGAGTGTCAATGACCATGTATTTAAGTTACTATATCCACGTCAGACACTGCGTATATAACAATGCACATCTGTCTTTTACGCTATTTCAGTGCGAAAGTTGTTGATGGGAGGCGTTCCAAGGGTGTCAGCGTGACCTTTTGCAGACTTTCACTTGGAAACAAAATCTGATCAATTTTTCATGGCAGTAATCAGTTTTGGTCCAGGTTGCAGTTAAAGTTCGCAAAAATGGCCCATTGCGCATGATAGGCTCATAAACTAAACAAATTTTAATACACAACCGAAATATTTGCATTAAGTTTGAACTGTGCACTTATTCAATTAACCGGTCCAATCCGGTTATGCCTAATGTAAGCCAAGAAGGCGGTCGGCTCTAACGGTTCGGACGGCGGGAGGTTCTTTGCAATTAGGAGTTTCACTCTTCGTTTTTTTTTTTACATTTCGCGCAGCTTTTGGATGTTCATTTAAGAGTACAGTTTTCGGTTTCTTTTTCGGTCGGTGCTGTTATCGAGAGATAAACTGGCGCTTTTTATTCCCTTGATATAATAATTAATTTATTTCCATCAGTGATGAAGGAGACTGAGAGTAAAAGTCGCTTTAGAGGCAAGCGACTTGACTGGAGCCCGCAGCCTCCTTTACAAGGCAAACAGCGATTGAGCAGAAGATATATATAGCAATTGACCACATGTAAAATTTGCACAAAAAATAAACGCAAAAACACAAATTACCTGAAAAACGCTCTTCAATTATTTAAGAAAGATTGAGTGACAAAGTGTTGACGTAAAGCTCGTACATCAGTTACATAAATATCGACTTGATTTCAGAAACAAATTTAAAAGTGTTGGTAGTGCGTATGATATCTTTTGTGTAGAATAATTGGCACGCGGAGTGACTACCTTCCACTGTTCCGTACACCTTGTGATGTAAGAATGTGTGTTCCTGATGAGATAAGATAACTCATGAAGGAACTGTAAATTCTCTTTTACCTCCCGTTTGAAAGCTTGACTTAACTTGTAATGATAAAGGTTAAACACGGGTATTATATTTGCTTTCAGAAATAAGTCTTATGTGTGGGCATTGTAAGGCATGTTAAATAGTACTCGCAAAAACATTTTCTGAAGTATATGTATCTTTTCTAGATTCGTACGTGATGTGGTGCCCCACACGAGCACAGTAATAAAGTGTAGAGAAAAATAGGGTGTTATAAACAAGAACCTTGATTCTGTAAGGTAATAGTGGTCTCAGCCGCACCATCATGCCAACTACACGAGATCATTTGCCCAATATCGATTATATGTGCATGTCTCAAAGCATATTCTGTGTGAAAATAGCTCAGATTATTTTAAAACTATCTACAATTTCTATGCTTACATCGTCATAGACAGGGTTGACGGAACTGATTATTTGCTTAGATTTGCGCCTAAAGATTATTGCTTTTGTTTTGTTTATATTGATTTGTAGACAGTTTTGTTTTGACCATAAATGAAGAATTTTCAGAGCAGTGTTAGCTTTATTCTCAAGGCTACTAATGTCATGTGATGAAAAAAATATACTCGCACCGTCTGCGTACATTACGTATTTCGCATCTTTATAGATATTTACTAAGTCATTTATATATACAATAAACAGGAACGGGCCAAAAATACTACCCTGAGGAACGCCGCTGGTGATATGTTTCAAATTTGAGCGGCTATTGTTTATTTCAACGTATTGATAGCGATTATCAAGATACCATTTTATAAGGCTTCCACAGTGCCCTCGAATACCGTAGATTTCAAGCTTATCAAGTAGAACCGAATGAAGGATGCAATCAAATGCTTTAGTAAAATCAATATAAATACCTAGGACAATGTTCTTAATTTCAAATTGCGATAAAATAAATTCTTTTTGATGAAGTAGTGCTAATTCTGTAGACCGTCGTTTTCTAAATCCAAACTGGGCTGGAGAAATTAAGCTATGTTTGTCAAAAAACTTCGAAACCTGCCTTAGTATTAGTTTTTCTAGTCCCTTCGAAAAAACAGGTAATATAGAAATGGGTCTGCAATTTTTAGTATCATTAACGTCACCTTTCTTGAACAATACCGACACTCTGGCTATTTGCATCCGTTTAGGAAAGATAGCGCTTGACAAAAAAAGATTAAAAATATAGGTAATGTACGGGGAAATGATATCAAGCACATACTTGATAGGGCGAACCTGCATGCCTTCTGCATCGCAACTTGAGCTATTTTTTAGTGAAAGAAAAACTGATGTCACCTCGTGCTCAGTAAAGGGGTAAAGAAAGAGTGAAGATGAATTTCTGTTTGGTATAAATTCACTAATATCAGACGACGCACTACCACCAGAAAAGTTTACAAGGTAATCATTAAAAACATTTGCAAGAGCACTTCCTGATACTTCGTTTCCACCAAGTATTAGAGTTTGTATTCGCGGAGCTGATTTTCGACGATTTAAGACATGATTTTACTTTCTCCATAAGGTATCAGGTTTGTTCAAACAACGCTCAAATTCTGCATGAAAATAGGACTTCCTATGCAATTTTAGTTCCTTATTTAGCTTCTTTCTATATGACTTGTATTCCTTTAATGTACTTGGATCCTTAGTCTTGACGAACCTGTGATAGAGCGCATTTTTATAATTAATTCGTTTTAGCAATTCGGGGGTTATCCATGGCTTCTGTAATTTTTTACCGAGCCTGAGCTTTTTTTCTGGAAAACGGTTCTTATATATTCGAGAGACTTCATCAATATTCTTGCCGTACGCGATTTCAACGTTATCTATTTCTAAAATTTGTTTAAGGTCGCACCGTAGAAGTTCGTCTCTGAAGCTATCTAGACGTGTTTGAGTAATATTTTGACATAGGATATACTCATTCTTCTTCTTTCTAAAGTTGTGTTTTCTTATAAAGAGAAATACTGGAACGTGATCACTAAGATCGTGTGACATCATCCCGGCAGTAGCATGTTCAGTGTCAGCATTCGTAATGAGCAAGTCCAACAATGTTTCACATTCGGATGTAATCCTTGTTGGCGTACGGATTAAATTTTCATAACCATTTGAAGCTAAAATATTTAGCATAGTCTTTTGTGGTATAGAAGGGGTCAGCATGTCGATATTAAAATCACCACCGGACACCAAGTAATTGCTTTTTTCTGCAGTAAAAGACAGCAGCTGTTCATAAAAAGAAAGGAACTGAAGAACATTTCCATTTGGAGGCCTGTAGCAAACAGAAAATATGTACTCATTCGCACGAACTGTTACGATTTCAAAATCTTTGCAACAAACACAAAAGTCGGGAAGCAATTCACAACTTACATGTTCTTTCAACAACAGCAAAAGACCACTGCCACGGCGGTTTGTTCGGTTCACACAAAAACGATTGATAATGCCTAAACTTAGGCACGTCACGACCATCTCTGCACCAAGTTTCACTGAGCGTTACAGCATCAAACAAAAAAATGAAAATCATTGATAAAGTCATCTATATCTCTTTCTTTGTTATAGAGCGAACGAACATTAAGGTGAAGGCACTTCAATGAACCAGCATGTTGATTTGAGACAAGATTATCTACCTCATGCGGAAAGAAAGGACTATCAGTAGCCATCTTTAAGCGGGAAAGATCAACTTCAGTACGCTCACAAAAGAGGAGGCTCAGGAAGGAAGGTCTGATCTGTGACGCACTACGATCCCAGAAACGCCCTCAGTCTTTCGCAGCAAGATCTTTCCATTCCTGTGCCACGCGAATTTGTACCCATTTACTTTCGCCCAGTCTTTAGCCTCTCGAAGCAGTTGCCGGTTGTAACTGGTCATGTTTTCCTGAAAGAACACCTTGGATTTCTTTTCCCTCAGCTTCGAGCGGCGGTCCAGCCATTGGTCTCGAACAGATTGACTGAGATACCTCACAATTATACCAGGAGTGTGGCCGGCTTTGCATGGAAAGCGGTGAATGGCAGTGACATCGGTTTTACTAAGTACAGGGACCTCAATCAATGTGGCAAGAGAATTAACTTTCTCAAGCAAATTTTCGTTGTCAGCTGCACTAACACCGTGAATTTCTTGGTTTAACTTGCGGTTTCTCCATTCCAGCTCATTTAGATCCGCCTCTAACTTCTTTGTCGCATCGTCACTTGCGTGAGAGCTCTGTTCAAGGTGTTCAAGCCTTTTCCGGATTTCTTTCGTGTCCTTTTCTTGCACAGCCAATCGTGCCAACATCTCGTCATACTTATCAGACATTAGTTGTACCGACCGCTCAACGCTTGGCACAGTCTCTCTGAGCGGCAACAACTCATCCAACTTTTGACTTATGTTCGCTAAAAGCGACCTTATATTTGTTAGTTCATCAGCTGACGACTTCCCGCTTGAGCCTTCACTATCCTTTCCTGCAACTCTGCATGCAGAGCAAGTCCACTTTTGTTTAGCCGATTCAAATTTTTTTCTTATATTGTTTATCCGATAAGCCAGCACATGTCCCAATGTGAAAAAGCCCCTTACATTCGCCACATGACACAGCCATTTTATCTGAGCTAACAGCTTCATTGCATGAGCAACAGGTGCCTACAGTTGCCAGTAGAACAGGATACAGAAACACAGGGAAGCAGACTCGAGTGGCAGCTGCGGTAGAGTAGACAACATGAAATGAACTAAAGAGCGAATGTTACAAGGCGTGGACTAACCTGCGTAGAACAGGGGAAAGTAAGCCAATGTGCCAGGGTTGCTACCGCTGCTGCCAAAGTGTCGTTGTCTTCCACGTCGGCGGCTTTTATAGCGAGGAATCGAGACGGCAGTGGCACCCGGTGGCAGAAATCGTCGACGCTATCAGCTGTAGATAGCAGCTAGGCTGAAGAATCCGCACGTGTAGGTAACACGGGAACGATGCAGCACCAAAAACGAAAAGGGTAGGCAGCGCCACAAGGACTACCGCCGGAGACACAACGTCCGTCGAAGAATCTGCGTAGAACAGGGGAAAGTAAGCCAATGTTCCAGGGTCGCTACCGCTTCTGCCAAAGTTAATAATGTGCTATTCATGATCGGTAATTGCCGTTTCATGCTTACTTTGCCCTTCTTGTCAACTGTGGGACTCAATTTACTTACAATCGTTGCACAAATGGTCGCCTTTACATCTGAGCGTTTTTAAGAGAAATGGTACCATTTTAAAAAGCACGCTCAGTTAAATGATGCTGTCAGACGGAAACTCAAGCGGTCGTTGACTGCCAAAAGGTGTAGTTTGTCTGGTTACTACCGGGTTATTTCCCTGGGTCGTATGAGATGATGGACGTCATACGGTTCGCGTGCGCACGGCAGCTATTTAACTGCCGGTTAACCGTCCCGGTAGTCAGCACATAGCGTGACAGACACGCACGGTGTCGCGTCAATACGTTTTCATGCGGTGGGGAAACCTACTTAGGAAGGTAATTGTTCAAAGCGTGTGATGACAGTTAAAAGTTCTATGATAGCAGACGATGATTAACGGGAATATGAAGCCTCCTAGTCTGAAGAAGTATACAAGGTTTGGTTTATGGGGGTTTAACGTCCCAAAGCGACTCAGGCTATGAGAGACGCCGTAGTGAAGGGCTCCGGAAATTTCGACCACCTGAGGTTCTTAACGTGCACTGACATCGCACAGCACACGGGCCTCTAGAATTTCGCCTCCATCGAAATTCTACAGCCGCGGCCGGGATCGAACCCGCGTCTTTCAGGCCAGCAGCCGAGCGTCATAAGCACTCAGCCACCGTGGCGGCTAGGTATGCAAGAGATCGGAGCACTGAAGAAAAACCCACAGCTGAGCTTCTTAATAAAACATTACCCCGTCGCGCCATGCCGCTGGCTTCCGCACTTCGTTAATTACCCAATAGAATCGATTTTAAAACCTACTCGATAGCCAACCTGCTGCAGTGTTCAGTACTTCTTTTCTTTTCTGGCACAGTGAGGGTGATATAGATCTGCTGTCACTCGTAGCGCCACTGTGTTCTGTCCACTTTGCATGGCACGTTGCAGGGTACATCATTATATACATGGCAAGCAGCGCAGCGTGGTGTTAAACCAACGCCGACGGCGCAGAACCGTAGAACCGGCCGTTAACAGCGGCCGCTGTTCAACAACACTCTTTATTTGTTATCTTTATTTCGAAACGGCAACCTACTTGAATCAAACACTACAGCTGTGCTACAGCCGTGGGGCCTTCCCTTTGATCGTGTGCAAAGAACAAGTAAGCTAGGAGGATGTCACTGAGCAAGTGAGTAATCCAGTCAGTAAACGAGCATTAGAGTAAGTGAGTGAGTGAGTTAGGGACCGATGAGTCAGCGAGTGAGCCAACTAGTTAGCGAACAAGCGAGTGAGAGGAATGAGTCAGTGAGGCGGGAGGTGGCTGATTCGAAACCCACAGCCGGACACCCACAGTTAAAAATGGGTACAAGCCACCCCCGGCCCGGCGCCCGGCTTCTTCAGGGCTGTGTGCTTGGAGAAGGCTCAGCAAACCCCTCTGCGCCCCTTCGGGGGCAAACCCAGTTTCGAACAACTCAACCTGCAAAGGTGGTTCGTGTTTCACTCGCAAGTGAAGAGTTCGACTCAAGGCTCGTACGCTCTAACCAGCGTCTCAAGTTCAACACTACGCGATCCTTCATCAGAAGCGATTCAGAGTATCACTGCGGTCCTGGGCAAGTCCGGTTTTTCCGGCTCTCCGACTTTGTGAGAAAAAAAGGGCCACAAATGGGCTTCTACCACAGGAGGCGGATTTAACGCTGCATGATGGCGGAACATACCTCTGATTCGTCAAGGTAACTATGGTCAAGACCATTTTCCCAAGCATCTCACCTAAGAACAGTCGAGCACCAGGCCGGGGGAAATCTTGTACCCATTATAAAACCGGTTGGTAACCGGCGGCCCTGTGGATCGAGCCCAGCACCTCGCAATTACGAGGCGGGTGCTCTATGACAAGGCCTCGCTTCGGTTCAAAGGAAATGAAGAGGTGCGTCTCGGCCGCTTTGAACGACGAACATGAAATATCAAACACTACAAATGTTCGTGACATAATCTCTGTGCACTTTCAATGTGGCATACCAAAACTTACTTGTGTCACGCAGTGGACCAGATTAGTTGTGATGAACATTGGATTTACCTCAATGCTTTCTACTTGCAGCACCCTTTTTCACGATGCGAAAAATTTTATCATGCTGGTAATTCCGTAACCTTAATTTCAAAATGTATTCTTCGAAGCAACTGGACTGAAATAAAACCTCAATTTACACGTAAATAACTACCAGGTAGTACTTAGTGCCGCTGTTTAGTTCTTTCCGTCATTCATTTTTTAAAACTTGATATAGTTCACACGAACATACAGTAAGTACTGCCGGACAGCTGTGCTGTGAGTATTTGATGGATGTGATTACATGTTTTTTATTTTTTGTCGCAGATTTTATTGCGTCACAACGTGTCTACATGGTTTATTCAACTCTTTTTTTCAGCGTTTTCTTCTTCTGCTACATGTTTTTTCTTACCCATGACTAAAACTACCGCTGCAGTGGGGCCTATCTCTCGCAACAGCTTCTTTCGAGACTACGAGCTGGAGTTAAAAGCCTCCAACTTCATTATCAACCTGACTACACCCACTGCATGGCAATGGCCTCTCCTATGTCTTACCAATTAGCCGTGTCCTTTGCCAGCGGCGGCCACCCTATACCTGTGCTCTTCTTAATTTCGTCCACCAACCAAACCTTTCCGCCCCCTGCCACGCTTGCCTTCTCTTGGAATCCACTCCGCTACCCTTACGGACAAGCGGTTATTTTGCCTTAGCATTACGTGCCCTAGCCAAGCCCATTTCTTCCGCTTGATTTCGACTAGGATATCATTAACCCTCGTTTGTTCCCTCATCCACTGTGCCCGTTTCCTGTCTCTAAACGTTACACCTACCATTTTTCTTTCCATCGCTCGCTGCGTTGTCCTTAACTTAAGCTGAACCCTTTTTCCTCCACGTTTCTGCCCGTAGGTGAGTGCCGGTAAGATACAGCTGCTGAACACTTTTCTCTTAAGGGATATTGGTAAACTGCTCTTCATGATATGAGAGAACTTGCCATATGCGCTGCACCCCATTCTTATCCTTCTAGTTATTTTCCTCTAATGATCCGGATCAGTAGTCACTACCTGTCCTAAGTAGACGTATTCCGTTACCACTTCCAGCACCTCACTGCCAATTGTGAACTGCTAGACTGTTGAACATTACTTTGGTTTTCTGCATGTTAAATTTTAGACCCACCATTCTGATTTGTCTGTCTAACCCATTGTTCATGATTTGTAGTTCATATCTTGAGTGATTCAGCAAGAAAATCTCATCAGCGAATGGCAAATTATTTAAGTATTCTGTATTAACTCTTATTCCTAACTATTTTCAGTCAAGGACTCTGAATACCATTCGTAAACCGGCGGTGAATAGCATAGGCGAGATCGTGTCTCCCTGTCTGACACTCTTCCGTATAGGAATTTTATTGCTGACTTTATGGAGGACTATAGTAGCTGTGCAGTTGTTGTATACATCTTCCAGTATTTCACATAAGGCTCTTCTACCCGCTGATTCCGCAGTGCCTGCACAACCGCTGAGGTTTCCTCTGAGTCAAATGCTTTGTCGAAATAAATAAGGGCTACATACAGAGGTTGGTTATATTCTGCGCATTTCTCTATCAGCTGATTGGCAGTATGAATATGATCTATTGTGTAATATCCTTTCGAAAATCTTGCCTTTCTTATGAATTTTGATTATGTTTGCGTTTATCCAAGCTTCTGGTATGGTAGACGTCATAAGGCATTGACCGGCAAAATTTTTTGTGAGCTTATTTTCTTCTTCCCTATGGGACTCTGAACATCGTTTCGCGTTATTTAGCAAACGCTCAGATCTTGTGTACGAGTCAGTGTTGCATCGACGAAGGCGTGCACTCCTCCTGCGGAAACGCAGTTTCAGAATTTGGCGATCACTCAAGCCAACGGGAGATAGTTCGACAACAAAAAGGTTTCGTCCGGTAGCGCTCCCATGCCCAGCGACAAGCTTGAAAACACGAGAGGGGGAGGAGGGGGGAGAAGCTTTTATTTTTCCCAACGATGCTACCTAGACGTGTGCAATGTGCATGGATATTTACTATTGTCAGAGTCACCATTTTTAATAATGTTTTCCAATGGCGCTGTAGAGCACAGCTACACCCATGAGCGGCCCAACGCTTATTCAACATAGTTCAAACAGTATTTTAGGTGAAGAAAAACAGTATTACAAAAGTACTCTGTGTGGGACTTCCATTACGTATGGCCGCCGCTGGCACAGGAGCGGGTTAATTGGAGTTATATTGAAGCTGCCTCGATTCTGCAGTGGACATAGACTGATAATGAGGATCCAAACTGGAGTAATCGCGAGCGCCGTTTCTCAAGAGAGATCCCAAGCCTCAGGAACAACACTGGGGCGAAATCTAGTGGCAGGATTCTAAACGGCCAAGGCCTCGGAAGGGGTCTCACGACGCTGGAACCCCGGTTTAAGAGCCGCGCTCGAGAAAGCAACGTTCAGAGATCAGTGCAGCCGAATGCTTGGAGACAAGGCGGCAGCGAAGGAGCTGTGCGGTTCGCCGAGGAGGAAGCCGAGGGCAGGGTGCCATAGCGAGCGACAAAGGGGAGAAAAAAGTGAGTGAGAGGGCTTTCTAGTCTGGAGAGCAAGACGTCCCCAAATGAAGGAGGAGTCATCCCGTCGGCAGCCAATGCGTACCAGGCACGCAACTTGTCGTGACTGCGGCTGCAATTCCGAGAGTGCATTGCATAATTAAGATTTACAAGAGTCCCTCGACGACAACGTGAGCGGTAGTTTTTTGCCGGTAACCCTTCCATCCCCGTCGCACTTTGCACGCTTCAAGTACTTGAGCGAGGCGCCTCCTCGTGCTGGAAATACCGCGGGCGCAGTCACCTAGATCCTCTGCGGCTACCGCCGACTCACAGAGAGACGGTTCTGAGTTTCAGCTGCCCTACGGGCTGAGGGGAACGTAGCTGGAAACAAGAAGAGGGGAGAGAGGATCGTGGAAGAAATTTCCAAGTCATTTTTTTCATGCATCTGAGTGTAGAAGCGGCCGAAACAGTTGTTCCGCTACTCTTTCTCTCTACATTGTGTTAAGTCACATCTCCTGGCTCTTTTTCAAACCCTTGCTTCAGGTCTTCACGTAACCTTATTTGACACCCGTATTAAGGCAGCCCGTTGTTCCACCTGTGTGTGCTAGCGCCTATGAGCAGCAGTGGTACGCCGAGCCTCTTACTGTCTCTTTTGAGAGGGCACTCTGTTAACCTGACTAGCAGTCTGATATCAAAACGAGGAAATCGCGATGATACCGTGCATGCATGCATACCCGTAGACAAAAGGGTATCATGCAGCTGTAGTTGAAATAGCGACCTCATTGTTCCCTTGCGGTTGCGCTGAGCTGCGACACACATTCTTTAAGCAAAAAAAAAATTGCTATCGTGTGTAAACACGGTATGTGCGGCTACCATAGCGAAACAAAGAAAAAAACCTTAGGTTACCTGAAAGTTGATGCACTGCATACGTAAGATGCAAATTATTATTGCAGTAAAATTTGCGCAGAAGATTGCAGATATGAAATCAGTAAAAAGTATTTTGTTATGTTCAGATCAAGCATTGATTAGAATGCACAAGATTGCGCAAGTCTTATAAAAAGAAAAGCGTATTCAATGGCATAGTTAAATTCAGGCACAAGCGTGCTGCTGCTGAGAGATGGGTTACAGATATGATTCAAGCTATTGCGGTCGCTGTTGTGGGGTCGGCAAAAGCAAACTCGTTCGTATTTTATGCGGTGCTAACATCTGAAAGGCCGCAAGTCATCACACCTAATCGGAGTGAGCTTCAACATTAGAACACCTCATCGCCTTAGAAATTTAAGGGCCAACTTGAAAAAGGTATATACATTTTCACATGTTATATACTTCATTATTAGGGCCATTTTAAACAATGCAAAGAAACTCGATAACCAGTTCAACAACACGAAAAGATTTTTACAGCCATTTTTATTTCCTTACGAGAAACCGGAGTCACTTAAGTTTTGTTAGATGAAGAGAGAGAGAACTCGTAAAGATTGAAGGTAAATAGAATGGGCATTCAAAGCAAAGAAGATCAATCTAGTGCGATTAAACTGAATGAACTTCCCAAAATTTTGTCGAAGATCGCTATTCTATAAACTCTGTCTTACCTCTAAGAATGAAAAAAGTCTGGAATTTTCTTAGCAGCATCCAGTTCTGTTTACTTGCAGAAGAAAAATTTCATGTAGAGAGCTAGAAAATATGGGCTCATCTGGCTCTAGAAAAATGTATATCCCCGAATTGGATCTAGAACTTCGCCCACAACATCACCTAGCAAAGTTCCTAAGAACAAACTTTTTTGCATCGAATCACGAATGGAGAAGCTGATCACACTACTCACAGATTTATAGACGCTACGTGATAGGCAACATGGCCTCCAATGCAGTTTTGCCGAATTAATGGCCACGACTCATGAGTGTGTTTTTGGCCGAAATTCGAGCAGTGATTTCTTCCATTGTTTTAACGCAGCTGCTAATCGTTCATTTTGATGTTCATTGCCAAAGTGATCAGTTGCTGATGTAGCAGTTCTGGTTTACAGTGGTGTTTACTGGCCCTGGCAACACCGGATAAGTGTTGGGCACGGAAAAAATGCTGGAGTAATAGATCTTCATCCTGAATAGTCTGCTCAGTTTGTTAGATTGTCGTCTTGCAGGTAGACGTGCAAGCAATGACTTCTTATGCAAAGTTAAATGACACAATTCCACATCCACAGAGGAAGGTGATACTTTGTGTCACCGTACTCAGTGCAATTTTTAAACAACCCCGGAGGGCATTCACTCTAAAGGAGAAAGCAAACCAAAGCCAACAAGACAGGTGATTTTAAATGTACTCAATATTTAAAATGCAAAAAAAAAGTAAAGAAATCAGATCGCAGTGTAATCCGAGTGTTATTACAGATTACAAGTAGTTATGCATAGAATCAAGACAAATCAGAAAGACCTTCGATCAGCTGTTCACAGTAGTGTCACTTCAGAAAAAAGATGGCTGCAGCAACTACCATCAGCTACATGGTCTCGGAAACCAAGGAAGATATGAAATCAAACCTTGCTTTCAGCTAAATTCCACTGCAGGTACGAAGCAAGCCCTTAGTCACTGGGTAAACATAAGTAAGAATGTCAACTGCAGCAATTCGATGAAATGTAAAAAGGTCCAGTGAAACGAATAACTTCGTTTATCGATCGAGTGTAGAAGATAAAAGTGAAAAGTACTTGAACCAAAGAGAGTACCAATTGAAAATTACAGTTCTACACGTCCACGAAAAGAGCATGGAACAAACAACACATTAAGTGAAAATCTCTGTGTCAAGCAAAAATACCCCGAACTGTCCACCAGCTCATCACATCTTCAAGAAGCCCAGCTAGCCAGAAGGCCTTCAATAAAATGAGGTCGGTCAGCCTGCACACCTAGCGAAAAGCAAAAAGTGTAGCAAGGATATTCCTTCCTTAAAAAGTGCATTTTCAAGTCAGAAATTCAATAGTCCAAGAGGCCACCCGAGGAGCGTTCTGAAATAGCCCGCACAAATTCTAGAGAGCACCATTACGGCACTAAAAAGAAGCTAACCATAAGAAAATCTGACCGCGTGTATGAATTCTGTTTGCTGACTCTGTCAGCCTTACTGAAAGGGAAAATAAACGAATTTTCTGCCCCGTCATGCAGTTGGCCAACGGGAAAATTTCTCCCATTCCTTGGTTCATACTTAGGGTCAATAATATATGATCTAAAGGCTGAATACAAATTCTCCGTAGACACTAGAGAAACTAGGCTTATCAAATGAGAAGCAACTCATGGTAAATATCCAGTGTTTTGCAGGACCATGCAATGTGCAGCGTATCGTACTCTAGGACAGGTCTTATATGCTCGCGGCTTTGTGCGCAGCCGCCATCAGCCGCATCACTTCCTTCAGCTTCAGCTAGACGGCCCACATGTTATCCTCCAGCTCTCACTGCTTGAAGCGCTGCCGCGCTAAGCCGCTTTTTAAAGCGAAGGCTTTTCAAGCCTATCGGCGCCGATTTCGCTATGTCTGCACGAATGACCTTGAACAGGAGAAGCGGCGCTGCGTAAGTAAGCACGTTACGTACCACGTGACTCGTAGCAGCTGCAGCCACGTGCTTTCCAGTGTCTCGCTATGGACGAAGCAAGTCAGCCGGAGCCGACGTTCTCGAGAGTGGGTACTCGCAGACGCCGGGCCGAGTCTGATCACCCGGACGACATTGCCAAACAAGCGAAGGATTTAGCAATCGATAGGTAACGTAAACGCGCAACAGCTAGGCAGCTGAAGTCTATGAAGAACGGAGCTTCGCCTGGCTCGACGGTGAGCGAAAGATGCCGAAAGAAGAAAACGACGAGCCTTGGAAGCAGCTAAACCGAGTCCTAACCAGGTGATATCAGAGGTTACGCTTACATAACCAGGTTTAGCTTAACTGAGCTCCAACCATTTTTTTTTTCGAGCGAAGCATTGAGCTCCGTGTTTCTGTCGCTTACTCTGCCTCTCGGCCGCGGCATTCTGCCGTGTCTGTGAGCAACCACACGTTGCTTCCCCTGCCAACATCATTCCGCACTTCTAATTGCGCCAAGCGCTCGCAGCGTTCGCCACCTGAAAGACGCTTGCAGCTCCTAACTCATACTGCCTCTTTGTGAGGTGAGAGCATTTCTACTGCCAAGAACGCGGAAGCTCGGAGTCGACGGTAGTGTCTTATAGCCTTTGCTCATTGAGCCTGTAAAGCAGAGAGAGCGTAGCTGATATGAAGGATAACGATCGCGCGATGTCCTACTAATATGCGTCTTTCAAAAAGGCTACAGCACCTGTGTTTGTACACAACAGCTGCGAATGCGATAAAATGGCGCCTTGTATTCCACGAGTAACTATTAAGTCACCGGAGGGCTACTGTGTTATAGTTAATTCTTAACGCGTCTGAGGCGATGGCCAGTGGAGCTGCCTTATTCAAACAGCGCTCGGAGCGTCGAGAAAGCTATGTTTTAGTAAGAAAATGGCCAGGCTTAGCTTGGTTAAGCCAAGAATGCGTTGCATACTCGATGGAGTTCCGTGCTGCTCCGTTGACTCGATAGGCTATTGACTCGATCGCCATTGAAACTGCCCGTGTAGCAGCGCTCGATCGCCTTTGAGTCGATAGACTATCGGTTCGAGGGCCCTCGAAATGCCCGTGTGACAGGGGTATAAGACTGTCCCGGCGAAGGAGCGCAGCTCTTTTATACATATGCCGTGACGTCAATCATAGCGCAGCGCCCCTAGCGGGAGGAGTGGGAGTCAGGTGGTGGCTGCGGCCGCGCGCGACCGCGCCAGTTGGGGCCCAGCTTTTCCTCCGTGACGTCACGCGCCGGCGCAGCGCCCCTAGTGGGAGGAGCGGGAGTCAAGTGGTGGCTGCGGCCGCGCGCGACCGCGCGAGTTGGGGCCCAGCTTTTCCTCCGGCTGTCGTGACGTCACGTCACGTGGCGTCGCTAAAGGTCAATGGTGGCTGCCCGGCCACGCCCAAGGGCTGAACTGAGTGATTGCAATATGCAACGCATAATATAGTTCGGAAAGAAATTGGCACATCGCAGACAGTTTTTTTATGCGAAGCATACTAGCCGCACAACCGAGCTCTTCCTTGCTGCGCCGCGCGCGGCCGCGTAGCTACCACTTGACCTACATCGGCGCACCACGTGATATGACGTCACAACAGCTGTGAAAGCTGGGGCTCAACTCGTGCGCTCGCTTGCGGACGCGCAGCCTCCGCCGGCGGCCTAACTCCCGCTCCTACCGCTAGGAGATACTGACGTCACGCAATTGTATAAAAGGCGACGCACTCGTTGAGTCAGTTGAGCAGCGAGATGTCGGCCAGGGAGAGGGCGGCTCGCCAGAACGCAAAGCGCAAGTTACAAAGAGCCACGGAAACGGGAGAAGAACGAGAAGTACGGCTTGCCAAGCGACGTATGCTTCGCATCCTAGGCTTAACCATAAGCTAAGCCAGGCCAGTTTTTTTTTTTGCAGACAGTTTCGGCTACTGATTTAGCGTCAACTTCGCAGCAATTTTAGAGTAATATTTTGCGTGTTTCTCGAGAAGGGGAGTTAAAAGGTTTTAATGCATGCAAATGAGCCAGTAAGCCTCAGAACATCTGCAGGTGGGAGCGCTTTCGATCAATAAATAAATAAATAAATGAAAAATTAATCAATAAAGTGAATAAAGTGACCAATGAAACGTTCGATTGCGTAAAAAACAAATTATGTAATTAATAACCAATATGCTGTAAAACTTAATGCGCTAACCACGGTTCCTTGATTATACGCTTTTTGTGCTACAATTTTCTCTTTTAAAACAATGTTTTCAAGCGCAACATTTAATCGTTTATATTTCTTAAGGACGTTCTTTTCTCAACAAACGTGGTTCTCTAGCAAACAGTTGCAACGCGAAGTATTGCGTGCGGACTTCGCGGCAATTATTTTCAAATATCCAACCACACATAGTGTGCTTTCTTTATAGTCACCCCTGCCTTTTGTCCTCCTCCTCCTTCCATCTAATTCACTCGCTACGCTACGCATTTTAAATCACAAGTTTCAAATTCGCATTACCTGCCATTCGATTCAACATAACCGAAGCTTTTAAACTCGGTTAAAGACTGAAGTACGAAATTTCTTCGGAGGGCGTTGAGCCTCGTTTCCCCTGCATCTTCTCAGGCCCATGAGGGCGTGAGCATCTCTTCAAGCGTGATCCTGTTCACATCAAGGACCGATGATAATAGCCAGGCGCTTTGTGCTGGCAATCACCAAACCGAGAGCCAGTTTCTCCCCCGCCTTGGCGCCAAGGGAGGCTTGAAGCTCGATGTTCGTGTTATAACCTTTTCACGTTTGTCGGGAATTTGCTTCATCAGGGTTCTTATTTTCCTCTATTTGTCGGCCAAGTTGGCGGCTTGCTCGAGTCGAAAGTGTGAAAGCACGTAAAAGCAATACGAATATGCGTGCGTTGATTCAAACATCCTGAATAGCAGACGGAATACTGCGAAAGGAAGAAAGCGCTTATCATTGCATCGACGTTCCCTCTTCTTGCTGTTAGTTAATACTGACACCGTTGTGCTTTAGGCGGGCAGGCTGAGCATTATTTTTTATTTGTTTTTATGTGCCGAGACTACTTTCTGTTAGTTAAAATATAAATTTTGATTTTTTATGATTTTTGTGTCAGTGTTATGGATGCGGCAGAAAGCAACAAGCTGTACAGAGGTGCAGATTTGTAATTTAGAATTCATGAATGCAGTTGGTGTGCGTGCGTGACATGGAATGCGCATCTTCAAAGGCCCATTCTCTTAAAATGTCTTGCACTTCAGTAACCATATTTGCACAAGTTTAGCGTCTTTTAGCCGATATGTCTTTTTCACCGTTGTTTCGTAGAATTCTGCCATTCTATTGCAATATTGCAGACTATACTATGGCAGCAGCTTGTGGCTTCGAAGAGATACCAGACAAATTTCGCCAAAGTTTTCAGACTAATGCAAATAAGTTAGTACTCGAGCTTCTCAATCCTCTGCAACGTTGCTACAAGAGGTAGGCTCAGGCGCTGGTACAGCTTTCTGTCCAGAGAAAGCGGGAAAGATGTAAAAGGAAGAAGTTACAAGGTGATGGGGTGAATGTGCCTCTCAAACAAGCGACAGGGTAAGATAGTAAGTATAACGGGCTAGGGAGTATGGGTGGGATAAGTATCGGCTGCTCATGATATTAATCAGCAATAATACTATTGACCGATGTGGCTGAATGCTGAAGCCTAATGTTTTGTGGGATGCATTAGCCGTGGTTTGCACTAGACAAGTTCGCACTTGACTATCATACGGCAACGACGACCTATTGAGTAGACATCCACCCCGTGAGAAAAACGTAAGGAAGTTAAAATCACATATGTAACCGATGAGCTATTTACCTAACACGTCCTGGTTTTGCACTGCATTGTGACGATATCACCCTCACTCAGCGTGGGATGCTTCTTTTTAAAGGGACTATTTCTTAATTCACCTATGATAAGAAGAAAGCTATCCCATACCATGCTCCAAGTTTGTTAACAGGCCTGTATATCTTACACATCTCAGAGCCTGTTGAGCAAAATGTTATCACAATAAGCGAGTTCTCAATACTGTTGTTTTTGTTGCCGTCCTAGGATACATGGCGCATACCAACTGCGTGATATTAGCCAAGAAACAGACGGCGCCCTCGAAGTGCGACAAATTGCACCCGATTACCAACACGCACCCTCTCGTCGGCCCTCTTGTACCGTCATTTGATTCGCCAGGAAGCTGTGATTAGATGTTCTACGCTGTCTTCCCCTATTTTGTATAATATTATTTTTTAGATCGTCGCTGCCTGAAGAGCAGACACACGAAAAAAGAACAGATAGGTAGACGTCACAGTGTCAAGAATCAAAACTGTCGCTCTGGAAGCTTTAATAGAGATCGGCCGCGCAATATATCTCTAAATGTTCAGCAGCAATAGAAAGACATATTTCAAACGCCGGACAAGACTAGGAATGTATGCTTACTTGCCGCGTCGGAAAACCAAGCAGTTTCTTTTCTAGCCCGGGGGCTGGAAGGATGACACGGGGTCCATTTTAGATACCAGCGCTTGAGAAACTGTCGCCTAACAAATCCTAACGGTAAAACATTCACAAAACAAAACTAAAATGCCAATGCAAGGTGGCAACAAAAAGGTATAAAAGTTTATCATGGCGACGCCAGTTGAGGAGGGGAAAAAAACGGAAGTTTCCTCGGGGCTGGGCAAAGAGGCGCAGCCGGCGACAGCGCAATCTAGAACTTCATAGCGAAAATCAGCAGGCGTGTAAACGAGCCATCAAGAACAGAATGCTGGTGCCGAGTACAGATGACGTGAACTGGCATTTACGCCTGAAGGGTCAGCAGGCGGTGGGGTTGACGACGCGATGGCTGAGAAAGGGAGGGTGAATTTTGTAAGGGGGGGGGGGGGCAGGTGGGGGAGAACGGATGCAAAGGGTAGCGTGCACGCCTAGCCAGGAATGCCAGAAAGCTCGAAAAGAATGTTTCTAGGCAGGTTGACAATAAACAGAACGCGTAAAAGAAAAAGAGAGAGACTAAATAAAGCAAGAGTATAAGGTGGAGTAGGAGGGGGAAGAAATGAGGCAGAAAGGAAAAGAACTGACATGGAAGAGAGAGCAGCGAAGTGACATGCAGCAGAAGAGAAATATGGGGAAATCAGAAAAGAAGCAAGAAATGGAGCTACAAGAAGGTGCAGGATTAAACCGGAACGGTGAACATCAGCATCGGCAGCAGCGCGAGTGGATTTTTCTGCCTGCCAGGCTCACCTCCTTCCACTTGGGAGATTTTCCCCTTCGTTAAAGCGACCCACGAGTCCCTCCATCCTGCGACCGCCTTTGTCCACGATGACGAGGTCGTTCAGGGGCGCTGCGCACGGCAGGGAGAAAAGTGTAGAGACAGAGTGAAGTGAGTGTGGAACGCACGATGAGGCAACGACGCCCTGTCGCTGTTGCACGCCTCTGACGATGATGCGACGCCCTCTGGCTTGGAATTTGTTAAGCCACCCCCGCCGGCTTTCCCACCCAACGTGCCATGCGCGCGTCTGGGTTGTCACCGAAACGATCCCCTTTACACGTATGGCGTCCGCTGAGCGAAAGTGAACGGCGGAGAAGCAGCTGTAATCAGATCAACAAAGACGAGAGCAACAACACCAACGACGCATGAAAGCACCGTTTCTGGAATGGAGATTGAGGGTCCAAGTTACTCTTTCCGAGGAGATGTGCGCGTTTCTCAGACGAAAGGAAAGGGTTCGAGAGAGAACTGAGATGTAGGTTTCTTTAAACAGTCGTTGCTCAGCCAGCTTGCCTTAACCGTTGGAATGACACACGCTGGACTCTTAACATAGCGACAAGTTGGCTGGACTGTGTGTGTGATGGAAACGAAAGAAAGGACAGTAAGCCAGTCTGCCGGTCACAATAAGCAACCTCTAGGGTAAAAAGGCTTTTACACTTATTACTGTTACGTGATCGGCGGGAAATGCAACCCCGATGGGTGCAGTTCGGTCTTGCAATAAACCTTAGTATCTATGAAGTAGCCGCATTAAGAAATTTGTGCATTTAAATTGGTTAAGATTTAAAGAATAAGATTCCCTTCTGATGGGCTCTAATTAAAAAAAAATACGTTTTGGCGCTTTCAGTCCCAGAGATTCATCAATATGCGAAGTTAATTTTTTCCTACTGCTTCTATCCTAAAAAAGAGTAATTACTCATTGGCATTCACCCAAGCGCAGCCTTACGGCTGCAAAGAAAGTTATACGGTTTTCTCAGAAACTTCGGAGTTAAAGAAAAATTCGTCCTGGTTCGGAGTTCAAACCCGGTACGACCGCTTCACCGGAGCAGTCGCTCCACCAACTGAGCTAACCGCTAAGGCAAGCTTATAGTAGGGCGAGAGCTTGGGGGATTCCCCTAAACCTTTGACCAAGAATGCTCCTTTTCTGCTAGGAAAAATAAAAAAGAGGAAAAGGTTGCAAGACACACGCGCCTCAGTGTATGTGCCCGCGCTGGCCAAGTATTTGCGTTCCTGAGAAAGTATCACGTGCGTCGTCGCTCCGGAGCAGCATTGAACGCTTGCGCACCGAAATACTAAGACAAAAAGACCCGACATTCGTCTACTACCGTAGACTCATTTGAACCAAACGCAACAATCCAAAGTTCATGTCTAATGACAGTTACCGTTATGAATGAATGCTGGCCATCATAGCCTCTGCCGGACTGTAAACACACGAGCACTTTAAGGCAGAAACATGAAAAAGCAGCAGTGATAAAAAATAAAAATTTCATAACACATTATTTTTAAACGGGTAACAACTGGGTAACAACTTGTACACACCATGCAAGCATGACGTCTACTTCTTAGTAGTTCATTTTTTAAAAATAATTTATACGTAAGACCCTTTCTCCATTCCCGCTCCTCTCTGCTTTCGCTTACAGCACGAATCGTTCTGCTTAGATATATGGAGGTCTGGCTCGGAACAATTGCGGTGGTGGCGAGTGAGGCACCAAAACGCGAACGAAGCGCACCTATGCGTGTCAGCATATCTCGTTTTGGAGGGCGCAGTGGGCGCTGAAAAACGACTGCGCGCCGAGAACTGGTCATCACTCTCGATGATGCCTTTATCCAGCGCTGCCATATTCTAGGCACGATCGCAAACACAAGGGCTGTCGCGCACTAGGCTCATAATATTGCGACTGTGTCTCCAGCTTCCGCACGGCCGCATATTACTGTTCCCCGACGAGGCTATGTGGCGCGTGCCTTCAAACGCACAGGGACAAAGTATTGTTCCGGGAGCCCAACTCCGGGAAAACGACTCACAGCTCAACCACATGCTATGCGGCGCTGACCCCTGGGAGCAGGCAGGCGCTTGCTGTAGCACACTGAACGGGAACGGTGGACTGCGAATGCCTTAACCATGCATGCGGCAGTGATCTAAGTCTGTGGTGGCTAAATAATGGGATTCCAAAGCTTTTGGGCGCGTTATAATTCCCGCTCTCATCGGAAGCCACTTTACACCGGTAATTAGCTTTCATTCAACTTCGTCAGGTAAAGCACGGTTTTCCCTGGCAATTCCTGCCGTCATTCAGGCCCCGTTTTATGAGACAGGATGGAAGACTCGTTGGAGCAGCGAACAGCGTCAGTGTTACACCATGTCGGGGGTGAGAAAAAAGAATTCGCAGCCGCCAGAATTTGAAATCGCGTCGACACGAACACGTAAGCTTCGTAGGCCATTGTAGTAGACAACTACGCCATTTCCACTTTTTTCTTTAATTATTAAATTGATGCAGTGTCTTATGTCCATTTACTATGCGCGTACAACTATGAAAAGAGTGTGAAATCAACACGATGCACAATGCTACAAACCTAAGTAAAAGGTGCGCAAAATGCTACTTATCTAGTGATAATCAAAACATTTATTACTGGTACCAAAAGGAGGAAAATATTTATAACGAGAAATTTACGCTTTCTGAGCGTCAGCAGATGCTAGAAGTACTCCTTTTTTAGAGGCGGGAACAATCAATATGGTAACCAAGAAAAAATTTTACTGAGCTCTTCAGTGCTTCAGTTTCCTTGGCAACGCGTTAGCGCCGCACAATGACCGTCACCAGTGGGACAGAAAGGACAACACGCAGTTGAGACTTGTTACCCAAAAATTACGGTAACGGAAAGAAGGTACATAATGACGAAAAATTCTCACCTTTAGATAACGTAAAATAATATCCAGAGCAACACCAGCTAAAAATGAAAGTAAACCAAGCTTTTCTCAAACTCCGCCTCAGTATATCTTTCAACTTGAGGCAGCCGCAGCATTTATGAATTTAGCTTGAGGAAAGAAAAACTCTGTCGAGCTGTAAAGTTGCTCTATTGATAATGCGCAGTGCATAGCCTCGATTGGATATTGAGAATCAAGTGGAGAGCCCTCAGGTAGTGCCTCAAACTTCTGTCAGTTTTGGAACTCCACCAAGATTGTCCACACGTTGTCGTTTAGGCTTCTTGTTGATGTTTTGTTGCACTTGAAGATCTTCGAAACATAGTTGAAAAAAGATGCGTGTTCTCATTTAGCGAAAATAAATAACTATTTGCTCGCCGCAATAAGAAAAAACTAACTGCTACACTTTACTTACAAGCTTCATTTTGCTTATTTGAAAAGAAAACGCATGCAGCAAGAAAGAGCATGTTCTGGAAAATCACAAGTTTTACACAGTACACCACCATTCTAGACGCAGGCCAATGATGCTATCACAGGTACACGAAACTGGTCTGCTTCACTGAACTATGCATTAAAAGATCAGGTAGTAGACTATGCTCCTAAATGCAATGACGCACCAACACCCACAAAAGAGGATAGCCTCAGGCGGGAACAAAATCTTTTGAAAAATAAAAAAACAACTGCGCTCCCCGATAAATGGCCTGAGAAATTCTTGCCCGCTTCGACAGGCAGTAAAACTGCATTTCAGCTGATCCAGAAATTAGAGGTCGGATTTATTAAAGCAGCAGCCAGGCATGGCCTAGCTCTCAATTGCTCAGGAAAGCATTTAACTCGGCTCCCTTAAGTGCTTGTGTGTTCTCTGAGCAACCGAAGTGCTGCGTGGCGAGCATATCGCGCACCAGCTCATTTTAGGTCCGCTGCCAAAGCACTGTGATGGAAGGCCCAGCCGGGAAGACTGGATAGCGCGGAAGGGTATTGAAGAAGCACAGGAGGCGGGAAAAAGAAAAGCAGAAAAAAAAGAAAGCGGCAAGCCGAGTAGCGTTGGTGCCGGAGGAATAGGATAAACACGCTGCCAGGTTGCTTGGTCGATGGCAATACTTCGGCCGTCCGCTACCTTCCCTCCGACGGTGATGGTTAGAATATACAGTGTGCTAGAAGCACCGACGCCACTGAGCTGCGCCGCCACTGAAAGCCTGTGCAGCAGTTAGAAGGATGGCGAATGGAAAGAGAGAGAAGTAGAAAGAGAAGTGACATAGACTGGGAGGAGCCACACGCAGATGTTGCCCAAGGCTGTTTACCATATGCATGAGGATGCGAAATGCAGAGCTGAAAATGGACGTCCCTTTCTACGCGTTTTGCACCCCCCCCCTCGAGACCTTTTAAGTGAAGCTGCGCGTGACTGTGTCCTTCACCAGTGTACCCAAAGTGGCCGTAAGCGACGAAGAGCCCCCTACCGGCGGCATTGACAGGCACGGCCCAAGTGCCACCGTGCCCCCCTCTTAAGTTTTCCCGCCAATGCTCTGTCGCACTAGAGTCTCAGTTTGTACTCGCGGCATTCAGCGCTGCTGCTAGTTGTCCAGCATAGACTCACTGTATGCGAGAGAAGACATCGTAGGGAATGTTTTCTGTGTGCTTCGATTTGCCGCTTTGCTCACCACCACGTGGAAGAGGCATTCTGAGAGACGCCTGATCGACTTGTGAGGCGGCAACGTTGGTAGGATCCTTGAGCTTTCCATTCGTTAATTGTTTGACTGTATCAGGGGAACTCGGGTAAGCCAGCCAGATGAACATGGGAGGGGTTTGTGTGATTTATTTGCCTAAGGACAATTCCGTTTACTCACATTGCGTCTAAGTTTGTCACGATCGTAATTAAAATGTAAGGACCATTTACGGTTTCAGTCGTATGGTGCAAAAGAACTTCCACTGCGAACTTCAAAAATAGTGGTAGAAATTTTGGATGATGGCTCTCTGTTGCAATACAGTAGTAAGCACACGCGGTATGTCCACGCAGGTACGACGAATGAAATAGCAGTGGGCACAGACGCAAGATGCAACATTACATGTATCAAGCAGCTGGGAGTGTAATTCCACCGAGCGACCGGGCTAAGTGTGCAGCGAAGGGCTGTGGAAAAAGTTCCCTGACATGCTTTGCAAAGATGCTCTGCAAAGAACTGGTTGAGATGTGGTTTTGCAAAGCAATTTGAAAAGTGGAGTTTGAGAAGTGACACTGTGACAATAATTTATTTCTCCTTTCTATCAAAAATATGAAGGAAATACAGAAAATGCTAGATGTGGAAACCGCAGACGTTGCCCCCGAACGCAAACATCAATAACAGAGCACACCGACAGCGAACAAAGGCATCAAAAGCCATGACAAGAATCAACAATTAGCAGTTTTCGACTATACAATTATCGCAATATGTAAAAGGAGCTAAATTTCATTGTAGCCGAAATGGAAAGCGAAGAAAAAGGCAATTGCACTGGTGCCGACTTCGTTTTTTAAGAAGATAAAAGGAATTTGACAAGCAGCAATGTGCATTGCGTTTCACGACGAGCAGAAAAGTTGTGTAAAATGCTTATAAAATGTTTACAACTTTCAAAAAGTGCCGAGTTGTTCGAAACCGTATAACGTAAGAAGGTGAATAATGAAAGATTGCAAGTAAACATACATATATCAGCTTTTTATTCTTTTATGTGTGTATAAACTAAATTTTTTTCGTATAAATTCAAAACATCACGAATGAAAAATGCCTATTTGCTATTTCTGAATAAATTTTGATGCAATAACGCCTTTTTCTTTGGTCAGAATTTGTTTGGGGTGCAACTGGATGCCATTAGTGTGCTTTTTTTGTCATTTCGCGCGTGCTTCTTGTTGAGTTCATTTCCCGTCTGTTCTAAATTTTTTATTAACTTTCTAGCTGTCATTTTCAGGTGGCATATTATGCGGTTACATGTATTACGGCATATTTTATAAGCAGTTGATGGAGTGAAATGCCAACATAATGTCAACAAAGCTGCTCAAATGACACTTATCGGCGCCAATAACTATGGGTTGAAACACCACGAGTTTTCATTGCACTGAGGAGTAGCGCAGTCTATGCCTTGGTTTGGTTTATGAGCGCTTAACGTCCCAAAGCGACCCTGGCTATGAAGGATGACGTAGTGAAGGGCTCCGGAAATTTCGACCACCTGGGGTTCTTTAACGTGCAGTGACATCGCACAGTACACGGGCCACTAGAATTTCGCCTCCATAGAAATTCGACCGCCGCGGCCGGGATCGAACCCGCGTCTTTCGGGCCAGCAGCCGAGTGTCTATGCCTTCAGAAGTTTTTAAGAGAAAAAGGCTCAGAGAAGGTTAGGTTCGTAGATCCTCGCAGGAGACATGCCAGATGAACCAACCAAACTGTCAAAAGAGACATTGCTCGTACGAGCTTAAAAACACTCGACTTCTTATCTACATTTAGGAAGATTTGGCCCTGTAACTAGCTGTAAAGTAACTTCGTTGCTTTGACATCATGTGCAATGTCTTTATCTCAACGACAGGAACCCAGCTCAAACCCCATACATCTGTAATATGAATCGGGTGCCCAAGATGTGGAGGTAAAGGATACGTCACAAATATAAAAGGGAGATTTCATTAGATAAATTAAAGTTCCCTTCATGCGGAAATGATGTGATTCTTCCTATACGTCGCCCCAAACACAATTTATATGGACCCACGTTAAACCACTGAGACAGGAACTTAATTCTCCGCGAGAGGAGTTCGTCTCTTGGACCGAATACAAGGTGCCATGAGCGAAGAGGTTGTTCAGGGCATTCTTAAAAAGATTATGCTTATATAGGCAAGCTTGATTCTGGGATACAGAAATGTGTTTAAACAAAATTATTACATGAAGGACCCTTCTACGCTTTAAGAAGAGCACGCTGGGTATTAGGAAACGGCCAAGCCGGGTTGGTGAGAATATTTCAATTGAATAATATTGGATAAGCATCGCGCATCATAACAGGAAGAAGAACCCAGCAGCGCAGAGCAGAAAGTCGCAAAGCCACAGCAGAAGTGGAGAAATATGGACCAGACGTTCACTGATAGTTTCCTGGACCCCTTGCTACAGTAGAATTAAACAGTGAACATCAGAAAAGGCAGCCGTGTGACGTACTGACGCGTTAGGTTAAAATGAAAAGTCAATCTTGAAAATGTCTCATTTTGAAATAGAGAAATACGGTATATTAGCTGGTACCTTCACGTAGTGCGGAAATCAGCCCTTGGAGAAGTTTGTTGTGCGAACAGTCACTTAATATGGTGACAAACACATGCTGATAATGTGTAAAAACTCCGACGTGGGCGTGCCACCAGCATCGCGCGCAAATTTCAGTGCTGTGAAAACGCTACATTATAAAAAATCATATAGCATATGAATTAGTTCGCTACTGTATATTCACAGGCCAAAAAGTTCCATCCTCTTGCATGGAGTGAACTTGTCGGAATACTTTTCACACCACTTCTTGATATCACAAGAGCGATACGATTACTACTTGCGCGGATCCAAGCGGCCCAACAGTTACTATACAAATGGGACGCAAATCGCAAAGAAGCACAGAGGACAGACGTTTGTAAAGCGTTCAGAAGTTCATAACACATAAAAGACAGGGCACGGCGCATAGCTCGCCGTCACTGTACCGCGTCCTGCTTTTTACGGCGTCTTGTTCGCAGCTGGCCTTAAACTACCAATTACCTTTATTATAACTGCTGGAGCAGTTGCTGACCAAACTTAGATGCACAAAAGGCGTGTCTTTTATAGCCTTTAAATGGGCGCAAAAGTATCTGTCATATCTTTTTTACGTTTCCTCAACACTGCAGGCCGCACGTGAAGCCTTGGACATCCGTGGCTAAGAAATGACACCCACAAGTACAGCTCTGGCGTCGACATGAAGTGAGTAAAAAAGACCTCACTAGATATTGAGCAAGTAATATAATCAGTGCCCAATGCTCGTTTTTCTACCATTTATTATAAAAAATTGATAACTTAGCGCTGGTGTCAATAAATATAGGTAAAATAAAAGGAACAGTAAGATTCTGAAGAACTCACCACGGACATGGAATTTCGATCGGCTACAGCGGGGTAGAGTGAGGAGAAGAGTGGCCCGTTTTCAGAAGGTAAGATACAATATTTAAACAACATCGAAAGTTATATTACCACGAAAAATTTTGTCGTATTAGTTTTAATAAGAAATTGTTAAAATAAATACTACCTTTCCCATATTCGAGTAACTGTGCTCCCGTGCTAAGAATGTATGATTATTAAAAATGAAAAATGCACAAAACGATTTCTGCTAAACTGAACCCGACATGCGCTTCAAGTACCTCAAAAGAGGACACTGGCCCGAAAGAATATTTTACTCAGCATCTCAAAACCAAATATTTTTCTTAATGTAATATTGTAACACCAAATGTCAAAACAAGCAAAGTAATAGTTCTTTACGCTTCCTGAAAACCCTGGAGTATTCTACAGCTTAATTTA
Organism: Amblyomma americanum; assembly: GCF_052857255.1. Classification (NCBI taxonomy): domain Eukaryota; kingdom Metazoa; phylum Arthropoda; class Arachnida; order Ixodida; family Ixodidae; genus Amblyomma; species Amblyomma americanum. The sequence continues at coordinate 83,986,516 of NC_135502.1, forward strand.
AACGACACCAGTATGTTTTTTTTTTCAAGACCGCTTCACGTCGTCCATAAAACAAAACAAAACACTTCTCTGACGCGGCCAATTCGAAATTACTGGAAAAATGATGTATTCTTGTACTGAAAATTTCGCCGAACTACATTTTCACTACCATTATTTCATATTTTTTCTCGATTTTAGCTCCGATTCTGGTAACGGCCTTCACTTTGCGCTGCCAACTACGATTTTGCAATTGAAACAAACGAGTGAGGTCCCAGAGCATCGAAGAACTCGAAGCCGTTATCGCTTGCTTTCTTAAACGAAAAAATAGGAAGTTTAAAAGGAGTAGGGAACGGTAATTTTTCACTGACCGCTGCTGGCTTGCTTGTACTCCACGCTGCTGCAGCTCCAGTGTCTAGCACTTCACGGTCCGAGGAGTGTGCACTACTTTGTTATTCTTCATTTCTTTGTACATGCGCCATTCTTCTTTTCTTCTTCTCTCTACTCGTCTTATCGCCATTCCTTCTGCGTCACGCTTCACTTTACAGCTAAGAAGCTTCGATGATTAAACTATATCTAGCTGCGCATAGAACAGCCTCGGCTCTGTGGAAGCGTCTTCTTTCGATGACTTTCCGTGATAAAAGAGAGGAATCCAAATTGTGATCGGTGGTGTGCTGGCGTGCAGACGTCGAGCACGTGTCTCGTTTCGACCTGTCCGCACTAAATTGTTCGTGTAGCTTTCTGTTTCAGCTAGAATGGGCGATTTGTAACGGTTTGCGTCGAGAACAACTGCGCACAGCAGCTAGCGCAGATGCTTTCGTTTCGCTTTCTCTTCTCTTCTGACTGTTTTCCTCCTTGGAGGTCCCTAGAAAGGTGGGGATGTTAGGGAGTAAGGGAGACAGAATATACGAATGCTACCAAAGCGAGGTGCCAAATTGCTTTTCCGCAGCGACGTCTACAAGTAGTTGGAAAAATAAAATGAAGCCCAACTTCTGATGAAAATTCGCTGAACCGCTTCTCATTCTGATTGATGGTTCTCGCTGAAACACGTGCCCTTATTGTTGTTGCTTTGTGAGGCGAGCAGCAGTAAAAAGCAGCAGAAGCAGAAGGTAATGATAAATACTTTCTAGAATTTTTATTCGATGCTCAAGAAAACAGGTACACTAACAACGTTATACTTCAAGAGGAAAATATCTTTGTAATCTTATGACGCTGTTAGCTCCCTTCTTGTTTGGTTTCACGATTTTATGGGGGTTTAACGTCCCAAAGTGGCTCACGCTATGACGAACGCCGTAGTGAAAGGCTCCGGCAGTTTCGACCACCTGGGGTTCTCTAATGTGCAATGACATCGCACAGTACACGGGCCTCTAGAACTTTGCCTGCATCGAAATTCGATCACCACGGCCGGGTTCGAACCCGTGTCTTTCGGCTCAGCAGCTGAACGTCATAACCACTGAGCCGCCGCAGCGGCTGTCTTGGGGTTTGACTGCGGTTTTTGAATGGGGAACATATATCGCTCTAGAGGCCTTTACTGCGCCACCACCATCCGCACCTTACATCCGAAGAAGCTGCTACATTTTGTAGGAGTGGCAGGAAACGGAGCAATGAATGAGCTAAATTTATTGAAAAACAACATATGAGGAACTATTATAGGGATTCTTTTTTTTTCATTTTAGAGCATCACAGTTTCCCACTTCCCCAAGGACTTTAATCAGAAACTCAGCTTGCAACCAGGCACTTTGATCAGGACATAGCTAGGCACACAGACAGACTGCAGGTTGTAGTCGATAGGTGGAGATATCGCCCGCACCACTAACGTAGCGAATGTATCGACGGAAAAAAAGAGGCATAATACCAAAAAGAAAATTTAAAAAATTGTTAAGGCGAAAAAAAAGGAAAGATATTTGCAGAAAGAAAGCAGGAAAGACAAATAAAGTAAGGCTTTTTACTGGACTCCCCAGGGTGGTCCAATAAATGTTTTTTTTTTCCTTTCTTTTGCCGTTCTCAATTTTCTTTTGTCTGGCAAAGCCTTCGCTGATGCGCAAGATGTCTCCTTGCGAAGGTAAATAGACCAGATGAAACCTGGTCCTAGTCACATGTTTTTCTGAGTATAATCAAGTCATGCTTCTTTCACTCGCTTTAGTGCATGTGCCGTAGCTTCTTGCACGGTTGCCTTCATTCGCTGTATCTTGCCGCAAATTTTGTGCCAGTATGTTGTCTCTCTCAATATTCTATTCAAATGCGACATGCTAATGATACATGCGCTGTCTGTCAGATCTCTGCCTATTGTGTCGTATTTAACAGATTTTTTTTCTCTGGCTATGATGTACATATGGAAGAGCTATAATAGCACCCCGGCGAAACAATTTGAAAAGAAGACACCTATGCCAAGCTGCGTTGCGCAACAAAGATGCCTTCGGCCAAGCTGAACCTCAAGCTGAAATGAAGAATATTTAGCACGACCAAGGCACGCACACATGTCACACACACAAAGCGCTCCGTGTGTACGTGTGCGTGTGTGCCCTATCTGTCCATGCTTTGGACGCGCTATATTTGTCTTCATATCGTGCAGGAAAAAGCTCGCGAGCTCAACTTCGAATTGAATTCCAGGCCGAGCTGAATCCTATGATCACAGTGTCTCTACAAAACTGATTTTTCCCAGTCAATGCACACGGCGTGAATTTTCATAGACTTAATTTATGTAGCCTGATCGGTTTTCACGTCTACCGATTTGATAAACTCGAGTAGCAACACAAGGATAGCAGCAGGCTCGAAACATCCACAGAGTGCTGCCTCTAAAAGTTGGCCTGTTGATGTGCGAATTGATAGGGCAAAAAACCCAACGTGAACACAGTATAAATTTACAGAGAATATAAATATGCACACTTGGACGAAATAAAGATTTTTGCTCTTCAATGTGCCGGCAGCTTGCGATGGCTCCACAATTCCAATACTTGGAAGGTTAGGCATATAAAAACGCTAAAGTGTAGAACATTGTTCCAGTTAGTTTAGATGCGTCTCCATCAACGTCTCAAGCGCTACCTTTGAAGCGCGTTGGTACGTGCCTGCTTGTCGGTAAAACAAAGTTCAACTCGCATGGAACGAGCTTTCTGGGACGCAAAAAAAATAAACAGCACAATTAATGTGATGGACGTACAAAAGTTGAAGCGTATCCAAAATAAAACAAGACAAGGAGCAAATCTTAGCAGGTAAACACAGGTTTAACCATGGGGGCCATGCTTCGCCTTTTTTTTGTTTTCTTTCGTTCCGTTGCACCGCAGGTAGTTAAGGACGCCACTGCAGCGTGGTTCTTAATACATTGTTTGACTGCATAGTGCTGCTTGTTTTTTAATGCAAGCACAATTCTTTTCCGACTTTTGTTCGCTAACATGGTAACTCAGCAGCATAGCGTCATGAATACAACCAGCGACATGCGCTCAATACGTGATTCTTCCTAGAAATCCTGACGTCGTCACCTGAGTCGAACCTGCCGCCGACATGCCGCAATGTAAATGTCCTCTTGAAGCACACTGAAGAAAAGAAGCAGAAAAAACATCAAATGAAGCTCGCAAATGAAAGTTTAGGCGGCTGTAATATGTCTACTGTTTCGTATGCCGGCCGTAGTTTCCTTCTTAACATTAGTGCCTACCGCGGATACAAGGCAAGAATAAAATAGCACCACTGAAATAAAAAAAAACTGCAAAATGCACGAAGTCCCTGCGGACAAGATTAGGGCAGCAACATTTTGCTTCCTTAGTTTATTTTTGCACATTTTGCATTTTCTTCCTTCTTCAATTGTTTATATACACGTTCCTTTTTAGGTGGCTAAACAACTGTAAATAGCGACTTCTATTATTCCATGCTCTGTGCGGTCATGAGCGGTTCACATGGCGCTGACACTTTTTCCGTTACTAGCTGGCTGCTTGATATATAATGGATTCGAGCCGTCGGCCGGGAAAACTGGACGTATAGATTACTGACATTTTTGCGGCGACCGGTATTTTTCTTTCTTTACTGCGGCACTACTCGTCATTTGCGACGTCAGCCGCGAGGTGCAGAAATTTCCAGTGCGAAAGCAGTATTTGATTACCAATCCTGAAAAAGGTGAAGTTTGTCTTAAGCCTCCCACGTATCAGCAGAAATGAAATATATATCGCTACGACTGGGTTTTGAACCCGCGGAGGCGCGAATAGATCAGCTTCCAGCTAGATTTCCAGCGATAACTTCCTTCGGCTGCTGAAATTTTGTCTAGAATCGACGGTTATACATTTCAATGGACGATACTTTGACGAAAGAATGACATTTGGGTAGGGTCGTAAATCGTCCCAGTTCTGAGTAACATCTTCCTGGCTGCTGTGGACAAACGTACATGCGAGAGATTTCCAGGTACTGAAGCTCTGTCCGTTTGGTTAATGGTTTATGGGGGTTTAACGTCCCAAAGCGACTCAGGCTATGAGAGACGCCGTAGTGACGGGCTCCGGAAATTTCGACCACCTGGGGTTCTTTAACGTGCACTGACATCGCACAGCACACGGGCCTCTAGAATTTAGCCTCCATCGAAATTCGACCGCCGCGGCCGGGATCGAACCCGCGTCTTTCGGTGCCGGCAGCCGAGTGCCGTAACCACTCAGCCACCGCGGCGGTGAAGCTCTGTCCGTATGGCGGTATGTGGATCATTTCCTGATTGTCTTTAAAAGCCGCTCTCTAGACTTCGCTGACGGAGTTATTCCTGAAGTCGTTGCTCTTCTCAAATCGCAATGTGGAGGACTAAACTTCATGTGAGAACCGCCGACAGGAAGTTCTGTGCAGTTTCTTGATCGGTTAATCAGTTTTGAATCGGATCAATTGTGTTAGATGTACCATCCTTGTTCCAAGAAAGGCCTGCTTCCCTTTGATACCGCGCACTCTAAGCTGATCAAGCGCGGCGTTGTTTATGCGCGTGTGCGTATGTACATGACGGTAGCCAACAGTCACCGGCACCTAGTAGCATAAGGGATGTTTTTTTTAGTCCGTAGCGTTCGCCGATGGGAGAATAATAGAGTAAATATCTTAAGATAATGAACTAGAAAGCAGAAGAAAAAACAGCCAGTAGGCACCAGTGTGATCTGAACCCACCACCTCCGAATTTCGCATCCTGTGCTCTACCACCCGAGCTACGGCGGCGGCTCTCCAATCATCTGCTTTTGGTGGTATTTATGTTTACTGTAACCTAACTTTGAGGTATTCACCTGCGCTGTAATCTCCGCATCAATCAATGTTCGCGCCACACGGGGTGTCACCCCGCAAATCGGTTTTTCTTGTCTCTAGAAACTCTGCCCTATCTTGTGTCGGGTCGCGTGGGGAGGTTGCGTGCGGTCGTGTGGAGAGCCGTGCTCGGCCCCGCGTAATCACACGGATGACGACCCGCTGACGACGACCGTAGGCGCACGCTCGCTCGATCGGGAGGAGGTGCGCATGCGCCAGGGATTTCCCCGCTTCCGCGCGGAGTGCACAAAAAGCAATGCTTCGCGATTCCTTCAGTAGGCTGTCCGCAGCTTGCGTGTTTCACTTCCGGATACCCTTCACTTCCGGGTCAGGGTTCCCAGCGACGGAAATTACCCGGGGTCAGCCAGCCGCCGGCCCGCGCTGCTGCTCGATGGGCGAACGAAAATGATGACGACGAACCGAGCCACGCCGGGTTTAAGAGCGGCAGCGTCGTCCTCCCATAACATGCGCGGCGCTTTCAGCGCTGTTATACTGTCGCCGTGGGACAGTGATGTTTCCTCGCCACACACCTAAGCCTTTTACGCTGGCTGGACAACGCGATAAAAGAGATCCCCCGCGACTTCCACCTCCGTCGCTATCTCTTTCCATGGCGTTCTTCTGTTCACGGTTGTGTTCCTCTTCTCTGTGACGTTTTTGCTTCTCTTCTCTCTCTTCTATTTTCACTTCCTTTTTATTAAGCACGAACCCATGGCCAATTTATATAGTTACATAGCTGGAGCTCTTTTTCGCTACCTTAGCCGGCTTAGCATTGAAGACGCTTTTGAAAGCGCCAAAATAAGTACTTAGATGTTTGTTTCTCGCAGAAAGCCTTGCCTGGGGACAAAATATGACGTAACTGATTTTACGAGGGCCCACCCCGAAACTTCATTCACCTCTTCGTGTGTTCCTTCAGAGCCGTTGCGTGTGTGGACAAGCATGACGTTGCGCACTGGGCTTGCTTGTTTCCCCACTCAGCCTATATTGCACGCTGAGAACAGCCGCAACGACGGTAAGACTTTTGAAATTGCTCGGTGGCATCTCCAGGAAAATTAAGGTCTCTAAGGCGGCGGCATGAACCTTTACCAAGACCCTGAGAATGACGAGAGTGTGGCTGGCAGTGGTAAACCCAAGTTAAACGTGTCCTATTGCGCGTAGCGAGCGAATTCTATACTGCAGTTAGAGATTGCAATTTAACGCTTTCAAATAAATAATAAAGCGAGCCCGTCCTCCACCACTAATGTATAGCATGTCTATTCGCAATTTAAATGTAACAGGTATGGCCCGATAACAGGCAAATGAGATTTTACACACCAAATAGGGGGTAATGCAAATAGAAGGATGCTGCTTTAACTACCCGCAGCCTGGACTGCGGACACAGGAAGGCTCCCATTTTAAATTTTCTTGGAAACAGCTGGTAAGGTTGGAATTTTACAGAATAGAATATTGGCTGAGAAGCGCGTGCATATTCAGGAAAGACACAAAAGGCGAACGCAGACGTAGCGAGGGAACAGGACGAGCGATGGTCCGGTTCCCTCGCTACGTCCGCGTTCGACTTGTGCTCTACAGTGTCTTTCCTGAATATTGATTATCAGGCTGAGGATACGGCAGTTTAGACAGTACTGAGAAAATTGATCTGAATAGAGTCGCGCTTTTTTTTTCATTCCTTTGTAAAGGACTATAGTTTTCGCTCTTCGCCTAAAAGGCGGCCCTTCGCATCCAAGCGCGCTTTCTTGAAACTTCACGTTCGCCGATGTCTCCGGGCCTGGGTCCGACCTTCCGAGAAAGGGTACTGTTTGAGGGCAGTAATCTAGAGTCCCTTCCACCAAGCTATGATTCCGCACCGGAGCTTTCCTCTACTCCCATAGAGAGCCATGTTTCGGTCGCCCTTAGGTTATTTCGGCCCCTGCTTTAAGGCACTTGCACACACGCGGAAACCCTTACGCAATATTTGGACCCAGCATAACCTGTCCGACTGCTTAAATCCTGGAAAATCTACGTTGCCACCGCGACAAGAAATCGAAGAAATTGGATGCCTTGCATTTCATTCCTTGAATAGCGCGCGCTTCCCGTTGGCGGCGGGGAAGCGAGGTTCACACTGCAGGAAATCCAACGACCCAATACGTATCCTGGAAGTGCAGCGCTCAGGAATAAAGAACGCGTAAAAAAAAAAGACGCTGGTAGGGGCGTATTAAGTCAGTTCTCGATTGATAAGGCAGCAACGGAAAAATTCAAGTTCACCACTGAAGTACGAGGCGCCGGCCGAAAAATAGAGGGGCCAGGCGACGCGACAGATCGGAGAAAATGCCCTCAGTCCCATGAAACTTACTCGGTATCGCGTAGTCGAAAGGAAGAAGAGCTGTCCACTTTTTATACAGCATTAATGCCCGCCTAGCTTTTTTGCATACAATTTTGTACACAGCGAGTTCACAGCATTTCCTCAGAGCGTGCGGCACAGAGTGTTGATTTTTTTTGTGTCAGGCGAATTTAGCACTCTTCATGTCTTAAATATTGATAAGAGGTGCCAAGCCAAGGAAGAGCACGACATGATGGCAGATGAAAATATGGTTTAACGGCTCAGGGCCTAGCGCGAGTGCGCCATCCCGCGCCACTGCCCTCTTCTTCGTCTTCGTAACACTACCCGCGTTCTCCGAGCGATCGTCCCGATTGATTGCTTGAACTCTGAATGGGGAGGTGACGACGGGCATGACCAAAGACAATAGAAGAAGATGAAAGGCTTTCCACTAAGCTGGACGAGACGATCTGATGAACGGTTGTCCCCGGAGCTCCAGGTCCAGCGGTCGTTCGCCCACAGCCGAAGGTTAAGGTTAAAGGACTCGCCGGACAGCTTGGGGGGGTGTGAAATCTTGGTTCGGGTCGTCGTCGGGTCACACTGCGTCTGGTCCTGGTTGCCGTGTCTTGTGGTCGGGGCTGGGGAAAGCGGCTGGCAGGTTCTGGTCAGGTCGAGCTGGGGTTGAGCCGGGCGGCGGAGTCCAGGTCCCCGCGGCCGATGACGAAGGCGAGCAGAAGGCGGCGATGCTCCAGGGACCACAATTACAATGAGGAACCCGCACCTCACACCAAATGCTACGAGGTGGCAAACCAAGGAACGGGACGACATCATGGCAGAGGAAAATATGATTTAATGGCTCAGGCCCTAGCGCGAGCACTCCGTTCCGCGCCACCACCCTTCTTTTTCGTCTTCGTAAAAATATGATGGTATTTTATTGCAAATTGCGAACGTATAGTCGGATACATTTTAAGTCTGCATTGAAGCTCCGCCCACATTTGGGACCAACGCACAAAATTCCTCCTTGATAAAAACATAGTCCGTTGTTAATCTTCTCTTGTCACCTAAACAAGAAGCTAATCATGAGAAAAAAGTCGAAAGCTCAGGAATGGTTATACCTGGCTTGCTTAATAAAGTAAAACATTAAAATGCTGATTTTTTTTACTTTTGGGAGCGGTTAGCGGTGGAATACAGTACACCGCGGGTCCTGGCCCGTGTTAACAACTGCTGTTTATTTAAGTTGTATCCTTCTATAGTAAATATTATTACGCGAAAGAGTGTGCGGGATGGCATGTCCTCCGCCGGTTTCATGCAGCCGGATTTTGTCTTCAGTAACAGAATTATTTTATTCCATCAAGATTAGAGCGTAATGTGTATCTCCAATACGCAAATTTTTAGACGATCGTTCACATCCTTGCTTGGCAAGTCCTGGGGTTTTTGTATTTGCGTTTCCGATTATGATACTTGGACGACAATTTCGAACAATCCAGTAAAATATTAGGCTCTGGTATTTCGCACTAAAAAACAAAATCTTTCTTCAGGCCGGAGTATACAACCTAGGATAAAAAAGGTTTGTTTTTCAAGAAAATAGTAAAATGGCGTTTTGGAAGCGCTAAGCGATTATAGGCGACGGCATAAAAGGCGCGCATTTACCTGCCGTGTGAAATTCTTGTGGCAATTTTTTTGCACCTAAGGTCACTTCATCTCGGCTGTCTACATCGCTGCAGCGGCGCGAAAGGAAAGAAAAATTTTAAGCCAGTGCTCTTCTCTTACATCGAAAATTCGAAAGAAATCGCTAGATGTTTACACAGATAGGCTGTTTTCATTATTATTAGACGCTTATTTCTATAATTGTCCAAGCACATCACAGGCGGAATCAAAAAAATATTTATCAGGAGATGTGGCCAGACCCAACAAAAAATATCGAATTGTTTACTTCGTGTTCTTAGTAAGTGCGGGTGAGGTGCATTAATTTCAGTACCAGAATACACAGGCAATGGCACTGAAACTGGCAATATCTTTCCTGTAGCGAATCGAAATCGTCAACTTCTCGTTCGGAATAATAATGTTTCTCGCGCACCGCATATTGCCCGGTAGTTTGAAGTACGCAATTTTCCTTTCGTTGTTTTTTTACACAAAGCAGTTCACGCGCTTATACCATGGTTGAGCTCAGCCACCTTATAATTATTAGACTTAATACTGAACTACCAAGCAGTGCTTAAAATAATAGGGCATGGGTCGTCACTAGAGGAGCAAAATTTGTTTGATGCCATTCTCTTAAAATTTTGGCCTTTGTTCCTGTCGAAGAAGTATGAAAGCAATAATGACCGCGTTATATGCCTATAACTGAACCAGTGAAATATATTTTCTGCTACCTCATGGTATGCGCTAGAGGGAATTAAATAATACGAAGAAAATTCACTAAAGGAAAGTATTGATTTTTTCTGTATATGGTACTGGGCTGTAGTGAACTAGTGAGCATTCATCGCGGCCCCGATTTCCTTTTAGTCAAGTAGCAACAATATAACTTCAGCACTTTGTTTCATCTACCTTTCAACTCTTGCTGCATACATCCGAAATTCATCTCTTCCAAAAATAGAGAGCACACAACTCCTGTTACGTCAGTTTTCGTACTGTTGAGAAAAATTGAAATCTTAGTCATGCCAGCAAAAGACAGTTCACTCAGTACTTCACGGAATGCAACCTTTTGTTTAGAAGTCAATACTCCAACTATGAACACCACTGCGAATCTTTGTTCTGTTTGTTCAGGCTCAATGACACCAGCACGCAGATTTATCATTGTTTGTGACGCGAGATGCAACTAGGCTTATCTTGATTGGTGGCAGCCACGCGCAACTGCTTCCACATTTTTCCAGATTGTTTCAGTTGCTTTTGGTTCCTTATCTCGAAGGTTCATTGCCAGAATTAAATTGAGCGCGGCTAAGAAGTCCAGACTTTCGGTTTGGCTTCCGCTGGGCATGCTTTCTGATATGCCGCCACCGAGTCATTCAGTTATGTGTTTGCGCAAGTCTGCCCAATAAAGAGTTCCTTTTCAAAAGCTCTTTTCTCTGTCTTTCTGACTGACTGATGGCCGTCACCACTACGTAACGATATGTCTTTGGCAGACCAGTATCTTAGCCACAGTTTTTGTTACAGCTACAGAGGTGGAACTTCAGCTCACCGACCGAAAAGAACCTGAACTGGAATCTTTTATTTGGTGATCTCATTACCATCGTAGCCAACAGTCAAGAAGAAATGGGCAGCGAAGTTTACTGTCCTGTACTTCCGGCTGCCGATTTCAGTTAAGAATGTGCTAGTTCCTAAGAAAACAGTAGCAAATGAATTTCCTGGCGGCGACCCCCTCCTCACAAGCTTCTTCCCGATTCAGTCCTTATGTGACAGCCACAGCTTTTGGCTTGTGTCACATCCCGGCGTTATAGCTTTTTTTTTCCTTTCCCAAAACGCAACATCGAATTCTAAACGAAGAAGACGTTATGTTTCAATACCCCGCCTCGTGTCTTGCGGTCGAAAAGTACGCACACCAAGGAAGCAACTGCAACCGTCAAGAAATAAACGGCAACGAAAACCAAACCTCGATCCTAAATAGAATGACAAGCACGGCAGAAAAATTGATATTTATATTGCAAAATACCGAACCACCGCTCTGGCTCCCGAGATTTCTTTTCCGACCTAAACCACTCCAAAATCCCGGTGCTTACGTCGGACTACTAGTAAAATGCTAGGCTCTGATTTGATAATCGGGAATGAGCCGCATTGAAAAATTCCTTCCGCCATTTAATTCCGATCATAGCTACTGGGCGAAGCTTTACCGAGCTCGGAACGAACCCCCTTCTTTTTGTTCTCAAAAGTAATGAGCCCTGTAACAACAGTGCCGTGACGTCCCGGCCTGTTGGCACTGCAAACACCGCGTCGACGACCTATCATTGTCAGAACGAAATAAGCCTTTCGTTTCAACATCTAGTAGAGTGTCAATGCAAAAACACGCAGAGAAAAAAATACAGTGGCAGCGGCGTTTTATGACAAGAGGTCCAGAAGGTTAGTTACATAGATATAAAAAAAACATTCCTGGATAATATTCTGAAATGCTATTTTTCCAAACCACGAACGCAGATGCTGCGCATTAAGACAGATGGACACGCAAGGAGCCGGTGTGAACAAACATCTTATGTGTGCTAACAAATGGTCGCTCCGAGCTGCCATTAGACGGATGAACGAAGCGAAATAAAAATTCGGTTCAATAGAAGGAGGGAAAATTATTTCTATGCAGAAGAGACAACTGTCGTCATCAGGACCTTTGACCGCGATCGCATGAGCAAGGTGAACCTAAATCAAATAGTGACGCGGATCTAGTTTAATTTTCTGCTTTTTTTTCTTTATGCAAAGCTTGTTGCAGTTTAATTAAACAGACTTCGATAATTTAACTACTTCATTCGGGACAAGTTTTGACACATTTCTGACTAAACATACAAACATTCGTAGCATGGACCACAAACATCGCGTTGATTCATTGGTTTTTATCTCAACGGAGAAAGTTGGGTGGCATATCATTCGCAAGAACCTGGCTGTCCACACCACGCGAATGTGTTCACATTATTCACTGTTAATGAAATGGTATAAAAACCACCATGAACGTGGAGACGATCTAGTTATAGAATACTTCATTCCGGGTTCATTACTTGTATGTTGGTGTATTGCCTGCCCCTGTGGTGATGACAAAAGAATTAAACCTTCAAGGCAAATAACACGATCAGGATATAGCAACTTGATAGCGAAGAAACCAGCCTGCCCTCACCGGCGTCTTCTCACCGGACTCCTGGCGTCGGTCGCGTAACTGACCAGGAATATTCTAAACTAAGTTTGTCAATCAACTACCGAGGCTCCAATTGCGCCAGGTGCATTCCCCGCTGGTGTACGTACGTTTTGTGTGATGCCTGCGACTTCGGAACCATCCCGGAATAAATTAATGCGAGAGCACCAGTACCTCCATGTCGGAAAAATTTGTCCGGCGTCGGAGATCGTTTGAAGTCTCACAGACGGTGTGGCTGCAACAAACGGCCTCTCCAGCAGCCTAGGTGGGCCACCTAGATAGTTAACGTGACCTTGTGGCGTCATCGCAACAACCACCACAACTCTTACAACCAGGTTGTGAGCAAACTACCCACCCTTGTAGATGACAGTTAAATTAATCATTCGCCGCGAGAGGTTGCTCGGCAAGAACAACCTTGGTGGAAGCGCCTGCCATCACAAGGCAGGTGAGCATTGCTTAGCCACTGCACCGTTGCGCCAGGGGTGGTACAAGGTCTGCCAGGGACCTATGAAGGTGAAGTCAAGGATTACCATTTCCGCATATATGGCATTAACTCATTAAAGATATGGCATCATATCCTTAAGGCGGAGCTTCAGTGTGCCCTCTAGTTCTTTCAACCATGCAACGAGATCGAACAGAGCGGGTCCGCCGTCTCCGCAAATTCGCTGTGCTAGATATTCGTGCAGTGCGTAGCTTTAGGATATGCGAAACTCCCGAGTATATTTTCAGTCTCCCGAGTGAGAAACATATGAACAAAGTTGGTTGCTGCGATACATGACACTAGCGCATATTTGCTGTAGTATTAGTTTGCCCCCCTAATTTATGCTAATGTTAAGCAGCCAGAGGAATGTTTATCATCGGGTTTGCTGGTGCTGTTGTTTCATCTAATGGACGCTTGCTTTCTGCAAGTCCTTCGAAATGTGCATGGCTGGAAAAAATATGCACAACACGAATAACGAGAACATTCTTCATTGCTTCCATAATAATTAATGCTTCCTGTAAAACACTACTGATATTTTCTATCAGCCCCTGATCAACGCTTCCACGTGCTTTCTAAAGACGTCTATTGTTTGGTTTATGGGAGTCTAACATTCCAAAGCGACTCAGGCTATAAGGGACGCCGTAGTGAAATGCTCCGGAAATTTTCACCACCTGGGATTCTTTAGCGTGCAATGACATCGCACAGCACACGGGCCTATAGAATTTCGCCTCCATCGAAATTCGACCGCCGCGGCCGGGATCGAACCCGCATCTTTCGGGACAACAGCCGAGCGCCATAACGACTTAGCCACCGCGGCGCCTTGCTTCTGCATCGTCTAGATTCATCTAGATGGTCGCATAGAGTTTGATGTGTCCTTTTTGAGCAAGGGTTTACCTTCGAGATCATTAAGGAATGTAGCAAGTTGATATAAATCTATAAGTTAACTTTCATATCGCTTTGTTTTTATGCTGTAAAGAGGTGACATGCATGCATTAACTCCCAATTTTTTCGCAATGAGGTTTCTGAAAGGTATAATGTGTGAGCGCAGGTGTACAGAAGCAGGCAGTGAAGCGTGTGGTTGCAAGCTCAAGCAAGGGGAAGACTCACTGCACCTGTCTAGCGAAAGCAGCAGCTTGAAAGTACTGTAAACGTGCACCATAAAAGCTACAGAATCTTCCAATTAGACCTACTTGTGTTCTCTTGTCTACAAAAAAGAAACGAAGTTGCTGATTTCATTGAAAGATAAGGGCAGTGCTCCAACGTCCGGAAGTGACTCAGGCTATGAGGGGCGCCAAAGTGGAGGGCTCCCGAAATTTCGGCCACCTGGGGTTCTTTAACGTGCACTGACATCGCACAGTACCCGGGCTTCTAGAATTTTGCCTCCAGCGAAATTCGACTGCCGCGGCAGGGATTGAACCCCAGTCCTTCGGGTCAGTAGCCGAGCGCCATAGCCACTGAGCCACCGTGGCGGCCCCGTTGGGCATCTATCATAAAGACAACGAAGGCAATATATGCATGAATTTTTTTTATGTATATCTTTGAGGAAAGGAAAATTTTGACTGCACTTTCGAAACCGATGCAGACGCTTTTATAACCCATAGCGCAACTCGCCTCGAAGTGCAGCGCGAACTACGTGGAATGAAAATGGCGCCATTCCTGGTGAAGCAGGAGGAGCACACCGCCGAAGGGCAACTTTTCTGCACGATGCGGGAAACAGTAAACGGTTGTATGAAGCATTTAAAGCACCCCTGGCGAGCAGTGATGGTAGCGGCGCGGCTTCGCTGGTGCCGGCGGTAAGACGAGCATCAGATCATCGAGATGTGTCATCCGGATCTGCCGACGCACCCTCGCTCTTTGCGGCGCATCTGCTGATAGAGCGCGCTGGCATGCAGTTTTGGCCAGTTTGGCCACCACTTGCGTGCTCCGTTTTACTTTTGGTGCACCTGTAAGTCATCTCCTGACGAGGCAACCTTTACTCAGCTTTGAAGATGAAGTGCCCGCAGGCCAGCGTTGGCGGCCAACGGCTCGGATAACAGATATGGACGAATACATACGTGTGCAGCGAAATGGGAGACAGGATGCAGCTCGTAGGTTCTTCGTTGTGTTTGTACACGCTGGCGATTTGCACCAGCAACTTTTTATTCAACAATCACACTCTAAGCATTCCTCAAGAGCCGCTTGACTACAGCTTTGACAAATGTCTATAGCATTACAAAGTATCTTTGGTGAAACGTCACTGTCTACGACGCGCGCCGAATGGGCTTCTACGCGTAACAAGCAATGCACACATCTCAATGAACAGCACTCCACGCTCCGTACAGGCGATTACACAAAGAATAAAAAATAAATTGAAATCACCTCAGAACGTGAGTGTGCGTTCATGGAGGTGCCATGTAAATCGAGCTTACACGGCGCTAACTAACGCATAGTTCCATTTCGGCCGTCGTTCACGGGCTATTTGATATTTCTGGCCCCGCATCTACATTGCAACACGACAAAGCCAGTAGACAGCTCGCGAGGGGTGGCTTACCATCGCTGTTCTCACATCGACTGCCTTTCCGCGTGTTTGGAATGACACAGTGGCACAGACATAAGCGGTATTAGTCGAGAACCCGTTGGCTTGCGCTTGTTATAACCGCGCTTACAAACGAGGATAAGAAGTTTGTCGCTGCACATATAATCTGTTCTGCACACATAGCTCGGCTTAGAGTGGTTTAGGACACCAAATGAATAAAAATAATCGTGCAGACTTACCGTAAGTAGACGATTAAGTTGGATTTCGAGGAAAACGTTATCCACGAGAGAACACGCCGGGGACACCAACACATCCGCGCACACGGTCGTTTGCACTAAGAAATTTTGCCGCCGCCTCGCGGTAAAATGGGCAAAACATGAAATAGTAACCTATTTCTTGTTCGCATCTTGCAGTCTTGCAATGTGTAGCTTGCTCTGGTATTCAAAACCACAAAGGGAAATTGGTTTATAAGCTTAAAATCTCCACTCCCGCTTTAAAAAATTTTCGTTTTCGCGAAAACAAAACCGAAACCTTAGTGCGTTGTCCATACGCGCCGCAACTCCCTTCGAACAGTACGTGGCACACTTTTCGAATAATAATTATAAAGTTGCATACCAAAGGGTAGAAACTTGGGCGAGTGGGTAACGGTGATCAATGGTATGTGAGTGTAGTGCAAAACGGCACAAGGAACAAAGAAAGACGCACACAACAAAGGCGCTAAATTCCGACTGACAAAAACTAAGACGAGCAAGACGAACGTGATACGTCAGGGGTAACAGGCGTATGCGCCAGGAAAAAAATAATGAAAATCAGTTGAACAAAGAACTATGCACATGCACGACTCAGCGATTCTTTAAGAAGGCCAGCTCTCTTTTGGACAGGGAGATAGACCGCTTGCTTACACATTTATCTTCCAAGGCAGTGATACGAGCTGCTTCAATAATCTTACGTGTTAACTGATCCCGGTGGCTGGCAACAGTCGGGCACTTATAACGTGTTTCTAAAAGATAGGCACATCCATGAATTCTCACACCCGATTTTCCTCCTGTTTCGTTCAGGACGTTTTAAAGGGAAATGTAGACTCGCTGATTAAATGTTTCTTCATTAAGCACATTGTACAGCAACAATCGAAAGATGGAATGGAATTGTCTCGAACGATTACTTCAGGGAGAGGGTATTCTTTTTATGTAGTACTGTTTGCGGGCACCCTTGCTTCAGGAATTACATGTTAGCACTGAATAATGTTGAATTGTAATCACAGTATACGTCGCGGTATAATGGAAAGGAGCTTTTCAATGCTTCTAAAAATAATATACAGGAGGGCGTTGCAGTGTCATAAGACAATATTTTTTTTATTCATAAGTGGCGAAGCAGGTGGAGGACTCCATCCAGATAGTTTCGTTCACCCGATGCAGTTCCCGTCACCATGCAGTGCAAAAAGAAATTCACATTGATCGGGACTTGGTCGCAAGGCAGTGTATAGATTGTCAGATAAAAAAAATTGGGATTGTTGTGGACTGGTCTATAGACTACAGGCTATCAATGGTCTCTATATGGACTACAAGGCTGTTATATACTAGTTTGTAGATTGTCTATACTCCGTCTAAAGTTGAAAATAAATTAAGGCTCTTATAGATTTAGGCTATAGATAGTCTGTAGACTGTCTGCAGCCAAAACGATTAAGGCTGTTATAGACTTACTCTATACATAGTCTATAGAAAAAAGGAAATTAAGGAGGTTATAACTTTAGTCTAGATATTCTATAGACCGTTTACAGACAACACAAAATTAAGGCTGTTAAAGACTTCAGTCTATATACAAAAGGAAATTAGTGCGGGTATATCTGGTTTAAAGATACCCTTTAGACCGTCTAAAGACAAAAGAAAATTGGGCGATGATAGTCTTTAGTCTATAAATAGTCTACAGGCTGTTCATGGATGAAAGTATTTTAAGGCGGTTCTAAACTTTAGTCTCTAGACATCCTATAGACCATCGATAGACAAAAGAAAATTAAGGCTGTCGAGTACTTTAGTCTTTAGATGGTCCATAGACTGTCTATAAACAAAAGGGAATTAGGGTAGTTATACTATAGTCTATAGATGGTCTATAGATGAAAGAAAGTTGACTGTTATAGACTTTAGCATATAAGTATTCTGTAGACTGTCTATAGACAATAGAAAATTAAGGTGGTTATAGACTTCAGTATACAGACAGTCTATAGGTGGTCTATAGAGTATCTAAAGACAAACGAAAATTAGGGCGGCTATAGACTTTAATATATAGATAGTCAATAAACTTTCTACACAAAAACAGTATTGTGGTTAAATACATTCGTCTATAGATAGTTTATAGACTGTCTTTAAACAGAATGAAAAGTCTAAATGATGGCTATAGAGTCTATAAAATTCTGTAGAAAGTCTATAAACCATTTTAATAAGCGAACCACCTCTCTTCAATGTATCTTTGTCACATATTTCTATCTTTACTATTGAAGGCAATATGTAGATATGCAGTACGCATGGCCGAAAAGTGAAACAAATTATTTAAACGGAAGACCTCAAGAGAGCAGGAAACATAATGCACAATAAACCCATCAGTCTGTAGTAGTGCAAATGCTTGCCATAGCGCTCTATAAAAAAAGTTTTCCGCCAACATTGTCTCAGTGTGCGACTTAAGAGCGTTAGCTACGACAGCTTCAAGTGTTTACATCGGTGTGCTCAGCAACTTGGAGAATATCAAATCCAAACGTCCGCGGAAGTTGTATATAGCGCTCTATAAAATTTTTCCGCCAACACTGTCTCAGTGTGCGACTTAAGAGCGTTAGCTACGACTGCTTCAAGTGTTTACATCGGTGTGTTCAGTAACGTAGAGAAGATCAAATCCAAACATCCGCGGAAGTTTTCTATCCGGAACCATCCCTTTGATGGATGGATGGATGGATGGATGGATGGATGGATGGATGGATGGATGGATGGATGGATGGATGGATGGATGGATGGATGGATGGATGGATGGATGGATGGATGGATGGATGGATGGATGGATGGACGGACGGACGGACGGACGGACGGGCGGGCGGACGGACGGACGGATGGATGGACGGACGGACGGACGGACAGACGGACGGACGGACGGACGGACGGACGGACGGATGGATGGATGGATGGATGGATGGATGGATGGATGGATGGATGGATGGATGGATGGATGGATGGATGGATGGATGGATGGATGGAGGGACGGACGGGCGGACGGACGGACGGACGGACGGACGGACGGATGGATGGATGGATGGATAGACGCACGGACGGATGAATGAGGCTGTACCCTTTAAATCGGTCGGTGGTTCAAGCAACTTAGCCATGACTTTTTGACCACCAATCAGATAACTTTCAATTGGTTACTTCTACCCGCTTAAAATCTACTTTTCCTTCACTGTCCTTAAAACTGAATGCTTTGAATAAATCAGTCCCGTTTTTTTCCACGGCAGGGTGAAGCCCTTTACAGAAAAGCATCAAGTGTTCACCCGTTTCCTCCTCCTCTCCACAAACACCGCACAGCGTGGCTGTCTCGTGGTACCTGACCCTAAATGTCACTACGAAAAACTCTCGTCCTGGCCTTAAAAAATAACTTCGCCTATAATTATCATAGATATTTTCTTTGTCAATTTCCTGCTTAAATGCAGTTTCCTTTGAATGGATGGATGGATGGATGGATGGATGGATGGATGGATGGATGGATGGATGGATGGATGGATGGATGGATGGATGGATGGATGGATGGATGGATGGATGGATGGATGGATGGATGGATGGATGGATGGATGGATGGATGGATGGATGGATGGATGGATGGATGGACGGACGGACGGACGGACGGACGGACGGACGGACGGACGGACGGATGGATGGATGGATGGATGGATGGATGGATGGATGGATGGATGGATGGATGGATGGATGGATGGATGGATGGATGGATGGATGGATGGATGGATGGATGGATGGATGGATGGATGGATGGATGGATGGATGGATGGGGCTGAACCCTTTAAATCGGACGGTGGCTCAAGCCGTGTATATATGACTTATGAAATCTTACTCTTGTCATGATTTTAGGCACCAATCAGATAACATTCGCTTGGTTACTTCTACCCGCTTAAAATCTACTTTCCTTTTATTGTCCTTAAACCTCAATGCCTTGGATAAATCAGCCCCGCTGCTTTCCACTGTAGGGTGAAGCCCTTTACAGAAAAGTATCAAGTGTTCAGCCGTTTCCTCCTCCTCTCCGCACGCAACGCACAACGTGTCTATCTCGTGGTACCTGACTTTATATGTCTTAGTCCGCAAACCTCCCGTCCTGGCCTCAAACAACAAAGATCTTTCCCTATATTTATCATAGATATTTTCTTTGGCATTTTCATGCTTAAAGATCGTCTATGTTCACAGTGCCGATTTCGTCAGCATCCCTCTTTTTCACAGAGCTCTATCTGTTTCTTTAACCTTTTTCTTAACCGATAATTGCTGATTTACCCCCTACTGCTGTCCAGATATTTGCTTGTCAATTTTCTTGTTCGCTCTCTACATTTCTTGTCAATATTCCTTATGTAAAGATATCTGAAAACATTCCTAGCCGACTGCTTTTGCCTCATTTTTCTCAATCGCTCCTCAAATTCTATCTTACTGCTAGCTTCTCTTCTCTCAAACGACGCCCATCACATATCACCCTGTACCCCCTGATTTAGTATATTGCCATTTGCTCCCAAAGCTAGCCTGCCTACGCCGCGTAGTTTGATTTCTAGCCTTGCTCGAACATCTGGTCTCACGCACAGGTCCGCGTTACCGAAAGTCAGGCTAGGAACCATCACACCTTTCCAGATCCTTTTTACCACTGCATACCTATTGTAATTCCACAGTGCCCTATTTTTCATGACAGCTGCATTCCTACTAGCTTTATTCATTACATGATTTTCATGCTCTGTCAGATACTCAGCACCATTATTTATCCACGCCCCAAGATACTTGTACTGATCCACTACATCTAGCGTGAACTCCTGTATTCTATGATCGCCGCCCTCATCATTAAATATCATGACTGCAGATATTTCCTTACTAAATTTGAAACCTAATCTATCTAACTCTGTACCACATATGTCTATCAACTTCTGCAAACCTTCCTTGTTGTCAGCCATTAGCACTATATCGTCCGCGTATATTAGTTCCGGTAACGACTGTTTAATCCATTCCCCTTGCTGGAAAAAAGAAAGGTTGAAGCTTGGTGTCGAACCCTTGCAGGTACAACATGAACAACAAAGGAGACAGAGGACATCCTTGCCTAAGCCCCCGCTGTATCTCTACAAGCCCTGATACATTTTTCCCAATTTTATGAGCACTCTGCTACCTTTACATATATCTTTTAAAAGATTAATTACTCCACCTTACACATCCAATGTGCCCAGTAGGTCCCACAAATACTCTTGAATTACGTTGTCGTAGGCTCTCCTAATATCCGGAAATACTAGCCTAAGGGGCCTGTGTTCCTTTTCAGCAATCTCTATACACTGTGTCAATGAAAACAGATTGTCCTTCAACCTCCTTTTTTTTCCAGAACCCGTTTTGTAGCTCCTTAGCATCCCCTCGTTCTCCACCCAGGCCTGCAATCTGTCCTTTAGAATCTGCGTCACCACCCTGTAAATCACAGATGTCACTGTTATGGAACGGTAGTTACTTACGCCAGCTTTGTCCCCCTTTTCCTTATATATCATGTTCATTCTACTTAATCGTCATTCATCGGGAACTTTCCCGTCCACTATCATTTTATTCACTACCCGTATTGTTTGCTTGGATTTTGGTCCCAGCTTCTTTATTAACATAATCGGAATACCATCTGGTCCTGTTTAGGTGCCACTAGGAACCTTCTTCTCTGCCCTTTCCCACTCTCTTTGCTCAAGTGAAGCAATTGCAGTAACCGGTCTATCCTCTTTCGATAAATTATGTGCAACATTTCTTTCTTTATATTTTTCTGTCATCCTTGTTCCTATGTGTTTCATTGCTTCATCCCCTTCTAGTCGAATACCCTGATCTGCAACAATAAACCTTTGTTCTAGCCAAGTCTTATTACTCAATGCATTTAGAATAATTCCAGAATTTTTTAGCTGCTTTTCTATCTTTTGTTATTTACTTTTGACATCAATTTGGCACTCTTTCTTTTAATTTTCTCATTTATCAAATAGGAGGCTTCCCTTCTACACTTTTTGAAGGTATCCCATTCTCTGTCTACTTCAACTTCTGGTTCCCCCTCTTCTTGGAATATCTGTGTTCCCTGGACGCTTCCTGACGTTTCTCTATCGCACTCTTGACCTCCTCATCCCACCAACTCTTGCGTTTGCGTCTTTTCCCTTTTAGCTTTACTCGCACATTAGCTAGCTCTAGCTCCAGTAATCGAGATAATTTGGCATAAGTCTATTCTGTTCCATTTTCCTCAAAAATTACTTTCTCAATTTGTTTGGCTGCTGCTTCCAATTGCTTTTCTAAGTAAAAATTCCCCTCTGATTGTTCATCTCGCTTCAGTCCTACATTGGTTGTTCTTCTGGAACTCAACTTGATACGCTTGTGGTCACTACCTAGACTTCTGGAACCATGTTCATATATGCTCATTACTCCTCATCTATTATACATCCTCTGTGACATAAGTGCATAATCTATCGTCGAGTGCAGACTCCCTGCCTCCCATGTTATGAGCCCTTCACACTTCTCGGTACTGTTGCATACAACTAAATTATGCCTGTCACACATGTCCTGCAGCATGCTTCCTGTCGAATCTGTGTACCCATCCAGGTCTTCTATATGTGCGTTCATGTCGCCTAATATAATTATCTCGCCCTGTCCTCCTAGCTCATCAAGGTCGCTTGCAATACATTATAACATTTTCCTGTTTTCTTCTTAGGCATTAGCTCCTGTCCACAGGTATACAAAGCCAAGGAGTGTTTGCTCCCCTGCCACTTTTCTTTTTAGCCATAAATGTTCCTTGCATCCCAGTTTAATCCTTTGAAAATTCATACTTTTTTCACTGAATGCCCAAATTCCACCCCCTTTCTGCTGCCCTCTGTTTTATTGCAATATTCCAATGCGTAGTCTGGGTTAAAGGGTGGTTGCT
This sequence comes from Amblyomma americanum, assembly GCF_052857255.1. Taxonomy (NCBI): domain Eukaryota; kingdom Metazoa; phylum Arthropoda; class Arachnida; order Ixodida; family Ixodidae; genus Amblyomma; species Amblyomma americanum. The sequence continues at coordinate 84,009,002 of NC_135502.1, forward strand.
CCATGTCTCCAAGATGCGTTTCACTAAACCATATACCATTAATTCCTCCTGCCCTAACTGTTTTTCTATTTCCTCCCATTGCAGTCTATTCCTGCCACTTTGCATGTTAATGAAGCCTATATCTGAATTATCTTGACCCTGGCGCTTTTGTCTATTTCTTCTCCTATGATTTCATCGTCCCTTTGATCTTGGATCTTCCTTCTCTGCACTGGTTCCCTCAGAGCTCAGGATCCTCTCAAAAAATCTTTTGCCTGGCTGCCTATCCTAGTACCCACCCTCTTGCCAGTGGCACCACCGTAGTGAATACCATTCTGTGCAAAAGGGTGGGGTCTGACCTCGTACACTTCCCTGTTAACTTCCATGACCCCGTATCCTAGTCGTCGACTCATTAACCGAATTACACGGTTAGCCTCAACGACGCTCCTTTCCGTTTCGCTAGCCTGCCTCTGGACCTCTGGAATTGTTCATATGGTCACATGCACACTTTCAGAGGCCTCTCTAAGCTTACGCATCCCCACTTCTAACTGCTTCTCGAGATTCTGGCTCCTCCCATTCAGCACATCGTTGAGACCACCATGGATAACGACAAGGTGTTCGCCATCTATGTTGCCCCCTGTCACCTCCTGGGCTTTGGCCGTTGCACCTACCATGCACTTCCCTGATTGGGCCTTCACCTGCACCTACCTGTCCGCCTTCACTGTCGTCAAAACGCCTCCCTCAACCCTCGCTACATTCGAGTCACCGACTACCAGAACCCTCCTGCGCTGTAACCGTTCGCTTCCTAACTGCGACAGTTGCCCTCCAGATCGCACTAGCTGTCTCTCCCGCCGCCGTACGCTACTGTCGCGAGTCGCCGCGCCCATTTTAACCCCTGTCTTCCCCACTCAAAGCCTGCTGCGCAACAACACTGTAGGATCGACGAGCCTCGTCCCCCACCTGACACTTCTCTGAACCGGGGTGCCCTGCCGGCCGCGAACTGAGCGCTTCTACCTGCTCTTCTAGCGGGCCCGCTTTTCCCGTTCCTCTTTCAGCTCGCCCACAATTCGCTCCAATGGGTCGGCATTAGCCTCCTCTCCCTTAAGCGCCTCGGCGACCTGAGTTTCTAGCTTAATCCGTTCCTCTCGTTCCACCTTCAGGTCCCCATTGAGTTTCTTAATCCTAGCTACCCATTCCCATTTCACCGTCTGAGCGGCCTCCTCAAAACGCTTACATATCTTTCGCGCGAACCTGGCCTCATCTGCCTCGGCTAAGCTCCTGAACTTGGCCTCGTCTAAATAGCACCAACGGTCGCAATCCTGGCACTGCACTAACTCCCCGTCCCCGTCCACCTTTACTTTCCTAGCTTGCCGACCCATCGTCCGGCTGATTACGCAACGTAAAAGCCTGCCAAAATTCCTACACAAAAACGTTCGGCACTACGCAACGTAAAAGTCCACCAAAATTCCTGTACAAAATCCTTCACAACTACGCAACGTAAAAGCCCGCCAAAATTCCTACACAAAAACCTTCGGCACTACTCAACGTAGAGCCCGCCAAAATTCCTACACAAAATCCTTCGGCACTACGGAACGTAAAAGCCCGCCAAAATTCCTGCACAAAAACCTTCGACACTACGCAACGTAAAAGAACGCCAAAGTTCCTACACCAAGAACCTTCGGCACTACCCAACGTAAAAGCCCGCCAAAATTCCTACACAAAAACCTTCGGCACACACAATTCCGTTAGTCTTCCTACCCTTAACACGGTTTAAAACTACCGCCTTACAGCATGTACAAGCGCAAATACCAAAATGCATTTAGCTTCGGACGTTGCCGCTGGAGCACCGAAAAAAACGTCCTCCTCCAACGGCGTCACGAGCCAAAACACAAAAGCAGCCCCACCTACCTCATGAATTTTGTACTACTATTGCGATTCACTACCAGCTTCGCTATATCCGGTATATTTCTTCGTTATATCAGTTAATAAAATTTATAACAATATGGATCAGTACACGGCAAATCGTTTTACACCAATCCGAACCCCATGCAACAAACGGTTCGGCCGTAATGGCCGTCTGAAGGACATCGAAATGCATGGTTGGGGGGCGGATAGGTCGTCGTAGCGAATTCCACACGTATTTCGGGCATCATTTAGAAGAAAAGTTCATTTAGAACTTGCATCATCATGAACATTCTAATTCATGTGACACCAGTTCGAACATTCTGCGTCAAACGGGTGGCCCCGAAATTTTATGCAAATGGTGGTCTCGGGGGAGGGATACCACTTCAATGGCCGCTATACTGGCACATACATAGCGGATGGAAAGTATAATTATCAACTGAGGCGCTACGCGCCTACTGCTGCTATGTGACGTAGTGGGGCCACGTGGTAACTATTTTGGTCAATTAGACATTTGTTGCTTACAGACGCGTCCTTTCAAAGGAAAGTAGTAAGAGGTAACGCTCTTGAAAGAGAAATGAAGCCCGAACAAGTGTAAATATCAAATCAAGAAGTGTGTTTGACTCCATGTTGTCTTGGAGGCATAGAAAATCTGGTTTAATGGCACCGAACATACATGATTGCGTTTGACAGGCAATCTCAACCCATATCCCGAGCCGCTTAAATTCTACAAGTCTTGGAACGTAAACGTTAAGACAGCCTTGTAAATCAAATCATTATTTGCGACGGATCTTGTTTGTGTCATCGGCAATCTTAGCAATACAAAGGGACGGGTGTAGGATCAATACTTCATATTGCTATGTCGAGAACTTAAGCTAGATTGTTTAAGCATGTCAATATCGCGCGGTAAATATGGGTACGCACACTCCAAAGCTTTTTCGCAGTTTTGCACGTCCTGCAGCATGAAAACGCGTGCAGATATGCGCGTGGGATTGTACGCTATTGTCCACGCATGCTACAGCTTTTGCTTGTTTAGTTGTCAGGCTGCCAATGTCTAACCGGAACAAACTGCTCTCGTTCGCCGAAACCGACCGTTGCTGAGTGAGTGCCCGGTGGTTGTCGATTCAGGAATTCCCAGCAAAACCACTCACAACTCTAGTGCAAGCAAGCGATAATCGAGTGAACTGTCCGGTAAACGCAAAGGAGGCAATGCAAATGAGACGTGGAAGCGAAACTTTTATGCGTATACAAACCCCCGCAATTCGCATCGTGGTCGATGCAGTTTGAAATGGGGGCTCGGCGATTGCGCTCCCATTGGCGCTAGATCACTAGGTGCGCTCAGGTGTAGGAGTTTTTGAAGCGTGGTCTCGTTTAATCTTCCGTCATATTCTATCGTTCTGTAGCGGGTGAAGGCTTAACGCAGCAATAAAGCTGCCTTGAACTAAACCGTGTTTGCATTGAGTTGATGAGAGGACTTCAGTTGTGTGGTGGCTGCAAATTAAGCCTGTGTTAGAAGGGAGTTTCAGGTTTCGACAGATTGCTGACGCAGAACATCGAGGCCTGAATTTGAACCTAATTATAACGAATGCCGTTGCTTGTAAACAAAATTTCTCATGAACTTTTGCATAATAATAATATCAGTTTGTATGTTTTTTGTGCGCATATATCTGCATTCTGCCATGGTTTTCTGTTCGCTCACAATCAGGTGGGCAGGTCGCGATGTCGCCACACGGTCACTGAACCTGAAAGGCGCGACACCCTGCTCCGATTGGGACAAGGCACAAAAGTAGATGCAGGCGATGAGGCACAAGGCACGAGACGCAAGATCAAAAGACAAGACAGTATTCCTGCTCGGGGTTTGTACGCCTTAAGTAGGGCTTTCGCACTAAAACAGATTCCAATCGCAAGTGGGCGCTTTGGTCACGCTGTTATCGGACTGCCACATCTTGAATTCTCTGTCAGGTGGCTTATACCTGCCTCTCGGTGGCGCATTTCGGGTTTTTTGTGGTTGAAACGAGAAGTGGCATCAAACTGTGGCGGATGAGCTTACTGCATAATTATGAACAACAAGTGATGACAGCCTGCAAGTGTATAGGTACTTTATAGGAACGCGAAAAAAAAACAAAGAAATGTTGTGGTTACCTTGAAGTTACACCAAGACTGCTTATCAAAGGAAATTTTTTCTAAACTTAGGTATTATATGGCGGTTTGATCTTTAAGGAGCTGTCTTCCAGAACTGCAATGTTTTTACGTTATTTATGATTTCTTATGGAGTTAGTCCACGAAAATTAGTTTTTGATCCCACCTTGTATACGCGAAAAGTACCTGCTACCAAGGCGATTTCACGCCAGCACCTCCGATTGCTCCATAAAAATTAATCAACGTCATCATTGATGGCAATAAAAATAAAGCGGTGTTGGTCGAGCAGATAGCGTATCGGGTGCCATCAGAACATTCAACTGTTCCATTGGTATTTTTTTTGCCGTCGCTCTCCTTGGATGAACAATTGCATCTGTGGGTCGTTTGCGTCGCACAAATGGTTGCACTCTATCGGATGATTTTCTACAGTAGTGCTGGTTAATCTGTCTTAATTTAGCCTCGAGAAGGACTTATGGTTGATTCAAATAAATTAGACCGAAAAGGGAGGAACACCATCTGCCATTTTTGTACATATCCGCTTAGTTCTTAATGCAGACAAAGATTAGAGTTACCAAGAGAGTCATAAAGACTCTACAAAGCAGCTAAAACGTTTGCATGCTAGGTTTTTCAAAGGAAGGCCTATTTGTTAAGTAACCACGCCACAGTTCTCTTTTCTGCCGAAATCAACGAAAATTGAGGAGACTTCGAATAGGGGGCATAAAATGTTTGTTTTTCACTCACCCTTTCTGTTTTCCTGCACTCGCCTGTTTTAGCCTGCCCCACTCCACCATCGAGCACGCCCTGGACGAACTCGGAGTGACCAGGCGGTTGCGTCAATTCGTAACCGCATTTCTTTCCAACCGCTTCGTGCAGGTTCGGGTTGGGGCACCCTGAGCTCTCCGCGGCCCATCACCACCGGGGTCCCTCAGGGCTCAGTTCTCAGCCCCTTCCTCTTCAACCTGGTCATGGCCGGCCTTCCGTCCGCCATCCAGCAGGGTCTTTGCCACAGGGTCTTCTGCTCCGTGTATTAGGACGACGTGTCCCTCTGGGTCCGGGCCTCTCGGAAGCACATCGCCTCTGCCAGGCAGGCCATCCAGCGAGCCCTCGACAAGGTGCAGTGCTTCGTGGCGTCCAGGGGCCTGGTGCTCTCTGCCACCAAGTTAGAGGGATTCTTCGTCCATCCGCGGGGTGCACGGGCCACGTCGCGAATCCGTACCTTGCAGATTGACGGCACCGACCTCCCCTGGAAGCAGCAAGTGAGGTACCTTTGTCTCAGCATCTGCCATCGCCTCACTTGGATCCCATTGGTCAAGCCCCTCCTGCTCCGCCTGGACCACGTCGGCCGAGCAGCCGAACGCCTCCTGGCACGCGGGAACGGCTGCTCCTCTACATGGGCCATCCGGCTGTTTGAGGCAGCTGGGACATCAGCGGTGCTCTATGCCTTTCCTCAGGACCACCCGGCTCCGCCGCCTCGAGACCTCTCGGCGGAAATGAATCCGCCGTCTCCTGGGAGTCCCAAAGAGCTCCCAGATCACAGCCACCCTAGCCGAGGCGGGGGTGCTCCCATTAAATCTCCTACTCTTACAGAGAGGCCTCACATACACGGACCGGCGCCACCATGTTCCTGACGGCAGAGCCCTCCGTGCACGCCTCTCGGGACGCCCCCACTCTAGGATGGGCATGCTCTCCGCTGCCTACATGGAGTCTCTGGGCCCTCCCGCCAGCCATCCTGCCCTCCCCCCACCATCTACGGGCCTCCCCTGCAGGTCTCCCTGGACTTCGGAGGCACGTCGAATCGCCACACACCAGCTGCGGCCCTCAATCAGACCGCTGCTGCATTCCTGGGTGAGATTAAGGGGTCCACCCTTCTCTTCACCGATGGCTCGGTGCTACCAGCCACAGGACAGGGGGCAGCGGCATTCGTGGCTCCGCAGCTGAACGCGACAAGGACGTGTAGGCTGCCCTTCCCAGGCAGTTCCACTGCGGCTGAGCTGGCCGGACTCCACCTGGCAGCGGACCTGATTGCGGCCATCCCACCTGGTCCGGTCGTGATCCTCTGTGACTCCCGGCAAGCCCTCCAGCTGCGGTCCAGGCTTCTTGACAACGTGGCCACTACCTCCCTGCAAAGGGCCCGCCTGCAGACCCTGGAGAATGCTGGCCACCAGATCTCCCTGCATTGGGTGCCGGGCCACTGCGGTATTGAAGGCAACGACCTGGCCGACGCTCTGGCCAAGTATACCCACACCGATGGGTTCCCGGTATTCATTGCAGTGACCCTCATTATTTTTCCCGCCTCCTCATTATGCAGATGGTACGGGCCCTTCCCCAGACCGGAGGATTGCGGCCTACAAGCCCTTCCGCCGGCTCTCAAACAAGCTGCCCAGGCGGAACCGAGCCCTCCTCCTGCACCTCCGCATCGGTTGCACGTGGACGCCCTCCAGGTTGTACGCGTGTGGTACGGCCCACTTTCCTGCCTGCCCCTCCTGCGGGGACACGGGGACGCTCGGCCATCTCCTGCTGGAGTGCCCGACCCATGATCCCCCCAGGCGACGACTCGAGTCGGGATACCGGGCACTCGGTCTCCCGTCTACTACGGAGCACGAACTCCTCTTCCCGGCTCGCAGCCTGGAGAATCGGGTCCTCTTCTTCTTCCTCGAGGAGACTGGCCTGAGCATCCTCCTCTAGACCTTCGCCCCGTCCAGCACGAGGCGATGGATCTGAGTGGACCGATGCTCATTCCCCCTGCCCGGTGCTTACACACATTCCCAGTGCACCGAGGCTCCCCTCCCTCCCACCCGGGATTTGCACACACTCCCAGTGCACCGAGGCTCCCCTCCCTGTTGGACGCTGACGTTGCTGCGGCGGTGCGACTCCAGAACGCCTAAGGACATCCACGGAAACTGCGGCGGCCCTCCCCCTCCCCTACCCCACTACATCCCCTCCCCCTACCCTGGTTCCCAAGAGTGATGCCCCAAGGGCCACCATACGTCGGGACAAGTATACCCCTCCCCTCCTTCATTGCAACAACCACCACCACCCATGATGTTGCGCGCAGGCAGGATATGCCGAGATCGGTCTGAACCTCTCTATGGCAGTGCACTGGTTGAACAACAGCCAAAATACGACTTCCTTTCCTTAACTTGTTGCCTATCTAAATTAATTCAACGCTGGATATAAATCAGGCTATCCGATGCTACAGAAACCGGTGTTGTGGCTCTCTTAAGGCTACATGTCGACATATTGCGCACTTTTTACTCAATGCATCCCTTACTTAATCATCCCTTTGAATGAATCATTTCTGTTTCTTTTTTATGGCTTGAATAAGCACTGCTCTTTTGACGACTTCCTTCGCTTGAGAACAATATACACCAAAAGACTCTCGTCATCTTCCAATACAGAAACAAAAGTAATAAATATTTTCCTAATTTCAAACTTGTGATGAAAAAGAACGGGTTGGGAAGATTGTGGCTTTCCGCCTGTGGTGTCAGCATGATATATATATATAGCACAATGGGCTTCAGAGAAAAGCAGACGGCCGAAGACGTCTCCTTTGTTCTGGCAGTGATTTTTCTCCGCACGCACCATTAGAAGAATAAAACGGCCAAGACTGGGACGCTTTGTTGAAGATGGCATTGCTTCGCGAGTCTTTCGACGCGATACAATTCAGCGTAATTTATTGTCTGTTCTTTTCTACGGCTGATCTGCTTTTTTTTCAGTAACGGGCCGAAAGAATTTTGATTTAATATTTAACCTTCGCGGCAAAAGAAAAATGTAAAGTTACGAAGATAAATACTTTTATGTCACTCTTTTCAACCGCTGTAAAAATGAATGAGATCCAACTGATGTTCGCATGGGAGCTTAATGAATAACGTAAGCCGGAAAAAAAAGGTTTAAGTGACAGCAGAACACGTGAATCACCTATTACATACCGAACACGAATGCAGTTTTACAGAAAGAGACAACTGTACATTTTCATGCGGCGAATAAATGGAGAGTGGGATTTACAGTGGAATATAAAACGAATGAATTACAGGCTTCACCTCCGCCAAAGGTTGGCCCGGTATTGCACCGCTTCCGGGATCGGCCAGGGACATTATAGCGCGCCTCTTTTGCGTCTTTTCTGTAAATATTTGCTCTCCTATTCTATCTTTCAACTGCCCTACTTTCAGCACGTTGTAGCGACTGTGGCTCAGCTTGAGGCAGTGGGCAGGCCCGTGCACTTTCCTTTTCATTCTTCCTGACAACAACATCACAGCACAGCCTGAATTATAATGATATTGATATTTGGTGGTTCTGAATTAACAGGAAAGAAATACTTTGACACCTTTTTTTCGTCTCTTGTACACTGAAGTGCAATAAGCTCAGATGAAACATTGAAATGTACGTCTGAATGGATAAATAACAACGCTTAGTGGCTCTAACTTTTACCCCTAGACACAAAACTAATGGAACCCGAAACTAAGGAAGCTCTGACAACTCCTTGATGAGAGAAGCGCGCAGGAAGAGGGCAGTGACAGTGTGTGTCTTATTAAATTTGATTTTCGGGAGCTTCCGAGCTCCTGCTTACCTGGTGTGCACAAACTCTGCATTGGGACCGACCATAAGGAAGTGAGCAGCACTCAAAAGGCGCAAAAATATCTGCTGAGGTGAACGATAGAGGAAAAGAAATAAGAGGTGTGAGAAGTTGAGATTGAAAATGATAAATACAATGTGAAATTTTGTGCCGAAGCAGCCAGTATTTCTCAAAACAACAAAACGTCATTTTCTATTATCGAAACCGTGCTTTATTAACGCTTCATGCTGTGGTAAACGTTATTGTTACGGTGCACGCAACTGAGGGGTTGCTCCTAAATAGGCCCCAATGTATTTGAATTTATGGCGTGTAACGTCCCAAATGACTCAGATTATGATGGACGCCGCAGTCGAAGGCTCCGAATAATTTCGACAATCTTGGGCCATTAGCCTTCAGCGACATCGCACAGTACTCAGCCAAGCCTCTAGCATTTTGCATTCATCGAAAAGTTACCACCACGGCTGAAATCGAACCGGCGTCTTTCGGGTCAGCAGCCGAGCACAACAAGCACTGAGCCACTGCTGCGGCAAAGGACCCTAAACTGTAGGTTGTCGTAAGCGATAGTCCGGAAAAGCCATGGCGGCTGTACGGTCGGCAACTACTCCATCATAGCGGTAATTAGACAATTATGTGGCACACAGTTCACCGACCTAGGATTCTTCTGTCCCCACTGGGCGTCAGCACGCAGAGGAGAGGAGTGGAAACATTCGTTGGAACCAACGAGATTATTAATCTTGTTCTAGAGGTCGAGAGGGTGGCTTTTTCATTCTAAAACTCAAACTGGCCATGGTTGCGTGACGAACTTGCTGGATGAGTGCTCTTTCTCCTGTAATGGTATGATGTACTAGTCACGTTTAAGTGTTGGGGTTTGCACCCGGACCCCACGAGAGGTGAAATAGTGTGGGACATGTTTCGGCGCACCAGGAGCAGACGCCACATGTTAGTTGGTACATCATGCCTTATCAGCGTAGGTTGGGAATGTGATTGTTTGAATAAGTCTGGGAGCTAGGGCGTCTTGAGTGCTGAATTTTTTTTTGAAGGGGAGGATAAATTCTGAGGATAAGCAGCTGGATCTCGAGTCGTTCGCTGTAATTAAATGGCAGAGACACGAAGGGAAAGGGTGGGGATTCTTCGGCCGATTGATTTTGCCCCGCTTGGTTGGTTAACGCTCGAGCTAAGGATTTCACCCCTTTTTCTTCTCCAGCCCCGCGTGCCCGGCGTCCACTTGATTTTATGGTAACCTCCCAGCTTCGGGCATAGGACCTGAGCCGCCAGCAGCTGTTTTCGTCAATTCGTAAAGTTCCGGCGAGCCTGTGGCCCGTCGGTGACGACGTGAGCTTCTCTGCCAACCATGTCGTGGTGCTTGATGATTAGCGCTACAGCTATAGTTTCAGCCGCAGCTGGGCTCTCTGCCCTGACGGAGGTCGCAAGGGTCAAGGAGTTGTATGTTCCGTTCATGGCAGCTACCCCAAAGATACCCCCTTCGTGGTACGCCGCCACGTCCACGTACGTCACATGCTGGTCGCCGCTGTCGGTCAACGCGAGCCTTGCGCTGGCCTTCGTGGAGCCCATGGTTTTTGTGGTTGCAAATGCGGCTCACCTTGATCCTGCTTCTGTTCTCGGCGGGAACGACTGTTGCCCATCGAGAGCGCGGAGCGCTGTTACCATTCAGCTCCGTCGGAAGATAGCTCTGCCCGTCGCCGTGTTCTGCACCCTGGCCTTTTTGCAAAGCCAGAACCACGTTTGACAGCTCGAACAAGATGTTGTGAACCCCGAGAGCCGCTAAATTCTCGTTCGACGTTATGATGGGGAGACCCGACGCTGTTTTCTATGCGCCTCTGCTAATGAACTGCGCCTGTTTTTGGTGTCGTTTGTTTAGCTAGTCCTGGTGATACAGCATGCCATACGTCATTCTGCAGATCAGTAGAGCCTAGAAAAGGCGGAGCGTGTCCTCTTATCGCATGCTTTTGCGTCTTATCCTCTTGATTATCCGTGGAATATGGTTCGTGGTGGACCTCAGCATTCTGAGAAATTTGGCTGCTCTCGCCCCGATATGTATTCCCTGAAGGTATTTTAGCGAAAGCTGAAAAACATCTAAGTTGTCCTCTTCCCTACAGGGGAAACCATGTCTTGTATGCGCAATGGTTCATCTCTTCAGAGAAGCGACTGGAACTCCATCTACCACTTTGGGCTGTCAGCAAATTACGCAAGGAACTCATTGGAAACGATGTCAAACCTGTCTTGCGCATAAGTATTGGGGTTGGTTGGACGCACAATGAAGGGATCAAATGGCGAGATTACTTTTTTCTTTGAAGTCTTTTTTTCCATCATATTGAACTTTTTTTTTGGTGGATCACGAAACAGCCCTTCATCAAGGAAGCTTTCACACCCCTTGTTTTGTAAGAGGGCTGTGTTTGAAGGCATCGACTGAAAACGTACATCAAATAGCCAATTGTGCAGGTGCATTATCAAGTGCAGTGAACTATGACACAATATTTACAAGTGGAAACTGCGCTCTACTCTTTTCAAAGGGAGATTTAGAGGCTTTCAGTAACACCACCGGTAGCGCCAGGCAAGAAATGAGTTTTAGCAGATCGCTTCGTTTACCAAGCAGAATACCTAACGCAGCGATAAGATTTCAGAATTAGTGAAACTCTAATTACAGAAGCGGTTTGATGAGGTAGCTAAAAACTTGTTTTTGTGTTTGCCTAGACTTATTAAACCTTCGGCCCGCATGTTTTCTTACGGAATGTTGGCTTGAAACTTTGCAGTGTTTGCTTATTCATGATGTATGCCGCATGTGCTACACCAAGGTGACGAGATTTCTTCAGCATGCTTCTATTCATGTGCAACTATTGTTACTATTTTCAGGGTTCTAGTAGGCAGTTTTTGTGCATTTTGTTGAAAGTTTTTGTCAGCTTTAAAATTAGCGCGGCCGAGTGCGACCTTCAGTTTGTTCTGCAACAACGCCGAGCACGCTTGTGTTTTCGTAAAAAGTGCATTTCTGCGCCATGTCTGTCTGTTTGTGTGTTGACCACAGCGTTGTCATCCCTACGTCAAGATATTGAGGAGACCTTGATTTATTCGGCACAAGAATTTGAACAACATGCGCTGAAAGAAACACCTCAGCGTGGTGATGTCTTTCTCATCTGTAATCTTTCAAGCATGCCCCGGACAAACTGGATTAGAAAGAAAATGAAGAAAAAAAAACTAGATCACGCTTAAGGCTCACCTTTCAGAGTGGAACGCGACAGCGTGTTGCACCGCTGTCGGTCTATTACTCATGTACGCACCAGCAAACAAAGGCACTTCACGATGTCAAAGACCACATATCATTCACTAGGTCCACATTTTATTCAGTTCCAGCCAGCAAAAAAGAAAAGAACCTTCGCAGCTCTCCTCGCAGTCTGCAAAACCTGGGTTCAATTTCGTGCATAGCCACGAGATTTTTTTTTTATTTGGAGGTTCTCCTGTTACAACGCCGAGAACGCCAAGAATGCCGACAACGGCTTTTCTGCGACACGAGCTGCTTAATGTTGTCGCGTTAAAATAAGCTGAGTAGAAGAGTTGAATGCTGGGGTGCATATGCATCAAAACCGCCAATCTTAGGACGAGATTGTATATTTGGCTGCATGAGCTAAAAAACAATGGGCCCTTTGTGTTTTCGATATTTTTTAAAGCTGCGAAGATATACCAGCTTGCCTACCTCGAGATACACGCAGAAAAGAAGTATGTGTAATAAGAAAATAAAGCGTAAGATTTCTGAGAACATGATTTAGAGGATGCCATTTTGTAGCGGATGCATAGAGGGAACAAATGCCCGTGAAGAGGAAAGCAGGAGAGTAGAAAGGGGTGAGCAGTTGAGGATCAGAATAGGGAGAAGCAGCCGCAGAAACAGAGAGCAATGAGGCATGAAGGGGAAGACCTCCGCTGGACTATAATTCCGAAACGGGCTGGATGCGGAATTTTTTTCTAAAGTAATTTCCGAATACGGAATTCCGTTCACGTACTAGAGTTCATTCAGAAAACATTACCCGCACTGATCTTCAAGAAGGAGTGTAGACGCAATCGTATGGCTCCAATCTGCATCGCAACGGCATCCGACGGGCTCCGCTCGGAGAAGGCAGCAAACACGAGGCAAAGCGAAGAACAGGCTAACGGCTGGAGAAAAGCATGCGGGAGATAGGGAGAGAAGGATAAAAACGCTAGCCTTTTTATATGAACGCCAATTGGTGTGCCATCTCTTGCCAAGGAGATAGAGAACAGAAGCCTGGAAGACCATAATCTAAACTGTGCACTGGCCTTCAGGATGACGGGAAGGACAGTACTGAAGGAACAGAGGCCATGCACCTTATAAGACTCCGTCGGAATTCGATGCGATTATTATGCAAGCTGAGTCTCAACAGGAGACGCTCCCGCGAAGGGCAATGTTGGGGTACGATCGCTTCAAGACAAACAGGGGCGCATTAAAGAATACCACAAAATCAGAAGACGAACCCACCAGGTTTTTGTAAACATTTGTGCAGATAAGTACAAGTCACTTTCCGGCGCATTTTGAAAAAACAAAATTGTGCGCATAGTGATTGGAATGTCAGAATAAAATTCCAGGCAAATGTTTTTATCAGCGCAGCGATTCCATTCTTGTAAGGAAACCTGGACTGAATTTGAATATTGCTTTGGAAAGGGACTGCTGCTGATAAAGTGGTAGATCACTGACCCGATTTATTTCGTGATTGATTGAATAAGCGAATAACGTTCCGATTGCGGAGCAGAATTATTAGGACTGATCCAAATAGCCGTCGTGGCCAATTGGGCGTAACACAATATTCTTATTTCACTGAATGCCGGGCGCTGTAAAAATGCGACACTTGTGTTTTCCGAAGCAAACAGCGTGCAACTGACATCCAATAAGGTTTCTTTTTCACTATCGGATCCATAAACTACCTGAGAAGCTTAATGAATTGATGAGCTAAAAGCGATTAACTCGTTCCGACTAAAGAGTCGAATTTCATGCAGCATATACCACGTATTTTGTGTTACATTTATCTACCTGTCTTTGTTTTTAATACGAAAAAACTTTAATAAATCTGTTAACACAACTGAAACGTGAATTGTCCCTATGTGCTCATACTATATGGTTTCAAGGCTTTTCCAGGGCCACACCCGAGTGCTCGATGCGAGAGAGCGTTGTCATTCTTTTGGCAAAAAAAGCCTTAATGAAATGGAAGAGATTAGAAATTCAGAAAAAAAAATCAAACATTGGGGCGCTGTAAAGATGACAGGATTAACAGTTGCTCCTCCAGCACGACTTTAAACCACGAGCATATCTCCATCTTCCAAGCTAACCACCTACCACAGTGTTAAGAGGGGAAGCATTACAACGTCTCCACTATTCAGGAGAGGTCCAAAGGTTTGCCTCATGAAGGCAGAGAACTGGCCGCCGCCTACCGCATCAGGCATGCACCCCGAAAGCCTCCGCACCCTCGTGACAGCAAAGCAAGCAGCAAAATGTCATACAAGACAACCAACAATAACGCAAAGAACTAAAACTACACTGCAAGGGTGACAACCATGAGAGCTGCATTAGGAACCCAGAAAATCTGTGCCTGAGAGGTACATAAGATGTCATGAACTACGCTGCCAACACTTTCCTGTTATTTTGTTTGTTTCACCTCCGTCACCTTGTACTGTGAGCTACTGGCGCTTGTCTTCATTATGACCGGCTGATATGTGCGAAGGTGGCTTACCAGTGACCTTTACCACTGTCTCTCGTTCGTTTAGAAGGGTCACTAAACTTTGCGCCATAGATTAACCCTCTCAATCTTCACTGGTATGCCATCCTCAGAACAAAAATTTTATGTGGGGTAATGAGAAACAACATCTGACCTTATGACTTCGTTGATCCCGCGTAATCATCTAGCGTGGCTCACGGTATATTCTATGTACAGTAAGGCAAGGACATCATCACGTTATCTTTGCTATGTCGCAGTAGGGGTGAATACTATTTAAGATGTCAAGAATGACAGCAGCAGCTCTTTTCTATTTGGTGAGCAGTGCCAGTAAAACGAGGAGGAATAGAAATGCGATCACAATAGACAAACCCGTTCCAATCCTGAAGTTTTATTATGTGAGGCGTAGCGTGATTTAGGCTTTTGTTGTTCTTCAGGCACACATCCGCTGATAAAAGCGCTCCCAGGTGTTTCATTTTGTCCTTGAAAACGTGCAACGCCAAGCGAGGCGTGATTAATTACTTCTCAAAGCTGACGCGCCGCCTGCTATCTCGCGAGCGCAGAACTGAGCCGGAGTCTACTCTCTGGGGGGACATTGGCTGTGCGCCTTAGACTTCCTTAGAATCGTTGACTACAGCGCCGCTGCGGCTCTCGCAGGATCGCATACACGCCGTAAAGCAACGCGACGGGGAAGCACATTCCACTAGATCCCCCTGAAGCCAATGCCCGGCGTTCAGCGAGAAGGAAGAGTAGAAAAGCGAGGTTCCAAGGGCAATGACTCCGGATGCTTCAGGGGCCTCTGGATTCGATGCTTCCTTGCGGGGCACGCGAGTATATTTTCTTTTCTTTTATTTTTCAAACCCTCTCGAGCAGGCAGGAAGCCCCCAAGCAAAGAAACAAGCAACACGGATCGCTAGAAAGTGGCCTGCAAAGCACTGGAAGAATTAAAGCAAGCTAAGCGAGTTCTTTGTTTTCCGGTATCGCAGATGTTGGAATGCACTCGGCTCACGTCGTCAAGCGGAGACCCAAGCAGCACAGGTAAGTGGCCCAACATTGGAAGAGTATTGGCAAAGGCCGGCCCTACAAAGGACCAGGATTGAACCATTTTGTTGCAATATTGGGCCGGTCACCTGTGCTGCTTGGCGACCCCTTTCGCACAATACACGGAGGAAGTAAACACAACACTGCAGTAAAGATACCACAGTCGGCGAAAAAAGGCGAGCGTTGAACAAATTATTGGCAAATAATAAAGAATAGATTGCGAATACCCTCCGACGGAAAGCCCCTTCAGGTCGCCCACCCGACCCCAGCCAGGGTGGGGGAATTGCCGCACTGTGTAGCCGCGTGCGTGCACTCACGAGACACGCGACTAGCCGCGCAGGGTGCGCAAGCCAGCGCGGGGCTCGAGCGCCGTCAAAATAACACCTGCCACCAGCAAGCCCGCTTTCCCGCTCGACAGCCATTTGAGGGTGCCGCCTCAAGGCACACTGCACAGCACACAATGCAGGTGCGGTGTGTGCATAAGGGGCTGGCTTCTTTCAGTTCTTTCCTTCTCCTGTTCTTCGTATTATGAATTTCCACCTGCCCCAGCATGCACGCTTCCTTCAGTGTTCTTGCCCCTTTCCGAACTGAACCCCTACTCCATGAAGCAGAAATATTCGCATCGTAGAGGCAGCCTTTAACCTTCTCCACCTACTTTTTTACGTTATTACACTAAAGTGCAAACAGCGGCTGCAGACTCTTGAACACAGCGTGTTCCCAAAGCTCTGGAATTATCCTTATCTCCTTTACTGCCCCCCTATCGCTCTTGCCGCGGGTCGAGAGAGTTGTTCTTTACTCACGGCTTGATTCATGGCCTACATTTCTAAGGTCAGCGCACGCTGCAGTGCCGGGAATGAAAACGCGTGTTTTCGGGTATGAACTATAGTCGTTCGTGCCGGCCTTCCTGCAGTAATTCTCAGATATGAGTCATATGGGCGGGAGTGTAGGTGTCAGGAAAGACACAAAGAGGACTCCGCACTAAGCTTGTGCCGCGCATCGCGTCTCTCTTCCGCTGGCCACAAAAGAGGGAGCTGCCAGTCGCGGCAAGGGCAAACACTGGAAACGAAGACATCATGGAGGCAAAAGGCGTAACATTATGCATAATAGGGGGCGTAAGGGCGCAGTTTCAAATCAAATGAAAAAGAAAGCTTTTTTTTATACCTCCGTGAAGGCATTGATTTATTTTTGTTTATACGACAGTATATTCCCCCCGGACTTCATCGGTATCTGTTGACCACAGTTCTTAAGGAAACCTATCAGTGGTACTTGTAATAAATATTTCGCAAGTAAGGTACCCTACTTAAGCAGTGAACAATTTAACTGACATTCGCTTCCTTTCCATTGCTTCTTTGACAACCTCCCTTCAGGGAGTCGGCAAAAATAACCCCGAATTAATATCCGCGCAAAAAACGATTCCGAACGAAAGGGCATAAGGGAAAAAATAGCCACAGGTGAAAAAATGGCTGTGGTTAGCTACAGCTGGCGGCGTGGAATTCGCTCAGTCGAATAGCAAAGTTAGTCTTTCGCCGTTGCGTTTCGCTGGGCGTTCCTTCTTCATCTTCGTCCATGAACGTGGATTAACTCTCTCACCTCTCTCCCACTCTCCACTTCCCCCAACGTGGTTTTTACGGCTCGAATGCTGGGCTACTTAAGTGAAGAAGTGGAAGATAGGGTTGCGGGCATACCTGATAACATTCGCCAAACACTCAGGGTGTGCCCAATCCCTCGCAACATGGACCCTAGTCTGCACGCAGGGAGAAGGGCTGCGAGAGCAGAGTATGCAGAAAAGCACTTAGCTGAAAAAACAAATGTAGTATACACAGATGCGGCTTTGCATCGATGGAACAGAAACACGAAGGAACTCAGAGTAGTATCGGTGGTGGTGAACCATCAAGGGGACCTAGTCACTAGTATATCACAGAGCGGCTGCAGAATATCCGAGGGGGAAGAAGCTGCTGTTGCGCTAGCAGTAGCTGAAGGATACCGCAGAAATAAATTGCTCACAATAATCACTGACTCCAAAGAAGCATGCAGGCACTACACTAATGGTAGGATCAGAAAAGGAGCGCTACGCATCATCCTCCAGGCGGGACCCCCGAACAAAGAAATTCAGCACAAAATTTTCTGGCTGCCGGGGCACACCGGGGTGGCTGGGAATCAGAGGGCCGACGATCTAGCTTGCGAGCTTACCAACCGAGCAGATACATCAAGTGACCCTGAGCCCACCACAACGGTGGAACCATCGTACGCGGAAATTCTAAATGACTCCAGAGGACAGAGGATAGCGTATCCTCTACCACACCAGCTATTAACGCAATATGAGGCAGTCGGTTGGCGTAGATTGCAAACAGGAAGCTTTCATAACTTACACATACTCCACAAAATGTTTTCGAACCAGTACGCGGACACATTCAAGTGGCGTGGAGCCACCCCCACTTTATACCATATTACATGGGAGTGTAAAAACAATTATTCATTCCATGAACTAAAAGAGCCCAATGCGGAACAGTGGGAGAGCCTGCTCACCAGCAGCGTGCTGGCGGTCAAAAAAGGACTGGTCCAACATGCGTATGAGGTAGCAAGACTCACTGGGGCCCTGGAAAAAGGGGACCACCCCTGGAAGACTTCGAACTTCAACATGAAGACACCCGGGTCCCGCTGGATCGACCAATTTTCGGCGCCAATAAAGTTTTTTTTCTCTCTCTGTCCGGCGCGCCGCGCCGCCAGCAGCTGCTGCGCACCGTGACCAGCCACGACGCCGCCACGGAGCTCAAGGGCAGCCACGAAGCTGAAAGGTGGCCACGCAGGAATAGTGTGGCCAGGCAGTTCAAGGGGTGCCACGCTGTCGCTACAAAAACGTTTAGCGTGAATACTGTGGCACAAGGTGATTACAAGCGGATAAAAGCGGACTACGTGTTGGACAGCAGGAGTAAAATCTTCCATTTTGGTACGTCCCAGCAGTGTACTATGCGTCTATTCGTACGTAAGCCCTGTAGACGGAGTAGCATGGCGGTGGAGCGCAGACTCGGCGCTGGGCCAGCTTCATGGGCACGGCTGCTTTTTGAGAACACATGGCGTCGACGGCCATCAGCACTTCGAAAGGGGTAAAGTTTGGTCAAGGTGGCGATTCGTATTCGAGATGGCAACGTGGCATTCAAACAAAAGACGGAACGAGAGACGAGACCTGAACCACCAGCGTGCGAACTGCCGAACCATGCTTCTCATGGCCGAGTGGCCGATTTGGTGCACCACGTTGTAGAATTGTGAGAGGCGTTCATCGCAAAGTTACCACGGCTCTTGCGTGCCCAGCTTTCTGGGGCAGAAACTTTGAAAATTGGAAAATTGTACAGCACTGTTATGAAAATATTGAAAGTAATGGTGTGTTATTCTGATATGTAGCAAAATCTTTCTTTTAAATTGTGTCCATCCAACGCATCGAACAGTTAAGACTGCTGTAGCAATACCAATGGGGAACTCTTTTGACGATAGCATAAACGTGAATACATAAAAAATACAAGATTGCCATCGGGTGACCTGCGGATATATTGACAGTTACAGTGAAATCTTACATTATATGAAAAACATGCGTTCATAAACGGCTTCCCGCTCAAAAATGGTTTTGTTCAGAATTGCTTGCTATGTTCGGTTTACTCGCCTTTAGCTTCCGGAAACGTACGTCAAATTGAAACACCCTGCTGTATTTTAATTCCTTGGCAGAGTCCTTTAATCGATCACTAAAAATGCCGCGAAGTAATTTCAACAAGCTGCAATTAGACTGATATCTTTCGCACCGCAACAAGTGCAGCACACTTACTCTCGAAAGTCTTTTGTTCGACTTTACGCTTTACGGCACTGGTCTCTTGACGTGTGATAAGGTGAACTGTCCCCTCCAACTTCGTGATTATATGTAATGCTTCTTACACAATCCGTTTGTCGACGGCTGGAAGGTACTCCAGTAATATTAACCAATTTTCCTGGAGGGCAAAACAGAGCAACCGGCAAGAATGCTGTAAATACAAAACAGGCGCTGACAACAGTAAGCGCTTTTGATGTGTAATTTTGCGTCAGTCTTGTATGTTGTGCTACTTTTACATAGAAGAAAAATGAACCAATACCCTTGACCACTAACCTTACCGGTACCGGTTGGCCAGCTTTGAAATCAGACATAGAGCGGCACAACCCTAACTACCAACTCCTCTTGCCTGCCAGAACAATAGGAATCGTCATGGCTGGAGCTCTGATGGCGAGTCCAGTCATCGTCATGGGTTCTGATGGCTTCAATCATCGAAACTGATGGTTCCAAAAAGCCATGGATCGTGGTTCCTCAGAAATTTTAGGGACATTTTTTTTCGGGGGTTATTTTTTAGCTTTTTTAGCGTGGGATTATTGGCTGGTTATTGTGCAACAGCTAAGAGATATAGTATCTCTTTCACAATGCCATGTCTTTTCCGCGCTGAAACTCTTTGCTAAAACCTCCATGTTGCAAGAAAACGTGGACGCTTTAAAGCATGACAGAAGAAGCCGTACGTTTATTATTCGATGTAGGGGCCGAAGCCCCATACATGGCACTTGGATGCTCCCTCACTATGAGGAGGCACCCCTACAAAGCGAAGGATAGCCCTTGGAAAGCAATCCTTCTCAGAGCGCTGGAGATGAGCCGGCGCTGGTCTTAAGAAGTTGCGGTCATAAGAGTCTCCCACTAAGACTCCGCCACGGTTGGTGATGGGTGATGAGGGAAGGTGGTGCATGTGAGCAGGGTGTGTAGAAAGTCTCCTGGTTAGCCGCTAAGTTTGCATGACGAGGGGAATTGGTCTGGGTATCGGACATGTAGTAGTACGGGGTATGGAGCAGTCCGAGTTTGTAGCCGTCTCCAGCGTGCCGCCTGCGCTATAACGGGGGTTTTACGAGGGCTGACTTTGGAATGGCCATACAAGCCACGTTTGTTCCGCCTTTGATGTGCTGAGCTGCGTCGACGTACACTGCTCGTGGTTCGTTCTCGTACGTTTCTCAAAAACCTGCGTCCTTGCTTTCCTGCGGGCATCGTGTCTGTCTGCCTGTCTGTTGCTACCAGGAAGAAAGAAAGTGCACAGGCCTGCTCACTGGCTCAAGCCGAGCCACAGTCGCTACCACGTACAGATAGAAGGAGAGTTGAAAGATGGGATAGAAAGACAGGATAGTAATGACGCGCTAAAGACGAGGCCGATCCCGGAGGCAGTGCAATACCGGTCCAACCGGTGGCGGGAGTGAAGCAACCTTCAAACTTTCCGCCAAATTTCCAAAAATATGTCCAATTGGACCCGTAAAAAATATTCTACGGGGTCCGGGCATTCGATGCCATTTGGGCATCGTGTCTACTTGAACCAGCGTCGTATTCTCGGCAGAGGTGGGTTTTGCGCCACGTTCCATCATTTTACTTAACTTATTAATCAACAATTTTTTTTCTTTTCAGGCAGTAGTAGTAGTAAGTGGTTTTATTAAAACAACAATAAAAAGGAAGGAAAAGATTTTTGGTAGCCCCACCATCTGCCAGTAGGAAAGGAAACGTTTTTGACGAAGGAAAAGGGCGCAGTAGGGCTCAGTTCGCGACATATCTGAGGATACCCCAACCCCTAGAAAACATGTTCTTAGAAAACATTGAAAATTGGTAGGGGGGGGATAGGAATTGGCGCAGCATTTGTCTTGGATCTCTGCGGACACCTCAAGCGCGCCGTAGGGGAATGGATAAAGAGGGACTGAGAGAAGAAAGTAAGAAAGAGGTGCCCGTAGAGGAGGGCTTGTGAATAATTTCGACCACGTGGGGATATTTAACGTGCACTGACATCGCACAACACACGGCTGCCGTTGCGTTTCGCCCCCAACAAAGAGCCAGCCGCGGTCGGATTCGAACCCGGGCACCACAGATTAGTAGCAGAGCGCCCTAACCACTGAGCCACCACGGCGGTTGTGTTTTGAGAAAAAGGCACGTTTTTGACTAAAGCAAAGGGCGCAGCATCGCTCAGATCTCATTTCGGTGGACACAGCCCTGCGAAAGCGTGTTTTAAAGCGAAATCTTCACTGGGCGCGAACTTATAATAATAATAATAATAATAATAATAATAATAATAATAATAATAATAATAATAATAATTGGTTTTTTGGGAAGGAAATGGCGCAGTACCTGTCTCATATATCGTAGGACACCTGTACTGCGCCGCAAGGGAAGGGGTAAAGGTGGGAGTGAAAGAAGAAAGGAAGAAAGAGGCGCCGTAGTGGAGGACTCCGGAATAATTTCGACCACCTGGGGATCTATAACGTGCACTGACATCGCACAGCACACGGGAGCCGCCTTAGCGTTTTTCCTCCATAAAAACGCAGCCTCCGCGGTGGGGTTCGCACCCGGGTACTCCGGATCAGCAGTCGAGCACGCTAACCACTGCGCCACCAACTGCAGAAGCCTGCTTTGATTGAGTTCCGCACACTGGATAGGCAGCGCAGACTCCCTGCCGCCCTAAGAGGTGGCATGCAGTTAATGGTTGACCGCGAGAGATTGATCATCAAACGGACGCTGCGGTCTAGCTATTGCTTCAGTGCCGCATGTCAGCCACAACGCTATAAGCGGTAATGCATTCAGGCCACATTTTTCTCCCACTACCGCCACATGTATCAAAGCACGAATGAAGCGTCCGCATATCCAGGGAGCCAGTTATGCGCCCTTCCTTTCCTCAAAGCCATCGCCGCCTATAACATTGTCAACGCCAACGCCAATGAACACAGTGAACGCCGATGTCTTTTTTTGCATTGTACAGTGTGGATTAGCTGAGCAAATCCACATTAATTTTTTGATGCCTTTGTTTTGAGAATAATATTAATTGGTTTTTCTGAGAAAGGAAATGGCGCGGTATCTGTCTCATATATCGTTGGACACCTGAACCGCATCGTAAGGGAAGGGATAAAGGAGGGAGTGAAAGAAGAAAGAAAGAAAGAGGTGCCGTAGAGGAGGGCTCCGGAATAATTTCGACCACCTGGGGATCTTTAATATGCACTGACATCGCACAGTACACGGGCGCCTCAGCGACCGCGGCGGCTGCGTTTTTATGGAGGAAAAACGCTAAGGCGCCCGTGTACTGTGTGATGTCAGTGCACGTTAAAGATCCCCAGGTGGTCGAAGTTATTCTGGAATCCTCCACTACTGCACCTCTTTCTTCCTTTGTTCTTTCACTCCCTGCTTTGTCCCTTCCCTTCCCTTACGGAGCGGTTCAGGTGTCCATTGATATATGAGACAGATACTGCGCCATTTCCTTTCCCCAAAAACCAATTATTATTAATATTATTTTAAGTTTTCTGTTTCTTAATTCCCTCCCTCCTTTATCCCTTCCTTTACGGCGCTGTTCGGGTGTCCATCAAGAGCTGTGAGACGGTTACTGTGCTTTGCGCGCTCGCTGCGCCATGTGGCATGACGTCACACCACACAGCTCGCTGCCGCCGCCGTTTGGTATGACGTCACACCGCGTTCCTCGTCGGTTCGATTAATAATGAAAGCAGAAACAACATCCGGGTAAGACCCATACATAGACACATGGACCCCAATATACACCATGAAAGACGACAAGCCAGAGTCTGTACGCTCTTCAGGGAACTCAGCGACAATCCCAGCGTAGTCTACATGCACGGAGCAAAGTACCGATACCAACGTAAAACTATCGCCGTTGTAACAGACGAAGGAGAGAAAGAAATGAAAAGCCCAACGATAAACAACCCACGCATAGAGGCAGCTGAAGAGGCCGCCATTGCGCTGGCAATATCTCACGGCAACGCAACAGGACAGAACCTCACTATAGTGACGGACTCTAAAGAAGCATGCAGAAACTACACAAGAGGCAGGATCGACAGCATTGCCAATCATATTCTACACACGACGAGAAGACACATAAACGCTAAACATAACATAGAATGGGTTCCGGGACATGAGGGGCAACGTGGCAGCAGACGAGTAAGCTCGAGGGTACGTCAACCAATCCGACTCAACACTTTGCACCACGGGCACCTTTGACCCTGTTATCCCCACGTACTCAGAGATACTTGATCATTACAAGGGTCAGCGTAAACGCTACCCAGCCCCACACAAAAGGCTAACCGAAGAGGAGGCGGCAGACTGGCGCCGACTACAAAGCGGTACCTACCCGCACCTGCACAAACAACACAAGATTTTTTCTACACAATATGCAGACGAATGTCCGTGGTGCCAGGGAAAACCTACACTAGAGCATGTCACATGGATTTGCCCTAAGGCAGACTTAGAGCCTATAATAGACCACCCGAGTGTGACGCAGTGGGAGCACTTGCTGGACATCCAGGACGAGGAAGAGCAACGATTCCTCTTGCGGCGAGCTACGCTGGAAGCTGTCAAGTGCGGCATCCTGGACCGATGAGCGCCCACGGCGCCCAGTGACCCGTAAGGGTCACGAAAAGTTCAAATTTGTCGCCATTAAATTTTTTTCCATCCATCCATCCATCCATCGTCGTTGCGCTCGCCTCCGCTCGGTTCGCCAGCTACGTCGCTTGCCTGATAACATGTCGGAGGATTGGTGGTGGTGGTAGTGGTTTTATTAAAAATAATAGTAAAAAGGAAGGAAAAGATTTTTGCTAGCCCCGGCATCTGCCATCGATACTGAAGCACCTGAGCTGGGGCAGCGGAAATAAAGGATAGCAGGCAGAATGGGAAAATGAAATGAAAGAGGTGAAGGGACAGGAAGAGAGGATAGGGGGAGAAGTAATATGTACAAACTATTTACACAGTAGACTCAGTAGCTCTCAGATCTTGATATCTCGGTGGACACCTCAACCGCGCCTTAAAGCATGCAACTGAGCGTGCATATATCCTCTGTCCGAAAACCTATCGAAAGTGGTTTTCTTTACCCGCCGCGGTGGAAGAGTGGTTAGGATGCTGGGCTACTGGACCGGAGTACCCGGGTTCGAACCCTACACGCGGCACGTTTCGATGGAGGCGAAACGCAAAAGCACCATGTGTTGTGCGATATCAGTGCACTTTAAGGATCCCCAGATGGTCGAAATTACTCTGTAGCCTTCCACTACGGCACACACCTCTTCTTTTCTATTTTCAATCCTTCCTTTAGCCCTTCCCTTACGGCTCGTTTCAGGCGTCAGCCGAGATGTGCGGCAGATTATGCGCCATTTCCTTTCCCCAGCAACCAATTTTTTAAATAGACTCGGAAAGCATTCAATGACCCGCCGCGGTGGCTCAGTGGTTAGGGCGCTCGGCTACTGATCCGGAGTTCCCGGGTTCGAACCCGACCGCGGCGGCTGCGTTTTTATGGAGGAAAAACGCTAAGGCACCCGCGTGCTGTGCGATGTCAGTGCACGTTAAAGATCCCCAGGTGGTCGAAATTATTCCGGAGCCCTCCACTACGGCACCTCTTCTTCCTTTCTTCTTTCACTCCCTCCTTTATCCCTTCCCTTACGGCGCGGTTCAGGTGTCCAACGATATATGAGACAGATACTGCGCCATTTCCTTTCCCCAAAAAACAATTATTATTAATAAAGCATTCAATTAAAGATGCATATGTCATTGGTACGAGCCTATGTCGCAAGCTAGAGTCCAACTTGACTAAAACATGTAAGCTATATGCAAAGAGGAATGTCATGACGCCATCCAGGTGCTGTCAAACGGTTTCTCAAAATTTTGGTGAATTTATCCGGGAATACTGCCGCCACATTGAGGTCTACCAATGATGCCATAGCTGGGATGTCTTCTGTACCTGCGATTATCTGTTACTCAAACCACCGTCGTCGCTTCGGCAGATGCGGTTTCCCGCCTCTCATGTCTTTCCATCATTATTTAGTATGATGTCATCGTTTTAAAGGAAGAGAGTTAGTGGCCGCGAACTGGCGATTTCGCCGTGGCGGTACTCAGAGGAGGAACATGACGTCACAACGCGCGGCTCGCCGCGGATATTTCTCTCTCTCGCTCCCTAGTCACTACTGCGCATGAGCCACTAGTAGCATCGAGCCGCAGGTGTTTCGTCGCTGCGCAGCGTCAAGCCTTTCCTCAAAATCCAACTTTCAATTTTCAGTTTTTTCTTTCTTTTTCCCTCCCTCTTTTATCCCTTCCTTTACGGCGCGGCTCGGGTGTGCACCGATATATGTGAGACGGTTACTGTGCCATTTTCTTTGCTCAAAAACCAAACTTAAAAGTGAGCCCACGTCGTTTATAGAGGTCATTCGCGTTGACGACGTTGCAAAGGCCGTTCATTTTCACGAAACGAAAGGCGCACCACCGGCTCCGTGTGTCAGTGGAGACCTCAATCTTGCTTTCATGTACGTGGCGTTGGTGTCTACTGCAAAACCCTGATTTCATTGCGTTCCCCACACTGGATAGGCACCGCGCCCTCCCTGCCACCCTGGGAGGTGACATGCGGTTAAAGGCTCATCGCGAGAGATTGATCACCAAATGAACGCTGCGGCCTAGCTATTGCTGCAGTGCCGCATGTCAGCCACAACGCTGTCAGCGCTAATGCATTCAGGCCGCATCTCTCTCTCTCTCTCGCCACCTCTACATGCATCAAAGCACGAATGAAGCATCCGCATATCCAAGAAGCCAGTTATGCGCTCTTCATTTTCTCAAAGACATCGCCGTCTAGAACATTGTCAAAGCCAACACCAATGAACACAGAGAAATCCGAGATCTTTCGCTTTGTATATCGAGGATTAGCTGAGCAAATCCACATTAACTTTTTTCTTTTCGTAGTTTTTAACTTTACTCTTTTTTTCTTAATTACAGTAATTAATTTCCTTGTTGTTTTCACTAATTAAGGATATGATGACGTCATTCTTAATCACGGCACTAAACTATTATTTATATACCTGTTGTCATACACATGCCATCATGTCTACTATACACTTTATGACTCGGCACCTTTTGTGACCCATTTTCTGTCCATGACTTCTGATCATGACTCATGACTGATGGCCACGACTTAATTTCTTCCTCAGACAATGACTCCCGGTGTGACCATATTGATTATGATTCTTGTCATGACTAATGACTTCTGACTCATGAATCCATTACAATGACTCACATGACAATGAGAATGATCTGACACTATAATTATTTACAAACAGTCATACAAATTCAATCAGGACTACTATATACACTAGCTGATGATGCCATTTCGTGCGACACAATTTCTTTGCACATTTTGCGTCCACTTTTTCCGGACACGTCAGCTGACGTGTCTGCTATCGACATAGCCTAGTAATGCTTTCGCATTAGAAATTAGCTGCAGTTTAGCTACTGCTGAATGATCCGGAGTTCCCGGGTTCGAACCCGACCGCGGCGACAGCGCTTTTACGGAGGCAAAACGCTAAGGCGCCCGTGTACTGTGTGATGTCAGTGCACGTTAAAGATCCCCAGGTGGTCGAAGTTATTCTGGAATCCTCCACTACTGCACCTCTTTCTTCCTTTGTTCTTTCACTCCCTGCTTTGTCCCTTCCCTTCCCTTACGGAGCGGTTCAGGTGTCCATTGATATATGAGACAGATACTGCGTCATTTCTTTTCGCCAAAGCCAACTAATATTATTGTTATTATTACTTGTTTAGAGAGCGAAAGCTATGGTTTTCTTCGCGAACAAAGCGCGTTTGAGGCGTCCACTGACCCAGGGAGACAGTTAAGCGCCCTTCTTTTCCTCAAAATCATTGGAGTCGAACGTTGTAAACGCCAGGCTAATGAACTTAATGAAGGCCGACGGCCTATAGATTCAGTGCCGCGTTTCTGCCACAACGTTGTCAATGTCAACGCATGCAGCGCGCATCTGTCTACCGCCCCATGGCTAAAGCGCGACAGCTGTCCACTGTCCCAGGGGGCCTGTTATGCACCTTCCCTTTGCTTTCGACGCTCCCGCTCTTTATCAGTTACGGCACAGCTGTGGCCTCGCGACATCACGTGGTTCTTTTCTTTTCAATTCCATATGAAATGCACGCCGAACAAGCTGGTGCTCTGCGATGTCAGTGCCCTTTAGAGATCCCAAGGTGATCGATATCCAGAAACGACCATTAAGGCACCAGTTTTTTCTTTTTCTTATTTTACTCCCACCTTCCTCTCCCCTTACAGCGCGATTAAAGTGTATAAAGAGGTATGTGAGGTAGTTACTGCGTCATTTCCTTTCCTCAAAAACCAAAACGACCCACCCCAACCGGACCTGGTTCGGCGGAACTGCGCAGCGATCAAGACCAACGGGGTTCCTAAATAAGCGACATTGGAGCGTTCGAACCTGACCGCGGCGGCTGCGTTTTTATGGAGGAAAAACGCTAAGGCGCCCGAGTGCTGTGCGATGTCAGTGCAAGTTAAAGATCCCCAGGTGGTCGAAATTATTCCGGAGCCCTCCACTACGGCACCTCTCTCTTCCTTTCTTCTTTCACTCCCTCTTTTACCCTTCCCTTACGGCGCGGTTCAGGTGTCCAACGATATATGAGACAGATACTGCGCCATTTCCTTTCCCCCCAAAACCAATTATAATTATATATAATAACATTGGAGCCCTCCACTACGGCACCTCCTTCCTTTCTTCTTTCACTCCCTCCCTTATCCATTCCCTTACGGCGCGGTTCAGGTGTCCAACAATATATGAGACAGATACTGCGCCATTTTCCTTTCCCCAAAAACCAATTAATAAAAGACTCCGCCATGTATTATAAGGGGGCGAGACCAACTAGGGGCCTCTACCGGAGCATCTCTCTGTATATATAGCTTAATAAATGCGTTTCACCACCACCACGGGTCGGATTCGAACCCGGGTACTCCGGATCAGTAGCCCAGCGCCCAAAGCACAGAACCACGGCGGCGGTTAAGGCACTTACTGCGAATCTGATTTCTTGCCTAAATTAAGCAGAGGCTGCTTTACTAAGATTACGTTGAAAGTGCGGGTCAGGGACAGCCGTCGCTGCTGTTTTGTCCAAGTTTCACGCTGATTGAGTTTAAGACATGCTGTGTTATGTGCAGTACGCTATCCCAAATATGTTTCTGCTATAGCTTTACTATATTGCCTCCATGATGCTTTACTAAACTTCAAGCTGAACCTGCACAACTTCAGTCGTTTCAGATGACAGGATGAAAATTGGAATGGTTCATATATTGTTTTTGTTATCAGTATGCGGCGGTAACGTTTCGTGCAATAAATGCCAAAGCAACTCTAATGTCGAAATTTTTTTGATCATACCACTTTCAACCTGCTGGTGTTTTAGAATAGCTGAGTACGAAATATTGTGGGAAAGCACGGTTTTGAAGCAAAATCTTTCCTTCACTTACCTTCAAGTTAGCCAGAGGTCATCTGTGGCTATAGGCCTTACATACCATATGTGGTCCAGGATGGTGTCGCACCCCTTCACCTTAGAACTCTCCATTCGCCCGTAGAGCGGTAGAATAGGCCGCAGCGTTCATTGGGTGACGGGACTCTCGCGATCAATCATTAACTGCCACCCGCCGGGTTCGCAGTGCGGGCGCGCTGCCTATCCAGTATGCAGAACACACTCAAGGTTACAGACGCCAAGCCGCGCCTACTTGCCCGATACAGCACAGCTTTCGCTCTCTAGCCAGGTTCAGCAGTAGTTAAACCGCAGGGAATTTTAAAAGCAAAAGCGAAAGCTTTTACATTCTTGGTAGGGGCGACTTCGCCAAAACCTCAGGTTTGACCTTGAACATACTTGCTGTGCCGCTGACATAGCGACGCATCACGTGACTTCGCCGCGCCGCGCCGGGGCTCCACAGTCACGGCCTATAGCCTAAGCTAGATAAAAAAAATTAATGTGTATTATCCCAGCTAATCCAGGATATACAAATAATAATAAAAATCATTGGTTTTGGGGGAAAGGAAATTGCGCAGTATGTATCTCATATATCTTTGGACACGTGAACCGCGCCGTAAGGGAAGGGATAAAGGAGGGAGTTAAAGAAGAAAGAGGTGCCGTAGTGGAGGTCTCCGGAATAATTTCGAGCACCTGGCAGTCTTTAACGTGCACTGACATCGCACACCACACGGGCGCCTTTGCGTTTTGCCTCCATGAAAACGTAGCCGCCGCGGTCGGGTTCGAACCCGGGAACTCCTGAGCAGTAGCCGAGCGCTTAACCACTGAGGCGCCGCGGCGCGTGGATATACAAAGCGAAAGCGAGATTGAGGTCTCCACTCAGACTGATGTTGCCGAGAAGAGGAAGGAAAGGAAAGTGCATGGGCCTGCCTACTGGCTCAAGCCGAGCCACGCTCGCTGCCGCGTCACGAAAGTAGGAGGGGGTAAAGGATAGGAGAGCAAAGAGTCAAAGAAAAGACACGCCGCGCTTATATACCCCGGGCCGATCACGGAGGCAATGCAATACCGGGCCTACCCGTGCCATAGTGCGCCTAGCACACCGCCATATTCCAAAAATAAGTTGAATATCTTGAGTCCACGGACCAGCAGCAGATATTAAATCAGGTATCAGGCTTTCTCTCTACTGACCCACGAAGCCGGTTTTGCGCCTTTCTTTTCGTGAAAATGAACGGACTTTGCAAAGTGTTCAACGCCAATGAACTCTATGAACGCCGTCGGCTCACTTGTTTTGTTTGATTTTTGAGGAAATGAAAATACACAGTAACCGTCTCACCTATCTCGGTGGACACACGAGCCACGCCGTAAAGAAAGGCATAAAGGAGGAGGGAAAGAGGAAAGAGAAAACTGAAAATTTAATTGGTTTTGGGGGGAAAGGAAATGGCGCAGTATCTGTCTCATATATCGTTGGACACCTGAACCGCGCCGTAAGGGAAGAGTAAAGGAGGGATAATAATAATAATATTAATTGGTTTTTTGGGGAAAGGAAATGGC
The DNA here is from genome assembly GCF_052857255.1 of Amblyomma americanum. Classification (NCBI taxonomy): domain Eukaryota; kingdom Metazoa; phylum Arthropoda; class Arachnida; order Ixodida; family Ixodidae; genus Amblyomma; species Amblyomma americanum. The sequence goes on from NC_135502.1 coordinate 84,039,210, forward strand.
GCAGTATCTGTCTCATATATCTTTGGACACCTGAACCGCGCCGTAAGGGAAGGGATAAAGGAGGGAGTGAAAGAAGAAAGGAAGAATAGGTGCCGTAGTGGAGGGCTCCGAAATTATTCCGGAGACCTCCACTACGGCACCTCTTCCTTCCTTTCTTCTTTCACTCCCTCCTTTATTCCTTCCCTTACGGCGCGGTTCAGGTGTCCAACGATATATGAGACAGATACTGCGTCATTTCCTTTCCCCAAAACCCAATTATTATTATTATTATTGACTTTTGATGAAATGCGCTGCGCTGCGCAGCGGCGAAACACCTGCGTCTCTGTGCTACATGTGGCGCATGCGCAGTAGTGACTAGGGAACGAGAGACGGAGAAAATTGGCAGTGGCTTAGCTCGGCTGTGCCAGGATATACCTAGCGAAAGCTAAGGCACAGCACGGTTTGCCTTGGTGCCGTAGTGGAGGGCTCCGGAATAATTTCCACAACCTGGAGATCTTTAACGTCCAATGACATCGCAGAGCACACGAGCACCTTAGCGTTTTGCCTCCATAAAAACGCAGCCGCCGTGGTTGGGTTCGAACCCGGGAACTCTGGATCAGTAGCCGAGCGCTCTAACCACTGAGGCACCGCGGCGTGTTTTCCTCAAAATAATAATAATAATAATATTTGGTTTTTGGGGAAAGGAAATGGCGCAGTATCTGTCTCATACATCGTTGGACACCTGAACCGCGCCGTAAGGAAAGGGATAAAGGAGGGAGTGACAGAAGAAAGGAAGAATGAGGTGCCGTAGTGGAGGGCTCCGGAATAATTTCGACCGCCTGGGGATCTTTAACGTGCACTGACATCGCACAGCACACGGGCGCCTTACCGTTTTTCCTCCATAAAAACGTAGCCGCCGCGGTCGGGTTCGAACCCGGGAACTCCGGATCAGTAGTCGAGCGCCCTAACCACTGAGCCACCGCGGCGGGTTTTCCCTCAAAATGCAACTTTCATTTTTCAGTTTTCTCTTTCTTCTTTTCCTGCCTCCTTTATCCCCACCTTTGTGGAGTGGTTCGGGTGTCCACCGAGATGTGTGAGACGGCTACTGTGCTTTGCGCGCTCGCCGCGCCATCTGGCATGACGTCACACCGCGTGGCTCGCCGCCGCCGCCGCCGTTTGGTATGACGTCACCACGCGTTCCTCGTCGTTGCGCTCGCCTCCGCTCGCTCGCTTCGCCAGCTGCGTCGCATGCCTGATAACATGTTGGAGGGTTCAAGAGGAGAGCTCGCGTGCGCCACAACCACAGTTGTGTCGTTTTTAATGAGATGACACAGCTAGACAACCATAGACTTGCAATCAAGATTAACCAAGGCTAACCATGCTATGCCTTAGCTTTCGCTACGTATATCCTGGCATAGCCGAGCTAAGCCACTGCCAATTTTTTTTTGAGCCTGTAGTTTAGGTCGGTGCTGAGCAGATGAAAATAGATACAACATATTGCTGGGTCTGAAGATAAACGCTAACATGTTGCATGAATAACTTGAGTTCCTTACACTGCTGTAGTTAAATGTATGTGCTAACATAATTACTGCGCCAAACCAAATACATAATGGCTCTGCTACATTTCTGGTTGTTTTTATTACTAATTTGTGTTCTAATAATATCACCTGATAATATCCTCTCTGGAGTTATTGGCACATAAATGACCACTTACCGATATCCTGTAGTGATCCAACATGAAACATTTCAAATATAATTGTTGGCAAATTATTGGAAATGAGCTTACTAAATCTTACGCCTGAGCATGAGCTTACGCAATCTTACGCCTGCAATCTAACGGCCGCGGCACCCCATTAGTGCGGGAAATTCGCTCGCGAATCGAACGCCTCGCGCAGAGAGGATGTGCCGTGCGTGCACAGTGGGTGCCCGGTCACTGCGGCTGCTGCGGCATCACCGGCAACGAAGAAGCTGACGAACTCGCGACCGCTGCACACCAACTACCTGCCAGCGAACTGCCCTTGCGCTGGAGGGCGTGCGTGCGGCCATCCACGACCATCTCTGAAGGCAGCACCCCGACCCATGCATCGCACGAGGTGAGCGCATCGAGAGTATCACCGGCTATCGTGCACTTACACGGTCACAACGTGCAATGATTCTCCGCGCGCGCATTGGCTGCGTGTGGCCCGGTGAACGACGGGCGCGTAACGGAATCGCGACGAGTGATGTGTGTGACGGATGCGGTGCAGTGGAAACACTAGAACACCTGCTCCTTCTCTATGCCGCGTTCGCCGATGCTCGTCGCGATATGCTCGCGGCCTGTAGGGCGCACGGCATACTACCAGACTCCATCAAGACGCTACTGTGGCCGCAGGGCAGTGCGCGCACTCGTGAGCGAACTTTGGTGTGCCTCTCTGCATTCCTCGAACACACGGGCTTGACGTCTCCTCTGTTCTCCATCAGGTAGTTACACGCAGTGACCGAACGCTCCGCGAGTTCTACATTGAACGATTAATAACCGGAAGCCCCACTCCAGTTGTAGCCAAGACAGTGCTGTGCGCGTGTGTTTTTAATTCCTCTAAAATGAACTAATCACGCGTACAACCTGGACACATTTCTTAATGTGTAAATAGTTTGTACATATTACTCCTCCCCTATCCTCTCTTCATGTCCCCTCAACTCTTTCATTTCATTTCTCCATTATGCCTGCTATCCTTTATTTCCGCTGCCCCAGCTCAGGTACTTAGGTATCGATGGCAGATGCCGGGGTTCGCGTGCGCCGCAACCACAGTTGTGTCGTCTTTAATGCAACAACAACATAGCTAGACAACCAGACTAACCTGGACTTGCAATAAAGGTTAACCAAGGCTAACCATGCTGTGCCTTAGCTTTCGCCACATATATCCTTGCACAGCCGAGCTATGCCACTGGCAATTTTCTCTCTCTCTCGCTTCCTAGTAACTACTGCGCATGCGCCACTAGTAGCACAGAGCCATAGGTGTTAAGCCGCTGCGCAGCGGCGCGCCTCTCCTCAAGATCCAACTTTCAATTTTCAGTTTTCTCTTCTTCTTATGGAGGACAAACGCAAATGCGCCCATGTGCTGTGCAATGTCAGTGCATGTTAAAGATCCTCAGGTGGTCGAAATTATTCCGGAGCCCTCCACTACGGCACCTATTTCTTTCCTCTTTAACTCCCTCTTTTGTTCCTGCCCTTACAGTACGGTTCAGGTGTCCAACGATATATGAGACAGATGGTACGCCATTTCCTTTCCCTTTCTGTCTGCAGATGAAGCGGATCACCGCCGTCGTGCACAAGCTCACCGTTTGAGGCCAGGGCATCTCCCAGCAAACCGCGCTGCGGCTATACAATGCCACAGCTTTGGGGGCGGTGCTCTATGCGCTGCCGCTCGTCACAGTGCGCAAGCCATGCTCAAAGAAACTCGAGCTCCAGCACCGCAAGTCCCTCCGAGTGTGCCTAGGCTTGCCCAAAAAGTCGCAGTGCGCCGCAACGTTGACCGAGGCAGGAGCGTGGTCACTTGACCTCCAAGCAGCGCGCAGGGCACAGAATCACATCGACCGGCTTCACCGCGCACCGGACGACGGCTCGCTGCTGCAGCGTATACGCTCGCACCCGCGCTCACGAATGGGCGCAGCGCTGCTCGACTATGAGCAATTGACACAAGGCCCAACCCCTTACAGCTCCTGCGCGCCTTGGCCTGCTGCCTCGGAGGTACAGCGAGAGACCGTCGGCATTGCGGGAAAGCGGAGAACACCCCTCTGTGCTGTGCAGCAGCTGGCCAGAACCGTCATACACGAAGAGCTCCAGCACCATCTCCTCTTGCACACCGACGGCTCAGTTGCCCACGACAGCTGCTCCCTTGAAGCGGCAGCTACCATACCCGCCCTGCGACTGCATGGCCAGCAACACGCAACCTTCCTGGGCTCCTCCACCACGGCGGAGTTGATGGGGATCCGGCTCGGGCTGGACCTGCTGCTCACCCTCGGCCCTCCTCCGCCCAGGAGTGCTCTGTTGTGCGACTCCCGCGCCGCCCTCAGCCGCCTGCAATCTAACGACCGCGGTACCCCACTAGTGCGGGAAATTCGGTCGCGCATCGAGCGCCTCGCGCAGAGAGGATGTGCCGTGCATGCAGAGTGGAAGCCCGGTCACTGCGGCATCGCTGGCAACGAAGAAGCTGACGATCTCGCGACCGCTGGACACCAGCTACCTGCCAGCGATCTGCCCCTTGCACTGGAGGACGTGCGTGCAGCCATCCACGACCATCTCCGAAAGCAGCACCCCGACCCACGCATCGCAGGAGGTGAGCGCATTGAAAGTATCACCGGCTGTCGCACACTTACACTGTAACAACGTGTAATGATCCTCCGCGCGCGCATTGACTGCGTATGGCCCGGGGAACGACGGGAGCGTCACGGAATCGCGACGAGTGATGTGTGTGACGGATGCGGTGCAGTGGAAACACTTGAACACCTGCTCCTTCACTGTGCCGCGTTCGCCGATGCTCGTCGTGATATGCTTGTGGCCTATAGGGCGCTGAGCATACTACCAGACTCCTTCAAGACGCTATTGTGGCCGCAGGGCAGAGCGCGCACTCGTGAGCGAACTTTGATGAGCCTCGGGGCATTCCTCGAACACACGGGCTTGACGTCTCGCCTGTTCTCCGTCAGGTAGTTACATGCAGTAACCGTACGCTCCGCGAGTTCTACCTTGAACGATAAAAACTGGACGCCCTACTCCAGTTGTAGTCAACACAGTGCTGTGCGCGTGTGTTTTAATTCCTCCAAAATGAACTAATCACGCGCACAACCTAGACACATTTCTTATTGTGTAAATAGTTTGTATATATTACTTCTTCTCCTCTCCTCTCTTTCTGTCTCCTCACCTCTTTCATTTATTTTCTCCATTTTGCCTGCTATCCTTTATTTCTGCTGCCCCAGCTCGGGTGCTTCAGTATCGATTGCAGATTCCTGGGCTAGCAAAAATCTTTTCCTTGCCTTTTACTGTTATTTTAATAAAAAACCACTGCTACTACCACCACCACCATTTCCTTTCCCCAAAATCCAATTACTATTATTATCTCATCTATCCCTCCCTCCTTTATCCCTTCCTTTACGTCGCGGTTCGGGTGCCCACCGGGATATCTGAGACGGTTACTGTGCTATTTCCTTTCCTCAAAAACCAAACAAAACAAGTAAGCCGACGGCGTGTAATTGTTTTTGACAAGTTCATTGGTTTTGACAACTTTGCAAAGACCGTTCATTTTCACGAAAGGAAAGGCGCACAACCAGCTCCGTGGGTCAGTGGAGACCTCAATCTCGCTTTCGCTTAGTATATCCTGGATTAGCTGGGCTAATCCACATTATATTTTTTTCATGGCAGTCACAGCATATAAAGACGGTACAGTGGAGGTCACCGCCACTACCCGAACTATTTCGCCTGCAGAGGCGGAAGGATCCGCCATCGCACTTGCGCTGGCGCACTCCACCACTGACAAAAACAATCGAAATTTGCATAGATTCCTAGGCCGCATACCGCTACTACCTAAAGTGCATGGCGATGCGGACCACCACATCATATTCTTGTTACAGCCACCTCTCTCGACCGAAAGGCTACTCTGTTATGGATCCCTGGGCATGCCTCGATCCCCGGTAATGAGCGCCTTCATGCGCTCGCCCGACAACTCTCCTCCCGGGCCCCGGATGATCAGGCAGCCAATCCCACGCTAGATGTCGCATCGGTCCTTTCTAAATATCATCAAATCACCGCATTCTACAAACTCAGCCGCATGACGTTGCCACCACCCCACAGTACCTTGTCGCCCTTATTTATTTATTTATCCAGTGCCACATGGCGACAATTACAAACGGGCTGCTTGATTTCACCCTACCGTCTCTCATGCTTTCAGACCAGCTTCCCTCCGCATTGTAACACCTGTGGCGTGCCCAAATCCACACTTTTCCACTGCCGTTGGAAATGTCGTTCCCTACAGGCAGTACCCTCCCATCCCCAAGCCCACTCATTCTTCCTGGGAGGCTGCTTTACGGCCCGCTCAGCCCGCCGGCCAGAAAAGGCTGGTGGATCGGGATTTATGTAAAGGACAAGCCCGTGGACTCCTGGACCAGTAGGGGACCACGCTGGAAGGCACTGTGGACTTCTGAACCAGTGGTTGACCGCCCTGGAAGATAATTTTTTCGTCTAATAAAAGTTGTTTACATCCAACCTCCAAGGCAACTCTTTCTTCCTTCTTTTATTCCTTCTTTATTCGTTTTCTTACGGCGCGGCTCAAGAGTCCACCGATATGCGAGACAGATACTGTTTCATTTCCTTTCTCCAAAAGACGATTTTCGCGGACCCCGCACACGGCGGCATGGAGGAAAAATGCTAAGGCGCCTGTGTGCTGTGCGATGTCAGTGCACGTTAAAGATCCCCAGGTGGTCGAAATTATTCAGGAGCCCTTCACTACGGCACCTCTTCTTCCTTTCTTCTTTCACTCCCTCCTTTATTCCTTCCCTTACGGCGCGGTTCAGGTGTCGAACGATATATGAGGCAGATACTGCGCCATTTCCTTTCCTAAAAAAAACAATTATTATTAAACCACGCACATCGTTACCTTATTTGGGCGCCGGCTCATACGGGGTTGGCAGGAAATGAGGCAGCATCAGCAGACGCAGCCGCCCGCGCGCTCTCTCACCGGGCTGTTTTCTCCTCCTCACAACTATCAAGATTGTCATCGCCTTTACCCCAGCCTATGTAAAGGCGTCAAGAAGGCGGAGGAACAGCTCCTTCTCCGCCTTCTCACCAATACATTGCTGTGCCCGGCAGCCCTAAATACGTTTACCACTCCTTTAGAGGCATCTGCCTGCACTATAGAGCGGTGTCTTCTGATACCTATCACATGATGTGAGCCTGCCCCTTCAAACCAGCTATTTTCCCCATCCCCAACACAACCCGAGAGGACTGGCAGGTTACCTTGCTCGGCTACCACGACTTACAGGCCCAACTAGCTTTACACGGGCGCGCACGGGTGGCGGCTACCGTTACTGGGGTCCCAAAATAGGGACCTCCACCTAATGTTTTTAAGGACCGGTCTTTATAGGCTGATCCAAACATAACTCATACCCCTTGTGCAGCCAATAAATGTTTTCACCCCGACCACCTACGAGCAGGATCGAAGCCGCGTCCTTGGGTTCACATTCGAGTGCGTAACCACTGAGCCACCAGGCCGGTGCTCTTTTGTTATTAAATTAAGAAATATTATTCATGCAGCCTAACGAAATTGGACTACTTCTACGGATAACAAAGAATCTCTTTTCATTTACTTAAATCACTAACGATATAAATAAGAAATGAGGAGCAAGTATTCACTCTTAAGTAGCGCATTGACTATATTATGAGTTTCAAAACCCCAACTTTGCAAACACAGCTTTGTAAGTATATATGCGCAAAGGGGACCTTCTTAGCATAAAAGACAGAATAAAAGCATAAGAGACTTTCTTGTCAGCTCAGAATTTACAGGCAAAAGCTACTCTCCGAGCTTTTCGTTATTTTAACATTGCTTTTAAGTATATTGGTCACAACCTCACTAATAGTTTATGGTGTATGTTTTATGAGGGTTAGCATCCCAAAGCAACCCAGGCTATGAGAAGTGCCGAGCGGAGGGCCCAGGAAAATATCGACCACCTGGTGTTCTTTAGTGGGCACTGACATCTAACAGTACACTGGTGTCTAACATTTCGCCTCTATTGAAATACGACCCCTATGGCCGGGATCGAATGCGATCGAATCAGCAGCCCAGCACCTTAACGACTAAGCCACAACAGCGGTGTCACTAATAGTAAAATGGAATTCAGTTTTTGAGGAAAGTAAATGGCGCAGTAACTGTCTCACACCTCGGCGTACACCTGAACCACCCCATAACAGAAGGGGTAAAGTAGTGAGTGAAAGAAAAAGAAAGAGGTGCTGTAGCAGAGAGAGAAAATTTTATTTCCATAGAATGTCGGGATTTATGGCAGGTGGGTTTGGTGTGGCCGCCAAGTGGGGGCGACTTCCTGAGCCCACAAAATGAGTGCCAGTTAAATGGTCTAGTCTGGCCTTCTGAGGAGTTTTTTCCATCCTTCCTCGGAGAGAGCTGGCAGTAAGGTTTGTGGGGGCGGGTTTCCCGCGCAACCCCAGAGGATATGCGCCTGGGTGGCGATTTCTCCTTGGTTACAATTTTGGCAGGCCGTGTCGTATTTCCCGTCTGTGATGAGTGATAATCTAGAATGGCTAATAATCGAATGCGTCTGCAACCTGCTGCGCATGGTGGCTTGCGCACGATTTAATTCGGGGTGGGGAGGCGGGAATTGGCGTCTCGTCTCTCTGTATAGGTTGGTGATTTCGGCAGAGTTCTGGGCACCCTCAGCAAGAGCATCTGGATCCGCTGGGCCGGCATCCCGGTTGGTTAGGCCTCGGGCTAGTCGGTCGACCCCTTCGTTTCCAGAGTTTCTTGCGTGGGCAAGTGCCCAGACTGTAGGTTATCTTATGGTCGGGAGTACCGCCGCGAAGGATGCGTTTAGCGATAGTAATTTTGCATCGCTCTTTTACAGTCGCTTAAGACTCTGCGCGTACGTGAGTTGACGATGGCCAGCACGATGGCGGTTTCTTCCGCCGCGGTGGGAGACTGGGCTAGTACTGTGGCGGTGGTGACGAGAGTGGATTGTGGCGTGGCTGCATTTTGCCGTGCAGCGTCTACGTATATTGCGTGCTCGTCGGAAAGGTATGTGGCATCCAGCGCTTGAGTTTTGAGCTTGCAGTGCGTATTAAGGCGGCAGAGTAACATGTTTTAGGGGAATGGCTTGACGACAAGGCGGATATGGACTAATATTGGAAGGGGGACGTGGGGTGGACGTCGCCTATTACGTTTATGTTGAGCCGGTCAAGTATGAGCCGGCCGTGTTTATTGCGGGAGAGGCAGTGGATTTGGGTGGTCTTGTGTGCCTCTATGAGTTCTGTGAGTGTGTTGTAGATGCCGAGTTGGAGGAGCTGCTGTGTGCTGGCGTACTGGGGCAGCCACAGTGCCGCTTTGTACGCTGATCGTATAATGCTGTTGAAAGCTTCCTCGTCCTTCCGGCGAATGTGATAGTAGGGGTAGGAATAGACTACCCTGCTGATGAGGAAAGCTTGCATGAGCCGACAGAGGTCTTCCTCTTTCACACCTCTACGGCGGGTGCCGATGCGGCGGACGAGACCGTTGATCTGATTGGCTGTAGTGCGGAGGCGCTGAATGGCCTCCGAGTTGCGCGTGTTTTTCTGCATTAACATGGCCAGAACGCGGATGATCTGGACCGAAGGTATGGGATGTCTGTCGACTCGGAGCACAATAGGCTCTTGCGGGTCGGGGACGGGCAGGCGAAGTCGTCTGTCCCCGACGACTAGCAATTCAGACTTCGTGGGGGAGCATGCGAGCCCGTTCGCCTGTACAAAGGCGTGGATTTTGTCAATTGCTCTTTGGAGGGAAGTTTAGATTTTTATTCTGAGCCTGAGTTGGTCCAGAGGGTAATGTCATTGGCATATATTGAGTGTTTAATGTGAGGTATGTCTTCCAGGAGTAGAGGGAGGCCTCTCATTGCAGTGTTGAAAGGAACGGAGATAGGACTTCTGCTTGTGGCGTTCCTCGGGTGCCTAGGGTAAGCTTCCCACTGTGCAGGCCTCCAATGTGAAGTAATGCTTTACGCTTACAAAGAAAGTCGGCGATGTAGGTGTAGGTGCACGTGCCTACATTCATTTGTGAGAGGTTTGCAAGGATGGAAGCATGCGTCTCATTGTCGAATGCCTTACTGACGTCTAGGCCTAGGAAAGTTCCTGTAGCTCGGATGGGGCTGGGATCGAGGATATCGTGTTGGGTTTGCCACATGTGTTGGGTGGAGAGGCCGGTCCTGAAGCCGATCATAGTGGAGGGGGGGGGGTAAGGTTCCGCTTGATCTACGTGAGTGTGGAGTCTATTGGGTATGACGCGTTCCATGACCTTTCCCAGGCAGGGCGTGAGCTGATGGGCCGGAGGTTGCCCAGCTCCAGTCGTTTGCCTGGATTAGGTATGAAGATCACTTTGGCATGCTTACGGGTATCTCGAATGCGACCCTCGTGCCAGTGTTGTTTGAAAGGTCCGCGAGTGCTTCGACAGACTGATCGTCGAAGTTACGGAGCATCTCGTTAGTTATGCGGTCGCCACCGGCGGCCGCAGTGGTTTTAATGTGGTTGAGGGCGGCGCGGACTTCTGCTGCCGTGATGTCGGCGTCCATTTAGGGGTTCTGAGCGCCCGCATATCCTTTTAAGATGGGGATGTCAGTGGAAGTATTGATGTATTTGTCTTTCAGGGTGGCGAGGAGTTCCTCATTTGTGTCTTGAAAGGGGTGTATGACACGGGTGAGGCTCTTGTCAGATGTGGATTTAGTGTGAGTGTGGTACACTAGATGTCTGAGCACGAACCACGAGTTTTTGCATCCCAGCTGGCCATTAAGACGGTCGCAGGTTTGATGCCATTGCTCCTGACACAGTTTGTTGGAGTAAGCTTAGATGTCCCGCTAGAGACAAACGAGACAGAGCTTGAGGGGTCGACTGTGTTTTCGGCGGAGCCAGCGAGCATGAAGACTGCGCTGGGCCTCCCACATGTGCATGGGTTCGGCGTCGGGAGTGGGGCTATCCTCGTCATGGGTAACCGTGGAGGTAGCATTGGCGGTCTCTTGGAGCAGTAAGTTTGTCCATGTGTCCAGGTCGCCTATGGGGGTTGAAGTGCGTTGGTCGCGCACGTATCTGAAGGCGTCCCAGTTAGAGATTCATTGTTCGGTTCGTGCTTTGCTGTGTGCAGCCGTGAAGGTGATGCTGAGAACATAGTGGTCGCTACCTACGTTCATGCCGAGGTTTCCCCAGCGCACGTCTGCGATGTTGCGGGTGAAAGTGAGATCGGGGCAGCTGTCCCGTGTGACACTGTTGCCAATGCGAGTAGGCCTGTCGGGTTCTAGGAGCAGTGTCAGTCCCAGTGCTCGGGCGGTCTCCGACACTTTGGCTCCCCTACGACCGCACGCTTTCCTAGAGTAGCCCCACTCGGCATGCAGTGCGTTAAAACCACCGAGGATCAGTAGTATCCCTATCGGTGCAGTCGCACAGGCCTTACGAACGAGGGTTGCCACTCGTATGCTTTTGTTCCTGGGAGGGCTGTAGACATTGGGGATGTGGAACGGGGCTTGTGAGCGGGTTTTCGGTAGGACCTGCACGAAAGTGTGCGTAACGTCGGGGTAATTTAGGTCAATTTCATTGCCTGTTAAATTTCGGTGGACCAGGATGGCGGTGTTTGGCCGTTGGTCCGGTGTCGTTAGCTGGTTATACGTGGCGTAGCTGGTAAATTTAGTGTTCATGTATGTTTCCTGAAGTCCGATGCTGGAGAGGAGGTTGGTGCGGCAGCGCATGCTCGGTGTGCTCCGGAGCTCGCCGCTTCCCCTTGAAGCCCCTGCAGTTCCATTGCTAAACCGTGATGGGGGAGCTAGGCATCGCGTTCCCCGTGCGGTTCGGGGCGCTGTGATAGCGAGACTGGTGATTTTAGAATGCCGCCTGCCGCACTCACTGACGTGGCGACAATAATGGGTGTTGGGTAGTTAGATGGTTTACGAGGGGTTGTCGAGTTCAGGGGGGTTGCGGATTTCGAGGGGCTAGTGAGGGTATCGAGCCTCGCAGTAAGGGTTTTTAAT